>NW_020185327.1:76939-317115 GCF_003031525.2 Neophocaena asiaeorientalis asiaeorientalis
AAAAAAAAAAAAAAAAAAAAAAAACTGCTCTCAAATGAATGGATCTGATATTATTATACTTTCACATCAATGAGGTCTTCATACATCTGACTCAAACCTTAATTCCCTCAATCTCTATCTCTACACATCTGCCAGAGATATTTTATTGAAGTACAAACCCTCGATCTCAGCATGGTAGACCGAAGAGGCTCCACATGGGCCCTGGAATAAAACCCATATTCCTTGCCCTGGTGTGAAGCATCCTCAGGACCTTTGTGTGGCCGACGGCCCTAGCCTTTTGGCAAACTCACTACTTTACACAGAGCTTCTTGAATGAATCAATTCATTCGTTCTTTTAAATTTTTATTATTTATTTATTTATGCATCTCTTTATTTATGCATTTATTTTAGCTCTGAGCCCTTGCTTGGGCTGCTCCATCCCTCTAGATTGGCTTTTTGCCTCTTCACCAGACTGACAATTCAGGTGTTGTCTCCTTCAGGAAAACCTTGGGATGGCTCACTATTTTAGGTATACTTGTTCTTTGTACCCTGTACTGTCACCTCTCATAATAGGTAATATACTGTATGAAAATGTATGTCCTCCTGGTTTTTTTCAATAATTTGAAAGGACCTTTCTAATCCAGGGTATGGCCTGGAGTAGAGAATGCACAGCTTAAAAATTTATTCAGCCGAGTCCCACACCATCTCTTTGCTTGTGTCTCTTGCGTTTCCTCCTCTCTCTCTCTCTCTCTCCACACACACACCTCTTGCTCATGCTATCACTGTCAACACAGACACAAAATCATGTAAACAAGATCATTGTTGCTTTCCAACTGAACCTGGAAGCACTGACATGGAATATTTTTCTCTACATCCCATATTTTTTTATTAGCAATCTTTACACTTTATGCCCCAAGAGCACTATAGAGTCACAACCAGCTCTCTCTATACCCCTAAGACATCAATCTTATTGAATCAAAGCATGAGCAGTTATAAATAGAGTGCAGCTAGACAAATAAAAAGGAAAACGAAAAGAGAAAGGAAAAGAGATACACATCCAATTGATACTTTCCCTTTAAGGTATTCCCTTGCGAGAATACATTGTGGTTTTCTAAAAATTTCTGTTTCTTCCAGATTCTTTACTAGTCGTAATTTTACTCTTTGTTCCGAAACCTTTATCTATGTCCATATCTCTGACATCAATTCTGATTCTGCTCAAGTTAAATACTTCCCAGGGCAGAAATTGAACATGTTGCTCTGTGATACAACATTGTCTACATTTCCATGGGAGGCTAGCCTTGGGTG
The DNA here is from genome assembly GCF_003031525.2 of Neophocaena asiaeorientalis asiaeorientalis. Classification (NCBI taxonomy): domain Eukaryota; kingdom Metazoa; phylum Chordata; class Mammalia; order Artiodactyla; family Phocoenidae; genus Neophocaena; species Neophocaena asiaeorientalis. The sequence goes on from NW_020185327.1 coordinate 78,224, forward strand.
GCAACTTGGGATTTATGATAGCACTGATGCAAGTCAGGGAACACATCACAACATGCAATTCAACTTGTGGTCCCACAGCTAGGCTCTATTTGACTTGGATTTTTTTGCAACTTGTAAAATCACCAAATTACCTGTGTCTCTACACAGGTATGCAATGGATCCTATGTCACCTGTTTAGCCAGGACTGCCCTGTGGAATGATTAGCACCAGATTCTACCTGCATTACACAGTCCATGGAAAATCTTTCTGATCAAAGTTCCTCTCAACACTAGCTTGCCTCAATCTGCAGAATTAATTTCACTGTAACACTCCTGGTCAGGGTAGTGGTTACTCCTGGAGTGGGGTACTAAAGGGGAGTGTGATAGGGCCTCCAAAATAGTAATATTATCATGTTTCTTGATCTGAGTGCTGGTTTTAGTGGTGGTAGTGGTAATGGTACTCATTTTGTAGAAGCTCATGAAAATCTGCACTTATTTGTCTATAATTAGAGTATGCTTGAAAAAACAAGGCATTTTAAAAGATACATTCTTAAAGAACCAGGTAGACTTTAACAAAGTTAAGGCATTTTAACTAGGAGTGGTAATATTTCATCGTATTGTCTAGTACAAAGAGTGGGCTTTGCATATGATCCTGCAATCCCACTTCTGGACATATATCTAGAGAAAACTCTAATTGGGAAAGCTATTTGCACCCCAATGTTCATTTCAGCACTATTTACAATAGCTAAGACATGGAAGCAACCCAAATGTCCGTTGACAGATGAATGGATAATAAAGATGTGGTATATATATATATATATATATATATATATATATATATCTGAATCACTTTGCTGTACAGCAGAAATTAACACAACACTGTAAATCAACTATATTTCAATAAAATAAATTTTTAAAAAGTGGGCTTTGGGTCTGATAGAATCCAATGAGAGTTCCAAGTCTGTTCCTTTCCCTCTGTGCGTTCTTTCCTCCTTTTCCGTTCCCCCACCTGCTAAGTGGAAATTATACTGTCACCTTAATAGGGTAATTGAGAGAACTGAATTGAATAACTAAAAGAAAAGCACTTAGTACAAAAAGAAACCAGTGTATGGTGGCCACTATTATTAATAGCTGCAATACAGCAGCTGAATTAGAATTGCATAAAGAAAGATGAGAGGCTTTTCTGGGGTGGCTGAGGTGTGGTTGCAGCAGCAATATTAAGCTTTTTGGGGAGGAAGGAAGGCAGGAAACACAACTGAAATGTATGTGCTGTGTGCAGGAAGGAGCAGTGCAAGGCATACAAATACGAACACAGGGTCCCCACCCAGACTGGCCTTGTGTGGAGGAGGTCTCGATGCTTGGCCCCTTGTGGCATTCATGTCCATGACAGTAGCCTGTCAACCATCCTGGGGGCTTGCCTTCATTTTCCCTTTAGTGTGTTCCTTTTCTACTAGGACATAGGCTCTGAGATGGACAGTATTGTGTCTAACAGGTCTGAATCTCTAGAGCCATGCCTAGAACACAGCAATGAGGATTAGAGATGCCAACAGCTCGTGGTGATTTTATCAGATTCCATTCTGCTGTATCAGGATGGCCTGGAATAGAATGACAGCGATGCATTCTTGGGTGTCAGCAGTTTATTCTTGGGTATTTTGGATTCTGATTTATGTATGTTTTTAAAAAAATTTTATTTATTTATTTTTGGCTGCGTTGGGTCTTCATTGCTGAGCAGGGCCCTTCTTTAGTTGTGGTGAGCAGGGGCTACTCTTTGTTGTGGTACACGGGCTTCTTACTGCAGTGGCTTATCTTGTTGCCGCTGGCTCTAGGTGTGCAGGCTTCATTAGTTGTGGCTCACAGGCTCTAGTGTTCAGGCTCAGTAGTTGTGGCACACGGGCTTAGTTACTCCGTGACATGTGGGATCTTCCTGAACCAGGTCTCAAAGCCATGTCCCCTGCATTGGCAGGCGGGTTCTCAACCACTGTGCCACCAGGGAAGCCCTGGATTCTGATTTATATATAATTTGAAATAGATGAGCTCATGTCTCTAGATTTAGGATGCCTCCTAGTATGATGGCCTTCTCCTTTAGGATAACTGTACTTGAGTCCTTATACTTCCACCTGTCAATTTGGGCTAATTACTAAGTTTCTAGTAACTTTTTTCATCTATAAACTGGGCCGAAGAAAACTGACATCTGTGAGCTGGTGGGAATTAATGGCATATTATTTATAAAACATTATCTGATAGGTAGTAGGATAAAGGATATTTAAAGATCTCTTTAGCTTAATAGTTGACTGGGTGAAATTTTCCATCAATATGCAGGGGAGAGACATTTCCTCAGAAGATATTATAACAGTTTATTCATAAGAAATGATTTCTAAATAAAGGTCAAGCAGAACAAATTAGTAGACTTCTTTTCCTAGGAGATAAGGAGTGTCTGTGGATGTGAAGAAGATAAAGCGTTTGTCCCTGAAAGGAGGGGAAAGGAGGAAAACAAATATATTCCAGTTACATCAGAACAAGTTTTGATTAACAGGATCGAAGGACTGAACATTTTAAAATACTCTTTATGGGTATTCAAAATAAAAGCAAGAGTAAACTATAAAATAAATGTAAAAAAGTCCAATAATTTTCATTTTTCCCAATGAATACATCAATGTTTAAAAATATAAACCCATAGCCAAATATCATATTATTACAAAACATTTGTGTGTGTGTGTGTGTGTGTGTGTGTGTATCCATGAGAAAAAAGTAGAAAAGTTAAAGCATACATATTTTGCTTAATAATAAATTAAGGAATAAATTTGTCTCGTGACATCACACTGAGTTTACAGAACAAAATATGATGGAAATAAAATGGATAGTTATCAAATCTTAGAATAAAGAAGGTCTTCAAAGAAAATAGTTAAATCAAGAGGGAAAACAACGGTTCCAAAAGTCTAGATGATAAATGAATAAATAAATATAGCAAAATATTTTACTCTATAAAAAGTTATATGAGAGCTGGCTGGCTGAGGGACCGATGCTGTTAGGTGCTTAGCTCAGGATCTCTGTCTCCTTTTGCAGGAGGGACTGGGGTGGGAAGGGGACATGGGTTGCCTAACAGGACCAGGCTTGTTGTGTTCCAGTTCCTGACCGAGCTGACCAGGCTCTTCCAGAAGTGCTGGTTGTCGGGCAGCCTGTTCATCACTCTTAAGAAGTATGATGGTCGAAATAAACCCATTCTAAGGAAAAGTTCTGTGGAGGGCTCTGAGCCCTCAGACAATGCGTGTCTGTTAAGAGCTACTGATGGGATAAAGATCAGCACTGTGGTGAGCTCCAAAGAAGTAACTAAGTTTCAGATGGCTTATTCAAACCTATTGAGAACTACCATGGATGGGTTGGAGAAGGGGGACAAAAGGAACAAAAGTAAGAAGAGCAAAGCAGCACGGTGAAGGCACCAGAGTTTCCACTTTCACCAGTTAACCACTGAATTGCTATTTTCCTTTGTTTTTTACCTTTGGCTGCAAAGCTGGGTATCTGATTCCCCTACATTATTGTTTTCATGTGAGATTAGAGTCATTTTGGGAGGCGGGAAGGGCTACAACGTTTAAAGGGTAGTTGTAAGAAGCCAGTTTATTTTAGATCTGGCTAAGTGGTCAGTGTTGCAGGGTTGTATATTCCTGAATAAGAGTTTGCAGTCTCCTGTAACCACCTGTGAAGAGCACTGTATCATTAAACCTATATTTATCAATCAACACTGACCAACTTTTATTCCTTTTCTCACCCCATAAAAAGTTTCTGGCAATAGCTCCTCATTGTGGAATAAGATGATTATGAACAGGTTTCAGGCCTTATCTTATGGGTTACTGGAATTGAAACCTGACAATTTTATAAAAAGTTGTGTTATTTCATGGGTATTTTTCCCAACTGGCTGTGTAATTTTATCATCATAGTTCCTTTAGCAAATTTGAATGAGTTCTCATAGCCAAATGAGTGTTTGCTTAACCAAACTTAGGATAAGCTTATTACAAAATCATTAAGAAGAAAGATTCCAAGTTAATGATGATTAAAAAAAAGTTATATGAATCCATGAGAGAAAACATTAAGACTCCAATTAGGTAAATGGACAAAAGTCATGAAGATTCCATTTTTAATTAGGAAATATGAATTCTCAATAACATATATAATGTTATTTAACCTTTCCAGTAATTCAATTAAATGGAAATTAAAATCACCATGCGATACCTCTTCCCATCTTTCAAATAATTTAAACTACTGAAATATTCAGGACTGACAAGGTAATGGGAAATAATTTCTCTCATACACTTTTGGTGAGTTTGTTAAAATTTTCCAGAAAGCATGTTAGCAACAAATTTAATGTCATAAAAAATGTTCACAGGTAGTTCAAATGACAGAATAGTTCTGCTTTGAACATTAAGGAAATAATTATGAGTACAGAAAATTTTATAATTTGAGATGATATTCATTCTAGTGCTAAATGTAGTTTGAAAATATAGGAAGAAAAAAACATTGGAAAGGTGAGGAAAATCATGATTTAGTCATAGAATAGAATACTATGCCATCTTTGATAATGATGATTGAATATTATTTGCAGTAACATTAGAAAGCCTTAATTTAAAAAATTAAAAGTAGTACAATATTATTAATTAAACTATACATTGTCAACAAAGAGAGAGAGAAAAAAAAGTAGTACAAAAATTATCCATAGAGTATGACCTACAATGTGTAAGAAAAATATTTAAAAGCATAAGTGTACAAATGTATAAAGGTATATACTTTTATGTATCTAAACTTACATTATTTTAATAAATGAAGATAAAAATAAAAATTCCAAAAAATAAATGACATAAAAATTTATGTATTTATTTTTGTTGATACCATCATTTAAAAAAAATCTTTATTGGAGTATACTTGCTTTAGAATGTTGTATTAGTTTCAGCTGTATAACAAAATGAATCAGTTATATATATACATATAGCCCCATATCCCCTCCCTCTTGCATCTCCTCCCACCCTCCCTATCCCACCCCTCTAGGTGGTCAGAAAGCAACGAGCTGATCTCCCTGTGCTATGCAGCAGCTTCCCACTAGCCATCCATTTTACATTTTGTAGTGTATATACGTCAGTGCTACTCTCTCACTTCATCCCAACCTCCCCTTCCCTCCCTTTGACTTCAATTTTTTTTCTACATCTGCTTCTCTATTCTTGCCCTGCCACTAGGTTCATCAGTACCGTTTTTTTGATTCCATATATGTGCATTAGCATACGGTATTTGTTTTTCTCTTTCTGACTTACTTCACTCTGTATGACAGACTCTAGGTCCACCCACCTCACTACAAATAACTCAATTTCACTCCTTTTTATGGCTAACATTCCATTGTATATATGTACCACATCTGCTTTATCCATTCACCTGTCGATGGACATTTAAGTTGCTTCCATGTCCTGGCTATTGTAAATAGTGCTGCAATGAACATTGTGGTACATGTCTCTTTTTGAATTATGGTTTTCTCAGGGCATATGTCCAGTGGTGGGATTGCTGGGTCATATGGTAGTTCTGTTTTTAGTTTTTTAAGGAACCTCCATACTGTTATCCATAATGGCTGTGTCAATTTACATTCCCACCAACAGTGCAGGAGGGTTCCCTTTTCTCACACCTTCTCCAACATTTATTGTTTGTAGATTATTTGATGATGGTCATTCTGACTGATGTGAAGTGATACTTCATTGTGGTTTTGATTTGTATTTCCCTAAGGATTAGTGATGTTGAACATTTTTTCATGTGTTTGTTGGTAATCTGTATGTCTGCTTTGGAGACATGTCTATTTAGGTCTTTCACCCATTTTTGGATTGGGTTGTTTGGTTTTTTTGATATTGAGCTGCATGAGCTGCTTGTATATTTTGGAGATTAATCCTTTGTCAGTTGCTTCATTTGCAAATATTTTCTCCCATTCTGAGAGCTGTCTTTTCATCTTGTTTATGGTTTCCTTTGCTGTACAAAAGTTTTTAAGTTTCATTAGGCCCCATTTGTTTATTTTTGATTTTATTTCTATTACTCTAGGAGAGGCCATCTCTTTTTATTTATTTATTTTTTTCTTTTCCTTGCGGTACGTGGGCCTCTCACTGTTGTGGCCTTTCCCGTTGTGGAGCACAGGCTCCGGACACGCAGGCTCAGCGGCCATGGCTCATGGGCCCAGCAGCTGCGCAGCATGTGGGGTTTTCCTGGACCAGGACGCAAACCCATGTCCCCTACATTGGCAGGCGGACTCTCAACCACTGCGCCACCAGGGAAGCCTTACTCTAGGAGAGGCCATCTTTTTTTGCAGGATTAATTGGTAGATGTGGTGCAACTATTTGCAAAAAAAAAAAAAAGTTTTAGAGAGGTTTTCAATCTCTAAATATATTTTGCCTATTTGGGAAGAAGCTGTTAAGTAAATTGAATGGAGAAAGAAGTCTACTTACACAGGTAACCCCACTCTAACTCAAGCCAACCAATCAGCACATCACACACAGCCTGGCAATGGCTGTCTCTATTCTCATCTACAGCTGCTCTGTATCTTTAGGTTGTCCCCTATTCTAACTCAAGACATCATTTCCACTTGCCCTCTTCTCTGCTGACTCCTTTGAAGAACAATCAGCTACTCCTGCCAAAGTCCTCCACCATCCAATCCTCTGTTCCTCCTTGTGACTTTATAGGTAATCACTTTTTGTTTCACTTCTCCATACATTTTCTATTCAAACAAAGAAATAGCACGTACAATATCACAGTAGGTGTTTTTATATGTGCATGCATACGTGTGTGTGTGTGTGTATGTATTCATTTTTACTTTTCATTGTGAAATACAAAATGCATAAGTAAATAGGACAAAAGTGCATAACGTGTTTTGCTATTAAATGAATAGCCATGATGTAGTCACCACCCTCATTTAGCCACATGGAGACATCAGCCTAGAAGCCACCTTCACATCCATCCTTATCTTATCTTTCACTCATCATAAAAATTTATCAAATTCTGACTTTTACTGAAATAACTTCTGGTTCTTCTTCATAATTTTGCTGACTAAACATGCATCCATAAGCCTACATTTCATTCTCCCTGTTATTGTTGTAGTATTTGCCACACTATAAAAGGAAAGGCATATTATATATTTATTTGTGTCTGGCTTCTTTCACTCAGCATGAACTTTCCAAGATCCATCTGTGTTACCATATATAACTGTAATGAGTTCATGTTAATGGCTGTATTATATATATATTTATTTGTATTGTATTATATATATATATTTATTTATATATACCACAAACTACCATTCTACTCTGATCAGACATTTGGGTTGCTCTTTTCTTAGAATATTGTTAAAAATGCAACCATGTATGTGTTAACACAGGTATTTTGATATACATGCATATTATCCTCTTTGATAACCTAGGAGTGAAACTGTTCTGTCATAACATATGCATAGTTTTAAAAGTCGGCAGATAATGTGAAAAACTTCTTTGATTAGTTCTGCTTTATACTCTCAACTAGAAAAATGAACATTCTGTAATTTTTCTATCCTTTGGTATTGTCAGTTTTCTGTTAGTTTATTTATTTGCCATTCTGGGGACTATATGGTTGTAAATTATTGTGGTTTTAAAATACATTTCCCTGATTACTAAGGAGCATGAGTATTTTAATCACCCATTTGGGTGTCCTGTTCATTCTATTCCCTTGTTATCCTTTTTATTTCAGTAAGTTTCATAGTAATGCCTCCTTTTTCACTTCTGAGTCTAGTAATTTGAGTTTCCTCTTTTCTTTCTTTTTCTAAGTCATTCTAGACAAAGTTTATCAGATTTATAGATCTTTCCAAAGTACCAGTTTGGGTTACATTGATTTTTTAGAATTATGTTTCTATTTTTATTTTGCTTATTTTCTGCTCTAATCTTTATTATTTTCTTCCTTCTGCCAGCTTTGGGTTTAGTTTGTTCCTTAAGGTGGATGGTTTTGTTTCTGATTTTAGAGCTTTCATCTTTATTACTATAGGAATTTATAGCTATAACTCTCACTCTGAGTACTGCTTTTGCTGCACTCTATTTTTTAGTATTCTTTGTCTTTTTTTGTTGTTGTTGTTTTTTGTTGTATGGCACGGCTTGAGGGATCTTAGTTCCCCAACCAGGGATTGAACCCAGGCCATGGCAGTGCCAAGTCCTAACCACTGGATGGCCAAGGAATTCCCAAGTATTCCTTGTCTTCACTTTTATGTATCTCAATGTATTTTTTAAAATTTCTTTTTGGTTTCTTCTTATACCCACTGATTATTTGGGAGTGTGTTATTTATTTCCAAATATTTGTAAGTGTTCCAAAATTCTGTTATTGACTTCTTGTTTAATTCCATTGTGATGAAAGAACACACTGTGTATTATTTCTCATGTTGTTTATGCTTTTTTAATTGACATACATGGGTCATTTATACATTCTTGGTGCTGCTTTTTTCTTTCTGGTTGTGTATTGTAAATGATTTCCTTTGATTTGAAACTTGTCTTTTCACTTCTCTTGATGAATCAGGACCATCATTATGAACAACAATGAATATATTGTAGACTAAATTCTTTCAATAGCAGAGTTTACTTTTCAAATTCATTTAAAAAATCTTATACTGTAGTGATTGTATGTATTTTCAGGTTCATGAAGTGGTTACAGAAATTTGGACCAATGTTCTTGTTTTCCATCATCTCTCTTATTCCTAACATATTAGTATTACTTTTCACAGAAGGCTATCTTATTAAGTTTTGAGTCTAATGCTTTTCTTTTATATATAATTTTCTTTTATATATATTTATTGAATTTTATTCCATGATTTTATAGAGCCTTGGCAAATACTCTATGGATAAAATAGTTCTGTGATTTTCTGACACCCCCAAGGTAATTTTCAATGCAAAGTATGGTCTATTAAATTTATTGAGAAATCTGTTCAACTTAGTTATATTTAGTATTTCTCAAAATTATTTAACTAAGAGACACCTTATTAATTTTAATCTTAATATTTCCCCTATGGTCAAAGGAATTCTTGTTTTAACTTGGTTTCGTTCTGAAAGGCTTAAAGTGGTAAAATTATGAGAGATTTCCAAGTTAGTAGATCTTAAATGAAATATATACAAAATTATTGAAAACTTTTAAACATTTCTAAGTATACTGTCTCATCAGATTGATCACTTAAATTGTGTACAATAAAAAGATTTAGCCTTAACTGTTTTAGGCTACTAATTATAAATTTGAAGGCTTGAAACATCTTCTAACTTTTTTTGAAGCTATGAATAAATGCTTCCCAGATAACTTGGAAAATTATAAATTGTAACTAGTACATAAACTGACATAACATGATCATAGTTAACTTATTTTAGAAACAAGTTCGTTGCATGGTATTACATCACTGGTCACGTGAAGTTTCCTCAGCGTTTTTATGTCTGACATTTATTTAAACTTTTATGAATGTGTCACTATTGAATCTATATAGTAGTAAATGCACTAGACTTGCCATGAAATGTTAATAGGATACAGAGGATGTAATGGGAAATTGCTACCACAATACATTTCCATATCAGTTTGCAGTTCTAATAGGATTATTATCCATGCAAGTTGTGGCTCTCAACACTTTGAAACATCTGTGGCCTTTACAGACATATATGTTTACAATTTTTTAATTGAGAAGGTCAAAACTGTGTCTAAATGTGGAGATAGACAGCATTTCCCACACAATATACTACTGTTAGTAAAATAAATAAGGTTAAAGTGTATTTTATGAGTGGATTGCCATCAAGCCTGCTGCAAAGTTACATGTACGTCATCGTCAAAATCATATTCATGAATTTTTAACTAATCAACATTCCACCTGAAAGAGAAGTAATTCCTGTATAGACCCCTTCACCATATGCCTTTCACTTCCCTAACATTTTCTGACCATGACCACCACACATGTACTTTATAGAACTACTCGTGCTTAACCAATTACATTATACTTTCTCAGCTTTCCCTCCTTCCATGAAATCTCCCTTAGCTTAGAACATACTTCTTTCTGATTCATTAATTTCAATTCACTATTCAACAGCCAGATAATTTAATCAAATGCCACTGAGAGACCTTGTGCATTTGCTGACATAATATTGTTAATATCTATGTATTAGGTTATAGGTGACCCTTATAATCCACCAGCCTTGAGTTACTTACTAGTAAAAAGTAGTAAGTAACTGAAAACCAATCTCTGATAGTCCATTGTCATCACTAGATTGAGATGTGACTTTTTCAATGATCTCATAGTTGCCTGTACTCTCTCCTGACTTCCACTGTATTGTAATTCTTTATGTTCCTCTTCATTCTTAGAGACTGCAGTCTGAATTTAGATAATATACCATCTCTGTACCTCAAGTCCATAATACAATATCTAGCACTTGGTAGAGTCCATTGTATTTCCAAAAGAAAGGAAGGAGGAAAGACAAGAAAGGAGAAAAGGAAGTAAGCATGATAGAGGAGGCAAAAGACAGAAGGAAAGAGGAAAAGAAGAGAGAGGTAAGACTTAAATACTTAACCTCTACCAAAATTCTCCAGTAACTTCCCACCTGAGAATAATAGTTTAAGTGATTCCATTGGTCTAGAAGGCCCTACACAACATGGGCCAGTAGATTCTTCTACTTTTTAAATTTTATTTTTATTTTTTAATTTATTTAAAATTTTTTAAATTTATTTTTTAATTTATTAGAAAAAATTTTTTGGCCGCATAGTGCTGCATGCAGGATCTTAGTTCCCCAACCGGGGATCGAACCCAGGCTCCTGCATTGGGAGCGCAGGGAAGTCCCATCCACTTTACTTCTTAAGAGTCTCTCCACGTCTTGGGATCATTTCTACCACATTGTGCAGCTCATCAAACTCCATGCTGCTACCTCTGTGCTCTCACACTTGCCAAGCCTCTCATGCTCTTCCCCCAGCTAATCATGTGGTCAGCTCTCTCATGGAATGCAATATTTTGCTCAATTTCACCTTTAATCCCACATTCCCAACAGATCCCATCTCTATCTCCCTCATCTGCTTTGTTTTAATCACTTGATTTATCACTGTGAAACATATTCAATACGATATATTTTATTTATTTTTTATGTTTTCTATCTCCTTCCACTGGAGCTTAAACTCCGTAGAGGTAGGGGTCTTTCTCTGATTTTTTTTTTCCATAATGTACCCCAGGGCCTGGAAGAAAGTGATTAATAGCAAAAGGACGGCAGAAAGTGGCTCATTCACTTAACAAACAGATTGATCCTGAGACCCTCGCAGGTAGCACTTAAAGAATGTCAGCGCTATTCTTAAGACAGAAGTTGTGACTTAGACTAGGGTTAGCAACTTCTGCCTGCTACCTGCTTCTGTAAATAATTGGAACTCAGTCACACCCTTTCATTTCTGTATTTTTTTTTTTTTGTGGGGGGGTGAGGTGGCAGGTTTAATTAGCAAAGGAACTTCCTTAGAGGCTTGTCTTGGGCGGTGGCTGTAAGACATGTACATCTCCACCCCCGCTCCCACCCCCTCAGAATCTTAAAAGTTTATAAAGAGGCCCTATCACGGTTCAGTCACATATTCAGTCCACATGTTCTCAAAAACATGTACTCTCTCAAGGGTGCATTCAAACTATAGGAATGGTGGGCAGACAGGGGATGGGGTGAGGAGCCTCCAATTACCTGGCTCCAGGTCAGGGATCAACCAGTGGTCGCATCTTCTCTCGATAACCTCCTCCAACACTTGTTTTTCCAAGCCTCTCCCTTCAGACTGATGTGACCAGCTGATTCCAATGCAGTAGCTGGCAGAGGAAGGAGAAAACAGGGTTTGGGATTTTTTTTTTTCTATTTCAATACTTCTAATTGTTCTTAAGCACACTCCCTAGATGGCTTAAACATTAATAGGCTGAAACTATGCTCTAGCATTACATTGGGCTAATTATACTCTTTGGGTTGCAAAGGACAGAAATAATTTCACTTAGGCTACCTCAGGTCAGGAGGGCTGGCTGGTCAGTTCCACAGGGTAACATGTGTGGCTTCTCCTTTCTCTACTTACCTGCCCTCACTCTCACCATCCCCAAGCCCCAATCCAGCTGGCTGATCCTCTCCATATTTCTCAGTTCAAATTCCCTCTGTATTGTTTATGGCTGATTTTGTACTAAATACAAAAGAAGACTTGAGTACTTGTAACAGAAACTGTATGGACTGGAAAGCCTAAAATATTTACCATTTAACCCTTTACAAGAAAGATTTCCCAATGTCTGGCTTACAATTTGCTTGATGTAGAGGCCTTTGTGGTTGTGTACCTTTGGTGTTATATGACATTCAAACGCAGCTTAATGTAAATTTTGATTTATATGGGATTATCAGACTCTATGGAAATGATTTCTAAGTCTTATCACAGTTGGAATTCAGATATCTATAAACCCGTTTGATGCATTTGGAGTTGCTCATTGAAATCCAGAATGTAGAAATAGACTTGGAAGTCATTGACAGAAAATTCAAGGTCTAAATAAAGGAATTGAACAATGTAAAGCAATATATAACCTCCTGTGACCTGCATTCTGAGGAAGAGGTTGTGTCAAAACTAGATAGATAGATAGATAGATAGATAGATAGATGATAGATAGATAGATTGTAGATAGATAGTGGATAGATTGTAGATGGATAGATAGGTTGTAGATAGGTAGGTAGGTAGGTAGTAGGTAGATAAGTAGATGCATAGTAGATGGATAGATTGTAGATAGATAGATCATAGATAGATAGATAGATAGGTAGGTAGGTAGGTAGATGATAGATAGATAATAGATATATGAGAACTCACACAACTTTGCTATGAGATTGCTGATATAAAGATAGGACTTGTAAAGAAAAAAAGATTTTTCTGCCACTCAAAAGCAGTGCACCCCAGGGATGGCCAGATGAGATTAGCAAAGAACTCCTATAAGCAGAAGCAGAAAGAGAAGCTGTGTCAAAGTTCTCAAGGCAAAAGGAACAGAGAAGGTGCCCATAGCAGACCAGCAAGCAGGCTCTAAACACCAGGTAGAGAGGAGACTGTGGTCCAGAGGCACAAAGAGAACAGCAGCCAGTGTCAAGAAGGCAGAAACTCCAGTGCTGGTACAGAGACATAGGGAAACTCTTCCCCTTGGGACTCTAAGAGACATAATAGAAAGGAAAAGAGCTGAGCGCTGCACTGTGCAAAGGGGATATATTGTTCTAGCTGACTTGGGGCTAAACTTGCACTCAGCCGGCTGTATTTTTTCATGTCTGCAATGTGGTTTTGTTTTGATGAATAAATGTGTAGTTTGTCAAATATAAATCAAACCTTTAAAATATTTTAGATAGATGAGTACCTAGGAAGCAAAACTCTTGTTAGATATAGGCAGAATTCATACGAGGTGTTAAGTGTAAGATGTAGTGAGGCAGTAGAGCATGTGTATCCAACATAGATAATTATGAGGGAAATATCCATGACATACAAATATAAAAGAGCCACTTAATGTTCAGGATGTACTCAATAGACATGAGTACTTAATTTTCACTCTATTTTAATTCAGCCACACGTCAGTGACACCTATTCTGGCCCCATATGTCCTCTGCTCAGGAAACACTAATAAATCCCCTGGTCGTTCGTGGAGCTAATGGTCAAGCTACTGCTGTGCTGAGCTAATGTCTCTGTGTATCTCCCACAGAGCAAGTGTGTTATTGGCTCAGGGCATTTTCTGTCTGTGGGTTGCATTGTCTGAACCTCAGCTCTGTCCTTGTATTCACACCATCAGAAGAAGGCTGACGTGGCAGAGAATCAGGATATGTGAACACTACATGCCCCCGCATTTGGGTAGGAAGGAGCTGCCACCTGGCTTGCACCCTATTCTATTCTTATTCCCTGTCCTGCCTTTTGCCATCTCTCCCCCCTGGCTTCTCACTCTGGTTTGGTATGGGTAAGCTGTGTCGTTTGAACATTTTAATTTGGTCTGTGAGACTCGCTGAGTGGGACCCACTGGGACAGCTTGCCTGGTATTGAGCTTGGAGGCCACCAATGAATCTCGACAATTTTCCACATGATAGTATCACTCATCACCTTCCATGTTACATATTTATTTGTTTAGTTCCAAGGCCTCTAAAAGTTAATGGAGATGGGAGAGTACTGGTACGCTGAATGTATTTGTAAAAGGAAAGAATAAAACTTTTACAGTGCCCTGGCCTAATATCCACTCCTGCTGTGATACTGGAATATGGATATAACATGTAGTTAAACCTTTAACAGAAATTTCAAGTACCTGCAAGTCAGAGACTCTCATATTCATTCTTATATTCTCCTAAGTGCAAGAAACAATTTGTCGATCATGAAATTCAACTTGATTGTTATAATGGTAAAAGAAAAAGTTTATATAGCACCTACTATATAAGGTGCAATTCTTAGTACTTTACATCTGATGAATATTTTATTCATGACAGCTACCCTATGATGGAGATACTATGATTAGCTCTTTTTTTTGCAGATAAGGAAAGTGAAGCCCAGGAATGTTATGTAACTTTTCCAAAGTCATGGGAGATAGGATTTAAATCTTACAGTCTTGCTTGTCATTTTTAAGGGAAGACCAAAAAGATGAAAGAATTTACCTGAGGTCATGTGGTTTCGAAGTAACAGAACTGAAGGTAGAAAATAAATACCCTAACATCCATTCAAACTTTCTTCCACCAAAACTTCACCAAATATTTTCTTATAAACTCAAAGATGTGCAAAAATTATTAAAAAATACATATCACTAACATATTATAATAAAGTACAATAATTTTATATAACATATATTCTAAAATAAAATAATAAAGGATTACAAATAACTAGATAACTACTATAAAATAATTATTAATGCACTTTAATAAATAGCCTCTTTAACTGGGATATTGTTATTTTGTAGGGGTTCCTCTTTGTGAAAAGCTTTATATTTTTAATTTTGGCGTCCACATGTCCAATGTTAGTCCATAGAAATACAATTGATGTTGGTGTTTACCTTGTATCTTGTAACTTGCTGAACTGACTTATACGTTCTAAGAATTTGAGGTTTTGGTATCTACCATGTGATTTTCCACATAGACATTCTTGTCATCTACAAACAAGGAGAATTTTACTTCTTTGTTTCTGATCTAGATGCCTTTTATTTGCATTCCATGCCTCACTGTAATAGCTAGAGTCTGTAGCGCTAGGTTGAGTAAGACTGGTGAGAGCAGACATCCTTGACTGGTTCCTACTCTGAAGGAAAAAAGATTCAGTGTGTTGCAGTTGGCCTTATTACTATTACCTGCCGGTGGGGATAGAAGCCCAGATTCCCCATTCAGCCTCACTGGCACCTGAGCTAGGAAGCCCCGTGTTATTGCCGGGCATGGATGGGAGTTAATTATGGCTCCTCGCCAGATTCTCACTGATCCCTGTCTGGATGGGTGGAACAGAATTGCCTCATAAAGTTCCCCACATGGCATCCTTGGACACCAAGGAGTGGGGTGGAAGCTACTTGTTACCACTTGGTTGGACTTAAAATCCTGGCTTCCCATTTAGTCACTTCATCTGTGGAATTTGGGCACCTCGTTAGCCTGGCAAGGGTAGAAATCTAGGCTTTCCCCTCAGCATTGCTGACATGGGTAGGGGTAGAACTTAGGTTTTTTCTGTGGTGTTTGGTTAAGTTAGAGTGGTTGTTGTCTAAACATTGTCATGTCTTGCTAGGTTGCAACTTTCCTGGTTGTTTGTCTAGAGACAACAGAATTTGGGGGGAGTTTTATTGTCAGCCACCATTAAAATTATTGGGTTGTCAGATTCTTCAGTTCCAAGTCTGGAATATACGGGGCAGAGAGAAAACCCAGGGATCTCACAACTGTGTCATTTTTTGGTATTCTGGGTGGTCTGCCACCTCCTCTCCATCTTTAAGAGTCTTCTTATGTTTTTTATGTTGTTGTTGTTTTTTGTTTGTTTGTTTTAATATAACATCTTGGGAGTTTAGTTGTTCTTAGCAGGAAGGATGGGGGAATTATGTCTATGCATCTTGCTGGGAGAAGAAATTCCTGGCTGCTGCCGCTGCTTCTTTTTTTTTTAAACAGCAAGTTTCCTTTTTTTAAATTAATTAATTATTTATTTTTTTGGCCCTGTCGCACAGCTTGTGGGATCTTAGTTCCATGACCAAGGATTGAACCCTGGCCCTCGGCAGTGAAAGGATGGAGTCCTAACCACTGGATCACCAGGGAGCTTCCTCCTTCTTCTTTAAATGACTCTTGATATGACAATAAATTTGCAGTATTTTTTACAGAAACAATGTAAAGCTAATTCAGTTTCCTCTATTCTGGTTAATTTGATTTTTAAAAAGTTTAAATCACTTATTAAAGTTTCCTGCAGGCTCACCACTCATTTTTGGTAATGGCACATTTGATTTAGCTCCACAGTTTCTTGCTCAGAATGCTTCTTGGCAACCGACAGGTCCTCGGTGAACTCAGGGCTTGGATTTTTCTTGGTTGGCAGCAAGGGGCCTCGGCCACAGCAGTGGGTCAGCCGAGAGAGCCTTAGCTCACCCACTGATTTAATGGGTTGTGAGATTCTTTAGCTCCAAGTCTGGAATATGTGGGACAAAAAGAAAACCCAGGCATCTCGCCACTCCCATTCTCCTCAGCCACACCTGTCCCGCACAGTGGCCACTGGGTGGTCACTGTGCCCCATGTCAACTTTAGTTCAGAGTCTTCCCCTTTTAGGTGGGGATGGTGCGGAGTTAATGTATTTCAGTATTACAATATATTCTCGTTAAAAAGGTGCAGGCAAAAAGGACGCTGCAGGTTTTGTACATTAGCCTCGTTTGTCTGAAAGAGAAAGGTCTGAAAGAGCTGGTGAGAACAGCCTTGGTGTGGAGGTGGTAGAGGTGGGGGGGGGATGGTCACGGCTCCCCCAGTGGGTGGGAAGGGGATGGGGGCGGGGAAGACCCTGGACCAGACCCTTCCCCCTCCACCTGGAGAATCTTCTCCTCCCAGGGCCCTAAACACACCTCCCTTCCATCACAGGGGAGAGGGAGCAGGTGCTGCTGCTGAGAAGAGAACAGGTTGCATTAGGTGAACTGAATTTTACACTGGACACAAACTTAGACAGCTGGAGAAATTAACCCATAGGTGGCAGGAGTTGGGGGTGGGAAGGGCACCAGGGAATGACCGAGGAACAAATATAACAGGATTACCCCACATAGTCCATAGGCCTGTGGTCATTAAAGGGTAGACAATGTGTCCAGGCTGGAGCAGCAATGGACTCTGGGGCACAGGGGAGCCTTACAAAGGCCATTGTAAGTGAGGAACCACAAAACTCAAGCTTGTTGAGCTTCAAAATTAAATCCAAGGGACCATCAAATAAAGCAGAAATGGGTTTATCTGCATCTCACTAATTCATTTTTTAATAATTTAACTTAGGTTGAAATAAATCTCTTTATTCATTGTTTTGAAGAAATTACATAGTTGAACAAACTAAATTTAGAGTAAAGCCTATTGTAAGGTACTCAGTTAATGAGAAGAAAAAATTATACTCAAATGCTTTAGGCATTATTTGCCAATGAATGTAGCTAATTTTATAATGAAATCTTTTATTTACGGTACTATTTATAATTTTATTGTGCTTTTACATATGCCACGTTATTTGAACCTTTATAAAGGAATATATGAGAAGCATAATAAATATTATCAGCTGCATTTCTCTGAGCTTCTCAGTTCCAACCACAATGCCTTCCAGCTGACTACCCACATTCTACACCACCCACTCCTTAAGAAGAGCCTCACATACAATATTATCAATCTCCCGAACGCACTGTGCAAAGTGTTTTACTTGTTTATCTCATTTTATATTCTCAACGTCTTTGTGAGACCGTCACGATTATTATCCTCATATTGTGAAAGCGGAATCATGTTTAGAAATGTTGAATAATTTGTTCAGACTCACTGAGCTGATAAGAGTCATCAAACTCAGTCTGTGTGATTTCAGAATGCATATTCTAGAGAAGGTCCAGATCCCTTCATGCTTCAATGCGCTCTCACCCTATCATCTTGATTCCAAATTCCTGAGTCTGCAACCAGCTTCTTACTAGCTTCTGTCCCCATTAAAATGTTCACTTTGTGTCTCCTCTGTGAGTTGTAACTCCCTGTAGTTCCCACCACCTCCACATTCCACACATTGACATCCAGAAGGAAGCTGACGAATGAAACCAAAACACCTGAAAATTGACAACCTTCCTGAAGGAGACAGTAAATTCCCATCAGAGTGGTTCTTTCTTTACTATTCATGCTGACTTCTGAAGTTTTCTGCCTTAAACTGGGTCAAGTGAGCTGCATAATTGCAAAAAAAAAAAAAAAAAATCAGAATTGGAGTTACCCTAGCCTTTGAAAATCATGAAAGAGTATTTTCTTTAAAGCTCTTGAGAACTCAAGTTTCTCACACCTTCAGATTGACCCCTCCACTCTGTAAATTTCTTGACAAAATAGTGAAATTGTCTAGTACTAGAAATTGTCTAGTACTTCCGGACCACTTCCACACCTCCGCACTCCGAAGTCCAAGTGTTTCCCCTTTGTCTTCTGAGTTAAAGAATTTCCTTCAAGGTCATGAAGGTGAATTACTCTGAAGCCTCTGAATTCCCTGTTTATGAAGATTTCTCGGACTACTTTGAAAGGAGATATTTATTGGTAGATTTCTGTATTTCATAAGCAGTACCTTCAAAAGAGTCTTATGTAACTTTTCAAAGTGGGAGTGAGAACAAGACGGGAGGGTTGTCCGTGTGAGTAGAAATACACTTGGGTTGCAGATACACAGTCAATTTACACCCTATTAGTGGCTTAGATGGGGATGGTACTTTGTTGGAGAAGGTCTCAAGATAGCTTAATCATGATTCTTGCTCAGGCATCTGAGGTTGTCAGGCTCTTCTAATAGAGCTGGATTATATCTAAAGATAATTTTTTGGATTATGGATTCCAGGGTATGGTTTTTAGATCTATATTACATCATATTTAATATTTATTTCTATTTGACAATATTCCTGTATTATTGAAACTTTATATGTTAAGGAATTAAGTTATGGCATATCAACAACTTTTTAATATTTACAGAGATGAGCATATGATTATTTTTTCTCTGTTGCCCAACTTCTGTGTTAAAATATGATAGTAAACTGACAAAAATGGAAACAGTCCACCCTTGAAAGAAATATTATTTTCTAAATAGGCCACTAAATTATGCTTACTAATATTTTATTTAGGATATTTTGTTCAGCAAAAATATGGCAAATTTTCTCTTTTTGTATATGTTTTATTGCGTTTTGGAATTGATTTGCTAGCATCAAAAGATATATTGAAGAGAATGTTTTTCCCACATTATTATAAAGTTTAACAGGGTTTGGAGTCATCTATTTCCAAACATTTGAAAGAATACCTCTGTGACTCTTCTGAGCAGTATGGTTTTGGGGGGATTGGACTTTGAGAAAAAATTTTCATCCATGTTATTTATGGCACTAATATATCTTTTAATTAGTTTGGCTAATTTTTCTATAAAATTGCATTATTCCATTTAATTCAGTGTTTTTAATTTTACTTCATATGATTAGAACAAAATCGTCTTTTATAATTCATTTAATTTCTTCATGTTTTCGATTATGTCTTATGTTTTTGATGTGTGCATTTGATTTTACTTCTCTATTTACTGCTTTATGTCTTCCTCGATCTCTTGTATACCTGCTTTGGGATCATCCTTGAAAATGTCCATTGCTTCATTATACCTTCTTATTTCAAGAATTTTTACTTAATATCATTTTTGTTGATTTATTAGCAATTATTTTATAGCGAATGTTAAATATTTTCCATGGATATCTCTTAGATACGTTAAACATAAAGTTATGTTTCTGTTCCTCATTGTCCTTTTTGGTTTAGGTCGTTACTCAGTTGAAAATGAAGCATTAGTGCCTTTATTCCATTATTCCATCCCCTGCTCAGATAAATAGTTTAATGGTTTAATACAGAAACTTTCCAAAAGACCCACCAACTCTTCAATGGAAAATATCTACAGATAGTTTGTGCTCTAAGATTCTTTGTATCCATCATCTCAAAATCCTTCCCTTGAGGTTTCCACTAGTCCTGAGTTATTGTATCCTGGTCCTTACCCAATCCCAATCAAGACCTCAAGATCCCTCTCTCCAGCCACCTCCCTTCCCCCCGACACTGCTGAAGTTTTGCAAGGTGGCGTTCTCCATTACTTAAGTAAGCAATACATTCAATTTTGTCTTATCAATAGGCTGTGTTGATAATGTTTGGGGATTCAGCTTTCAAACATTGCTCCATTGCTCATTCCCTTGCTAGTGTATCTTGCTTTGTCTGGTCCCAGGCTTATAATTATAACATCAACAATGTTTATAAATTAGAGCACATTTCTTCTAAGCAAGCTTTGAAAAATTGTAATACCTTAATTAGACAGTTGTTTAGGAGGGTAGACATTTTGATAAATCAGACAAAATCTAATAGCAAGGCATCATACAAAATTCCTCACCAGTACTCTGCAAAATTGCCAAGGCCATTAAAAATAAGGAAAGTTGGGCTTCCCTGGTGGCGCAGTGGTTGGGAATCCGCCTGCCGATGCAGGCGACGCGGGTTCGTGCCCCGGTCCGGGAGGATCCCACATGCCACGGAGCGGCTGGGCCCGTGGCCCATGGCCGCTGGGCCTGCGCGTCCGGAGCTTGTGCTCTGCAATGGGAGGGGCCCCGACGGTGAGAGGCCTGCATACCGCAAAAAAATAATAATAATAAAATAAATTAAAAAACAATAATAAGGAAAGTCTGAGAAACTGCCACAGAGTTTCTAAAGAGGAACCTAATGAGAAATGTCGACTACACAATAAGAGACATATGGATCAATGGAACAGAACAGAGAGCCCAGAAAAAAAAACACATCTATGGTCAGTTAATCTTTGACAAAGCAAGCAATATACAATGGAGACAAGATAGTCTCTTTAGCAAGTGATGTTGGGAAAGCTGGACAGCCTCATGTAAATCTTTGAAGTTAGAACACTCTCTCACACCATACACAAAAATAAACTCAAAATGACTTAAAGGCTTAAATATAAGATGTGACACAATAAAACTTCTAGAAGAGAGCATAGGCAAAAATTCTCTGACATAAATCGTTGCAATGTTTTCTTAGGTCAGTCTCCCAGGGCAATAGAAATAAAAGCAAAACTAAACAAATGGGACCTAATCAAACCTATTAGATTTTGCACAGCAAAGGAAAGCATAAACAAAATGAAAAGAAAATCTATGAACTAGGTGAAAATATTTGCAAATGATGTGACCAACAGGGCTTAATTTCCAAAATATACAAACAGCTCATACAATCCAATCATAACAACAACAACAAAACCAAACAACTCAAGGAAGAGAAGATGAACGGGAATACCCTTGTGGGAGCAAATTCACAGGCAGGAAACTTACAAAGAGATGTGTAAAATATTTTGGATATCATGTTGAAATAAAGGGAGTGCCTTTATTTCTAAGTAAATCAGTTATTATGGAGATTAGCAGATGATACCATAAAGAGAAATTATTTATTCTGGGTCATATTGGTTGCTTTTTGAGGATGAACTGTTTTTTGAAGTTAAAAAAATGAAATTGAATTACACAGAACAAAGCCTCAAGTATGCCAGACTCCCTAACAATGGCAAATATTTATTGAATAATCTTCCTTGTGTCACCATCTTAACAAGTACAATCACTCTGACTTCTTTTTTTTACAATCACTCTGACAGTTCTGTTACATGTGACAACTTGCCCGGTAAATTGGAATACAGAGTACTCTTTTCAATTGCAGTTAAGAGAGACGAAAACCCCCATACCCATCACAGTTCAAACAACACTGGGGTTGTGACAAATAGTTTTTCTTGGTAGAAACTCTGTGCAGAACAATTAAAAGCTGGTGAATATTTTGTGGGTGAACTGGACTTTATCTGACAATAAATGCATTTTCTCTTTGTTTGCTGTTGTTTTGGGGGTTTTGTGGCAACGGGGTGGGAGGATTCTGGAAAAAGGATATAGAAAAGAAGAAAACTAATATTTGTTTCACATATACCATATGCCTGTACATTAAGTATTTACTATAATTTTCATATTAAGAAAAGAAAGTGAGGTTTTTCAAAGTTGGGCAAGTTGACAATATCATTCAGATATTAGAGTTTGATTTTAAATCCAGGTATTTCTGACCCCTGGCATTGGACCTGCTCAATCCCTTGAACGGACATAAATTGGATCTGTGGAACGTAAATAGTATGAATCAGAGGTCATTAAATAGTTCTCCTCTGTGGCTGAAATGTAGACTTAGTGAAGAGGAAAGTAAATTTTGTTTCGTATTACAGTCCATTTTCTCTCACAAATCCATAGAGTAAATATTAGCATATTGGGCAAAGTAGACAAATTATATTCGTCACATCTTGCCCCAAATTCCTTTGGTGAGAATTTACTCGGCTCAGAGACCATTTTTTAACCTACATTATTTAGATAGTATACACATTTGCTTTGGCAAACTTGGTCCAAGTTTAATTTCTTTTTGTACCAAATTTCACGAGGGTAAATTCATCAAGTATAAACTACCTGTCATTGTAATTTTATGACTCTCATTATCCATTCAGCTAAGAAGCTCACTGAATTCTGCATGAAGCAGAACCCAAATTCAACTGAGAATATGCACAACATGTTCCTTGATTATATTTTCCCACAAGCAATTGTGGATTATGTCTATGCAAAATCAGTTTTAAAAGAAATTTTGGTAATTAACATTTTAAAAAGTGTTTCGATTAAAAAACTCATTTTTACTAAGGTGTCATTACACAAAGTTGATAGTCTACATATAATAACTCTCTAAGAATGTACTTTTTGGTCTAAAGTCCAAGGGATCAGTCATGGGTAAGAGTGGAAAATGGGGTCTCACCATGTACCATTTTCTCTTAGTGTGAATTCCTACATTTGACTTTTTAAATAGACTTTGTATAAATCACTTGCAGTTTCCCTTATTATCAGCATCTTATGATTGACATTGACACATTCTGATTGACAACAGTTCAGACTTTATTTGGAGTTCATTAATTTTTACATAATGTCATTTTTCTGTTCTAAGATTCCATCCAGGTACCAGGATTAGGCTTCTCCAAATAGAAGAAATTTCTCAGACTTTTCTTTCTTTTCTTTTCAAAGCATATATCTTTTTTTTTTAATTGAAGTATAGTTGATTTACAATGGCATGTTAATTTCAAGTGTACAGCAAAGTGATTCAGTTATGTGTATATATATGTATATATATACATATACACACACACACACATATATATATATTCAGATTCTCTTCCATTTAGGTTATTACAAGATGTTGAATATAGTTCCTTGTGCTATACAGTAGATCCTTATTGTTTGCCTACTTTATATATAGTAGTATGTATATGTTAATCCCAAACTCCTAATTTTTCCGCCCCCTCACCCTTTCCCCTTTGGTAACCATAAATTTGTTTTCTATGTCTGTGAGTCTGTTTCTGTTTTGTAAATAAGTTCATTTGTATCATTTTGTAGACTCCACATATAAGTGATAACATATCATATTCGTCTTTGTCTGACTTCACTTTGTCTGATAATCTCTAGGTCCACCAGTGTTGCTGCAAATGGCATTATTACATTCTTTTTATGGCTGAGTAATATTCCATTGTATATATGTACTACAACTTCTTATCCATTCATCTGTTGATGGACATTTAGGTTGCTTCCATGTCCTGCCTATTGTAAATAGTGCTGCAATGAACATTGGGGTACATGTATATTTTTGAATTATGTTTTTCTCTGGATATATGCCCAAGAGTGGGATTGCTGGATCATACGGTAGCTCTATTTTTTGTTTTTTAAGAAACCTCCATAATGTTTTCCATACTGCCTGCACCAATTTACATTCCCACCAATAGTGTAGCACAATTCCCTTTCCTCCACACCCTCTCCAGCATTCATTATTTGTAGACTTTTTGATGATGGCCATTCTGACTGGTGTGAGGTGATACCTCATGGCAAGCTTGATTTACATTTATCTAATAATTAGAAATGTGGACATCTTTTCATGTGCCTTTTGGCTATCTGTAGACTTTCCTTGTTTTGGATGACTTTTACAGTTTTGAAGAGTATTTTGTAGAACGTTGCCTCAATTTGTGTCAGTTTGCTGTTTCTCTGAAGGTTTAACTAGGGTTTTGTAGAGCAAGATCACAGGTAAAGTGCCATTTTCAACACCCCAAATCAAGTGTACACTCCATCAAGATGACTTTTTACAGGCTTGAGGTAGTATTTATTGGTCAGGTTTCTCCACTGTGAAGTCTCTCTTCTCCCTTCTCCCTTTCCTACTGTTCACTTTGGAAGGAAATCACCAACACAGCCCTCACTTAAGAGTAGAGGAGTATGGTCCATTTTTGAGAGGAAAACTTTACATAAATTATTTGTAAAAAAATAAGCACTGAGTTTTCCCTGGTTGGAATTGATCTGGAGATACTCCTGTGTAATGGAGGTGAAGTTAGAAGAAATAAAACATTAAATATTTATATAAATTTGAGAGCTTTACATACACATTATTCTCTTACATTATATAGGTCAGGAGAGTAAGATTAGACAATTTAATTAAATCTAAGGTAACAAAGATTTTAAGGTGTAAAGTGGTTTTTTCAACTTAACTTTGTTTAACTCCAAATCTATACTTTTTCTATCACGTTCTAAATAAGAGAACACTGAGAAAGTTTGGTCTTCATTTGACTTGCTTAATTTGGCTTGTGTCCAAATTTGCTAATTCCCTGGCACTGCCTTGGCCCTCCAGATGGCTCTAGGGTGTCATGGGACACCCAGAGCTCACACAGTGATCCTACACTGCACACAGGTGTACCACTCTCCTTGACAGGCTGCATACAACCAGCTGCTGCATCAGGAAAGCAACGGATGCTGACCCCCTTCCTGAAGGCAGGCAGTGCCCCTGTCGCCTCAGGACAAATATTTCTTCTGTGTAAATCCTAGAGCAAACCTGCTGGTTGTAGAAACATACCTCAAGGAACAAGAATGAGTAACAGTCTTAGAGATATTGGGCATATTTCCCATCCTACCTGCAAACTCTTCCTTAGCACTAGAAACAGACACCAGCCATGTGGATTCTGAAGTATCTTAAGAAGGCAACAGAGGCCAGAAATGGATGGATTGTTTAGGCAATAAGTATAGGGGAGAAGTGTTTCTATAAATAAGTACAGTTATTTAGGGAAATTTGTAGCCTGAGTGCCTGGAAAACACGGAATAAATGAGAGGAAATTGCAGAGGGAAGGATTGAGTTTAGAACAAAAGGAAGGAGATATGTTGAATTTTAAAAGAACTGAAAAAATATGTGGAGTGAGGCTTTGGAGTTTTTCTGCTAAATATCACAATGATAATATTTAAACAAATATTTAAAAATAGGAGATTTATATACACATTTGTCAGAAGTAAACAGAATGAAAATATTTAGATAACTTCAAGAAGTACAATGATGCTGATATGCCATGATTTTGAAAGCAACAATATGAAATAAAATAAAATGAAGCAAAGAATAATGTTTGTGTGCCACATAGTGTTTTTAAATGAATGCAGATAGTATTTGGTGTCAAGCAGTTTTGTATTTAGAATGAGAAAATGTTCTTTATAAACTAATAGGGGCATGCCATCTTTTATGTTTCCATTTGCACTACCATTAAAAGAATAATTAAAAATGTGACCAAAGATTTATTATTGACAATAAATCATAAACTCTCTGATGTTTCTCTTTATATCATAGCTTTATATTATTTTGAAATCTGCTTTGTTACTTTTTTTCATGATCTCTTGTAAACGGCTAGAATTTTGTGTTTCTTTCTGTCTTGCATAACACTTGCATGGTGAGCATCTTATACATAGTAAACAAGCAAAAATAGTTTGCTTCAAGTTTCCTGTAAACTTATGAGGACTTTTTCCTCAGGCCATGTACAATTAGATGAGGCAAAGGATGAAGACAATGGCATTAGAACTGAGCTGGTCTGGTATTTGGCAGGTCTGCTCTGCCCTTCATAAGTCTACTTACTTTGGGAAATTCATTTTACTTTGTTATCTAATTTTCTTCACCTGTGAATGGTATTAACTGTATTTATTTGGATGAATTGATTAAAATATTAGACATGTACCTGTGTATCTATTGTGATCCCTGATGCATCATAGATGAGAAATAAAAGGATGTGTAGTTTAGCAGGAAGCTTTGCCCAGCCTATACTCATATTCAAATACTGCCACACAATTTTTTAATATTATCAGTTGCACTTTAATTTACCTGAGAATTTTACATCAAATTTTAACTTATCTGTTTTTATATAATTTTACATCACTGGTATGAAAAGCAGTATCACTTGATTTTGCTAATTATAATTTTCCTATATACTCAATAATTATTAAAAAGAGTAATTGAATACACTCATTATTATTAGACTTTATAATAAACAAACGAAGCTTCATCCTTGGGGCCTCTGGGGGAAAGCCCACTCTAGGAACTTGACCTTCACCTTTTTCCCATATACTACCATCATATGGCTTCAGGTAACAGCAGAACTAGGCTAAAAATTTCACTTGTTTTACTTACAGTGAAGATCATTCCAGAACCTTCAGGATAGTTTATAGTAGGATGAGCATGGCCTTTGCAATAAAAAAATCTGGATCTGAATTTCTTGTTAATTTCTTCACAT
The DNA here is from genome assembly GCF_003031525.2 of Neophocaena asiaeorientalis asiaeorientalis. NCBI lineage: Eukaryota > Metazoa > Chordata > Mammalia > Artiodactyla > Phocoenidae > Neophocaena > Neophocaena asiaeorientalis. The sequence continues at coordinate 105,001 of NW_020185327.1, forward strand.
CTGTGTGAACTTGGATAAATCACTTATCTTTATTTAGGCTCAGATTCCACTGCTGTGTGACTGAGTTTTGGCAATGACACGTGAGTAAAGTGTCCACTTCCTGGGATTACTAAACTTCCCCTGTGATTTCACCATGCTTCCACCTGAAACAACTGCTCTAGAATCATATGTAATTATAAGGCAAGAAGATATTCTACACTAGTTGTATGAATACAGCAAATCTAGGTAAATAACTAAGGTCAAAGCAGGAACAGATTTCAGTAGATAGCTTTGTGTCTTATGGCTTCCATTCTTGCTGATGGGAAGGGTGCTTTCAACCAAGTTCTAAACCTTAGTAGGTAATCTATGTTTTCTCTTTGCCTAATTTAAAATTGTATTATCTCTCCATGGAAGCAACCTAAATGTCCATCGACAGATAAATGGATAAAGAAGATGTGGTACATATATAAAATGGACTATTACTCAGCCATAAAAAAGAATGAAATAATGCCATTTGCAGCAATGTGGATGGATCTAGAGATTATCACACTATGTGAAGTAAGTCAGAAAGAGAAAGACAAATATCATATGTTAACACTGACGTGGAATCTAAAATATGATACAAATGAACTTATCTATGAAACAGAAAGAGACTCACAGACATAGAAAACAAACTTATGCTTACCAAAAGGGGTTGAGGGGAGGGATAAATTGGGAATTTGGATTTAACAGATAAACACTGCTATATATAAAATAAATAAACAATAAGGACCTACTGTATAGCACAGGGAACTATACTTAACATTTTGTAATAAACCATAATGGAAAGGAATATGAAAATGTATATGTATATATATGTATAACTGAATCACTTTGCTGTACACCTGAAACTAACACAACATTGTAAATCAAGCATACTCCAATAAAAAATAATAAAATAAAATTGTATTGTCTCTCATTGTTACTTTTCACCAAATTGTACTTAGGTGTGGTTTCTTTCTATTTTTTTCTGTATGAATGTTTTATAATTTCTAAATCTCAGTATTACTTTTTCCTTCTTTAAATCTGGACATTTTAAAGCATTATTTTCTTTTAATTTTCCTCATCCTCTTTTTCTGTTTCTTTCTCTGTATTAGTTTTATCCCAAACTTTCTACTTTTAGCTGCAATAGCTTTCGGTTTCCTCTTTTATTTCTTCTTCTCTTTGTCTGTTTACATTCTTGATAATTTCTTTAGGTGTACCTTCTTTCTCATAAAATCTTATCTCATTTAAATTGCTGTTTCATCCATCCAACTGTAAGTGTAAATATTACAATCTTGTAACTTTAAAATTTTAATATTTGCTTTTTATGTGTGTTAAGCTAGTATGTCATTCCTGCTTCATATTTATAACTGTCTCTTTTTCTTTTCTAAACATTTTGGACACACACTACTATGTATAAAATAAATACTCAACAAAGACTTACTGTACAGCACAGGGAACTCTAGTCAATATTCTGTAATAACATATGTAGGAAAAAAATCTGAAAAAGAATGAATATATGTATACGTATAACTGAATCACTATGCTGTACACCTGAAACTAATACAACATTGTAAATCAACTATGGTTCAATTAAATTTAAGAAAAAATACACAATTTGAACATGAGCATTATCTAATATCTGTATTCCTTTCAGCTGTTTTCCTATTGACTCTCATTCATAGTCATATTTTTCTTTTTGAGTTTTATAATCTTGGATTGTATACTCATTTTCAGAGAGCAGAACTTTATGGAACTACTGTAAGAATACACACTAGCAGAGATTATTTGCACCTATTCTGCCAGGAGTTCTAAAATGGCCCCAATCTATGAACACGTTAAATTAATTTGTTGAGTTGAGATTAGATACATTTCAAGCTTCAGACCCACATGAAGTCAAGCTTATGTGGGTGATTCCTCAGAGGGCACTTTGCTCCACCCAGAACACAACTGGAAACCCAACCTTTTTCTAGTCCTTTTTTTTCACTGAGGGTGTCGATCTTTGAGAGTTCTGGCTTTATTCTGTTTTCTTGTATGTTCTTTATCTTCCCCTCTCTCTTTTTTAACCTTCAGTATATTTTTAATTTTAAAATAATGTACACATATTACTTTGACAAACTTTTTAAAATAGATAATAAAGTTTTAAAGGGAAAGGTCTTTTTGTATTTCTTCCTCACATGGGTTCATTCAAACAATATGTCTAAATTACTGAGATTAGCAAATATGAACACAACCACAGTGTGGTGCCTACCTGACAGTATGATTTTCTAGCCTCTCTTCATTTCTAGTAGCTGGGGTTTTATCTTCATATTTTATAAAACTCAATCATACTTATAAAATCATCCCTGCTATACCATACCCACAATTTCTATCAGGACTTTTTAAATCAAGAGATATATTTTTAATGTAAATTCTGCAGCCCCAGACATGAAAATTCCTCAGCACAGTTTCCCTTACAGATTGGAGGGAAAAAGGGAAGCGGTGATGTGGGCAAGCATTGGTGAGACTACTTACAGAGGGATATTTTGAGTAAACAAGAGCCAATGGAGTGCAGTGCACAAATGGAAGTTTTGGCCTAAGATAGGCCCAGAGATAGTACATTCATGGTAGCAGGAAGAATACATGTGTGTATGTGTGTATACAAAGATTTCTATAACTGGTAGTAGGACGATGACACATGCGAATCTGCTGGCCACTATTTTTCCAGTGAACTGGTAATCAAGCATTGGCTGAGACTGTGCAGTGGGAGGGAGATATATTTAAGTTCTGAGAAGAAATAGGAGTATATAAAATAGTCATCTCAGGCCATTGTAAATGGAAAGAACTAGAAAAATATTGAGACATCAGGCAGTGCTGAAGGCACAGTTGAAAATTGTCATCATAAACTTAAAGCTAGTCCGTTCAGAAGGATATATATATATATATATATATATAATATACTACTACATATAATATATTCCATATAATATAGTATATCATAAGTATATATGATAATTCCATCCCACCATTCAAAAGTGCATTAGTCAGTATGTCACGTAAATAAGCTTGATTTTGGTCAGGTATGTGTGACAAATGAAGATAGATTCAGGGGAGCTGAGAATCTACGTAAAGAAGCAATTTTAGTGTCAGACTATTGAATCTAAGTTGAGTTAGAAGGGAAATTATAATGCAAAGGAAAGCAGTGAAAAGGCAGTCAGATCATTCCTTGGATATCCCCATGTGGCTGAAAAATTGTTGGAGTTGAGATAAAATCATAAACAAGATTTAAATGTAGGTTATGATATCCAGAGACCAAGGTAATGGAAATCAGAGTTTCAAAGGTGAAAATCTAGACTTAAGGTTGAATAGCTGAAGTTAGAGGACGAGATGCAATTGTGTGAATGTCGTAGTCATAAGAAATGATGTTGAGGTTAGTTATAGACAAGAATACAGAAAGTGAGGCGCTGAAATATTTTGTGAATAAAGGGAAATTACTGAAATACTGTAGCATACTGCAACAAGAAATAATATACATCCACTGGTAGTAGTCTGATGGTGCTCAGATGCATCAGCCCTTTAAGTGACTAAGAGAAATTTCTCAAAGGAGAAATAGAGCTTGACAAGTAGTTATTGTGGAAACAAAGGTAATGTAACAAAATTGCATTTCATATGATAGAGTTAAATATTAATAAGTTTTCCATTTAGATCCTATGTTTACAATTTAGAAAGTCAGCAACTACACATACTCCTCAAAACACATCAACAATATTATTGGGGCAGCTTTCAATATCCAAAGCATATTCTTCATAAATAAAATCAGAGCTCAAACAGGATTTTATTTTTGACCCCTAAATAGGGGTAGGTATCACAATATGGTCAGTTAAATAACTAAATGCTATTAACCCTCATGGATTCTGTGGGCTTTCAGCATCCGTTCCACACCCCAGTAACGCATGTGAAGTTCCTTTCAAATACTCAGAACCTCTGGGATCTCAGCCTGTGCAGAATTCTCTACAGGCTCACCAGATTCCCATTACCAGCTGTGTTTCCTTACCGAAGCTGCTGCTCTTGAATGGATGTAAAGTTTCTGAGCCTCTTTCATAACCTACCCCCAGTTGAGAAGGCTAAAATGTATTTAGTTGTGAAAAAATATCAGAACTTGGGCTCAAACAACTGAGAACACAGAAAGAAAACTCCTCTAGTATCACAGGGAACAAATTATTCTATGTGCATCAGAAACTTAGGATTGGGCCTTAAGTGCTAAGATTTGAACAGTTGGAATCACAGGAGAGTGTTTTTAAAAAATGATGCTAATAATGATGCCATTGGGATTGAAACACATCTGGTGTTATAAAAAGTGTGAGATGTTCTCAAAATATTTCTACTTAGAAATTCAGGTCAGGAAAGCAATAATACTTAAATACTTAAGCAAAAAACCAGCATTTGGCTTCCAGTTTCCCTCAGTAGCCAAGACGCATCCTGAAGCAACCACCTTGCTGTTGAGAAATCCCAGCCTCTCATACTTGCTGTCCCCTCCCAGACCCATTTAACCAGCCTGAAAATTTAAATCTACACTAAAAGCACAAGACATGAAGTCATCTTCATCTTGGTATGGGGTAACTTTCTGCAGGTTATAAACACTTATTTTATTTAAGAAGTCATTGCCAAATGACGTAAACAAAACTTAGACATTTGGTCTGTTCTAATCAGGTGCTTCCTATGAGAACAAAGCACAGATTTCACCTGAATAGATAAGAGAGGAGAAAAAAGTGGCATATCCATTTTTCTACGGGTTCCTTCAACATAAAATATTACCACTAATCTGCTCCTTAAAATGTTGGCAGCTAGAAAAGTCAGGGCTTAGAGATACCTCCGTCTCATGTCTTGGAGATATTCTGACATGACCTCATATTCTTCAAAGTCAAAGGTTCCTGCTAATGCTGCAACCTGATGAAACTTGATCTTTATAAAACAAAGCTACATAGTTCCTTTAAAATCAGCGTATGCCATTCAAAATACTGACCTGTTGTATAAAAGATAAATCTATCCCAGGAGATTATTCTGTCCTTGATAAAAGAGAGTTCAAAATGTAAACATATTTTTGATATGTTAAGAGAATTGATAATAACAGGGGGAAAGTATCATGAAAATATAGAAGCTAATCATAGTACAGCAGAAAGAAGGATAGTCTATATGGTCAAAACCCCTGAGTTTATTTCCTTTCTGTTAAAAGATAATTTTCAAGAAAGGAGAAAAGGTAAAATCATGATTCTTATAAAGGTATAAAAATGAACATGTGTTGAGTATTTTATTTTACTCACTAATAAAAATTTGGCAAGATGTTATGGCGATTCAATGGAGAATCCAAAAAACAGCCGTGTTCATAGATAAGGAATATTAAAATGAAGGTGCAAATATTAAAATATCTTGGTATCTTCAACAGAGGGGAAGGCAGTAAATTGAACTTCCACTGGACAGAATTTGCATGTCTATGGATAAGAATATTTCCACAGCTCTCCCCGTTAGCAACAACTTACAGCAATGTAAAAAACTCCGTACAATCATATAACCTGGAAATTGTGCTCTAGACACTGCATAGTTTTCCACTGGGGCGCAAAATTTTCCCTCCACTTCTTCACCTATTATTCCATCATGAAACAGGCTCTAAGAGTCTGACAGGGACTACATGGACAAAATCCCATATAATCCATACTACGCAATTAAAGTGATTTTGGGTGCCTTGTTCCTATTTCTAATGTTACTAATACTAGTACTAGTCTCACCTGAATTTCTAGGGCATCCAGACCATTATACTCCACCTAACCTCCACAATACTTTCCCCCACATCAAACCAAAGTTATGCTTCTTATTTTCATATGCAATTCTATGATCCATTCACAACAAACAGGAGGTAGGTATTAGCATTAACCATCTCATTCCTCTTTTTATCAATTGTCCTGATACTTGATGCAACAAAACAATGAAGTATAACATTATGACCTCTTAGCCAGTGTTTATTTTGAGCACTTGTAGGGAACCTATTAACCTTAACAGAAATTGGAAGACAAACCATTGATCGCCCATTTATTGTCATCGGACAAAGACAGCTGTTGAGAGCTTCAGTTTTCATTTCATTAATAAACTCCACCTTGAAGGGTCATTAAGAGAATCTAATGTAACAATGTGTAGAGCAAGCACAAGGCCTTGTTCTTCCCCTTCAAAAACTATTAATGATTTTGTTGCGAGCCCCTTCACATTGTCAAATTTCTACAGTTTTTAACAAAGTCTAATACAGTAAAAGAGAATGAATTTTAATGTGTAGAATAATTAAGAACGACCTATACATGCAACAGTATGTTCACATCATGAACTATGGAAACATTATACTGAGTGAAAGAAGCCACACGCAAAGCCAATCCAGTAATATGAGATTCTAGAAAAGGCACATCTATAGTGAGAGAAGCAGGTAAGTGGTTGTCAGGGTCCAGTGTGTAGAGAGAAGGTGTTTTATGCAAACAGGAGTGGAGTATTTGGGGGATAATGGAAATGTTCTGGATGATGTCTGTGGTGATACACATTTGTTAAAACTCACTTAACTGTTCACTTAAAATCAGTGAATTTGGGCTTCCCTGGTGGCGCAGTGGTTGAGAGTCCGCCTGCCGATGCAAGGGACACGGGTTCGTGCCCTGGTCCGGGAAAATCCTACATGTCGCGGAGTGGCTGGGCCCGTGAGCCATGGCCGCTGAGCCTGTGGGTCCGGAGCCTGTGCTCCGCAACAGGAGAGGCCACAACAGTGAGAGGCCCGCATACCGCAAAAAAAAAAAAAAAAATCAGAGAATTTTATTGTATGTAAATTAGACGGGGACAGAGCTGATTTTCCTTTTTGAATACATGTGATTTGAATCTATTTCCTTGAGCCATGAGAAGCACACCTTTTGAGGTTTTCTGCCCTTCCCTTATTTTATCTGCACATGATTAAGTTTATATCAAAATCTTGTTTTAGGAACGTCCTCAGTTTACCACAAAATGCCTATCAGCTTTATTAAATTAGATGTGATCTTGGACAGCAAACTTCTGGAGTCTTGATTTCTACAAATAGTAAAACTGAAAAAGTAAAATTCCACTATCATTTGGGATCCTGACCTTCCACTGTCAATGAGCATGTTGAAGACAAATCTCACTAAATATATCTAATATTCTCCTTAATAAAGTTGGCTATTTTGTCAATAAAGAAAAACTATATCCAAGTGGGTGAATTCCTTTTGAATAAATGCTGGTTGTATGCATGTGTGTGTTTGGTTGTTGTTTTTGATATTTCCTAGTTTTATGTTGTTTTTCAGATTATTAATATCTTCTTTCAGGAAGTCACCAAAATTAATAAAATGGAATTTATGTAATGAGTCTAAAAACAAGGGGATAATGCTCACTTGATGTGGCAACCCTGCATTAAAATAAATGGCTCTTTATGAATGGATAAAGATGTGGTATACATACACACACGCACACACACACACATATGTGTGTGTGTGTGTGTGTGCGTGTGTGTGTATATATGCAATGGAATATTACTCAGCCATTAAAAAGCATGAAATAATACCATTTGCAACAGCATGGACGGACCTAGAGTTTATCATACTAAGTGAAGTAAGTCAGACAGAGAAAGACAAATATATGATATTGCTTATATGTGGAATCTAAAAAATAAATGATGCAAATGAACTTATATACAAGACAGAAATAGACCCAATGAAATAGAAAACAAACTTATGGTTACCAAAGGGGAAAGGGGGGGATAAATTAGGAGTTTGGAGTTAACATATGCACACCACTATATATAAAATAGGTAAACAACAAGGGCCTACTGTATAGCACAGGGAACTATATTCAAGGTCTTGTAATAACCTTTAGTGGAAATAATCTGAAAAAGAATATATATGTGTGTGTGTGTGTGTGTGTGTGTGTTTAACTGAATCACTTTGCTGTACACTTGAAACTAACACAACATTGTAAATCAACTATACTCAATTAAAAATAAATAAATAAAGGAAAAAATAAACTGAAAGGCTCTTCTCCAAAGCACCCCTTTCCTTTGGAGAAACAGGCATTCCCCTAGGTGATTATTAGAAGCAACTGTTTTGGCTTGATTCCAGGTGTAGAAAACAGATGATGACTCCGTCTGACAACATTTCCATTTCCTTGGTAAGGATCACTTATGAAGTGCCTTTAATCATTTATGAGTACGTTTCATTTGCTGTTTGTTGCAAACAGTTTGACTCTGCTGGGTTTGACAGCTTTCTGACATTCTGCAAACAGTTGCAGTAATAGCCTTGACAATGTCATTTACAAATGAGGCACACACAGTTCGAACAAAGCGAGTGATACGCTCTGAGTAATGTGATAATGGACTGGCAAGTTGAATGGAAAACGATCAAAATGAGATTGTATCAACCCTGTAGGGGAGATGAGTTCCTAGTGAGAGGAGAAGCATTTCTAAAATGAATCACTTTTAACCATGTGAAACCATCTTCAGCTAGTTTTCTGAACTGGTAGATCTGGAGAACGTGCGGGTACTTCATCGTTTCCTATTACTGCTGCAGCCCACTGTGGACTACAAATCTTCCACATTTTATTGTTTCTCCAGATCTTGAGCCTACTGGAAACAAGCCTTTCTCTTATATCTCTTACTATTTCTAATGTGTAGCAGGGTACTTTATGCATATCATACTATCAGTTTATCTCTAATCACATTGCTACTGTTCATTCTTTCTTCAGATCAACAAACTATAAAAAATTATATCTAAATCTATGAACTTCTTTAAAGTGATACATAGCGAATTTGAAAGAAAAGGCATAAATTATTTGAAATCATCTGGTTGGAAGAATGGATTATCACTGATGAGATAGATCACATTGGTGAAAGACATCATGCATTTTTAAAAAAATAAACTTTATTATTTTAGAACAGTTTTAGATTCACAGAAAAATTGAGACGAAGGTATAGAGATTTCACGTGTACTTCCTGCCATCACATAAACACACACCCCCACTACTGACATCCTGCACAAGATGATGCATTTGTTGCAACGGATGAACCGACAATGACCCATCCTAATCACCCAAAGTCCATAGTTTATATCACTGCTCGCTCTCCTGGTTGGACATTCTATGGGTTTTGAAAAATGTGTAATGGCATGTACTCACCACTTTCATACAAAACTATTTCACTGCCATAAAATTCCTCTGTGCTCTGCCTATTCATCCTTTCCTCACCACCAACCCTGGCAACAACTGGTCCTAGGAGAGTCTACACAGTTTTGTTTTCTCAGAATCATATAGTTGCAGTCATGCATATGTAGTCTTTTTGGATTGGCTTCTTTCCTTGGTAATATGCTCTTGAGTTTCCTCTGTGTCTTTGCATGTGTCTCAATAGCTCATTCCTCTGAGCACTGAGTAATATTCCCTTGTTTGGAGGTACCACAGTTTATCCATTCACCTACTGAACATACTGAATGGATAAAGTGTACAACAGTTTATCCATCCTTGGTTGTTTCCAACTTTTGGCAATTGTGGATAAAGCTTCAGTAAGCATTTATGTGCAGATTTTTGAGTGGACATACATTGTCAATTTGGGGAGTAAATATCAGGGAGTGAAATTGCTGGATCATATCATAAGCACGATGCATTTTTAGTATTATCAGGGCCATGTTATTCTTATCTTATGTTTGTATGTTTTCTACTTTATGTGATGAATTTAAATTCTGAAGTAAGTTAAATCCAGTATTTAATAAAATGAGATTAACAAAGTCAGTTTTCCCTTATTTTGAAAATAAATTTCCAGTATCTGTTTTGTATATTTATATTGATACCTTTTGACTCTCTTATCCTAAATAAGTATATCTATAAAGGAAACTCCTTGGAAAGATTTATTACAAGAGCATATATAATAACTGAAGACAGAAAATAATATTTTAAAAAGCACAGTGATTTAATAAATGATGTGATATGTCAATATATGAAACAGTTAAACATTGAAAACTACCACATTGAACTGCTATTTTAGTAACTGTATAAAACAATCTGGAGTTCAGTATTTTGTACAAAAGACTCTTCTGTTTTCATCTTAATGTTCTAGCATTATGTACTTCCATTGTTGTAAACCACTTCTTTATTAATAACATAATTTTTTGAGTGGTTACTTTGTACCAGGTAATGATACAAATGTTCTAATACATTATCTTATTGAATGCTCACAGCTCTATGAGGTGAGTACATTATTTACATTTTATAGAAAAGAAAACTGAGGTATTATGCATTGAATAACTTGTTCAATGCCATACACTTATTAGGCAGTGGACCTGGGAATTGAACACAGACTGTTTGAATCCATTGCCCTCAATGTTACCCTTTACATTATGTATAATCTCATTGCTTTGTAAGTACATTTTAGATGCTAAGTCAAAATTTAAAAAATAAATATGTGTCTTAATTACAAAAGTATGGAAAATACCTAAAACAAAATAGTCAGTGAAAAACAAAATAGTTCTAAATGCTATATATACTGTGTCTATATAACAACATATATGAGTGGGAATTAAAAACTCTTTTTTTTGCCCTTTTTCTCAAATTGATCTTTAAGCTGTTTTATCATCTGTTCAGTAAAAAATAACAGTGGATCTCTCAGACCCAATTAGCAAGAAATTTTGACAAGAAAACACATTGATGCCTTTGAAATTCTAGAGAGATGCTTTCTGGCTTTCACATAAATAAGGAAAGGTATTCTCATATGTCTTAGGAGCGCATTTTTTCATTTGTATAAATTTTCTATTTTCAGTTTTATAAATTCTTACAATAAAATCAACTATTATGCTAGGGTCAAGGGCAGGAATGGGTCTGCCTTGCTCTTTGTGCTAATCCCATTATTATAGAACCTGGCATACTGGAAAATTTTAATACATAACTCTAAAGTTAATTTATTAATTACAGAGAAAGTGATATCCTTTTTCCATGTAATATTCTCCTGACATTGAAGTGAAATATCCAAGGTTGCTTGGCACGTTCATTAGTAGAAGAGCTGACTCTAGAACCCAAGTTGCATGATACTAGCTCTTGCTCAGTGTAGCAGGAAGAACCTGTGCTCTGGAGTCAACTACACCTTGGCAAACCTCTTCAACCCTCCAAGTATCAAGAAAGACAAATACTCTTCTAACGCACTGAGCAGTGGTAAATTACAGGATGCAGGAATAGTCCCTAGGACAGCATGAGGCAGCCCTGCAATAACTCATCTTTCTCTTCCTGTGCTGCATGACCCTAATTTCATACAACTTCTGTAGAGGTAGAGATTTTCCTGAGTTAAGCATGGAAATGAAAGAAAATATTTTTAAGGGAAGGCATGACTATATATGAGAGGAGACACAGGGAATGAGCATTGCACGCCACTCACAGTGCAAAAAAAAAAAAAAAAAAAAAGGGGGATTCCTAAACTTTCTAAGTGCAGCCCTTGTTACCCAGCAAGAAGTGCTCTGTCCCTTGCAACAAGGCACTCTTCACCAGCCACAGGTTTGGACAAATTTCTTTCCCTTGCACATGTGCCAACTGCTGTATGCAAGTTTCTTCCCTTGTACACCTGAAACTAATGCAACATTAGAAATCAAATATACTCCAATAGATATTTTTTTTAAAAAGGAATATTCTAAAAATTAAAAAAAAAAAGCAGGACCTTCCTCTAGAGAATCTGCAGATAATATAATGCTATCGTTCATGGGAGTTTGAAGCTATTCACTATATAAGTCTGAAGAAGTGCTTTTAAATTATTAAGTACAGAATAAATGTTAAGAAATATACATTACAATGACACTGGCTGTAATTGGAGTCAGCTTTCAAATCTGGAAGGAAAAGTTCGTGATTATTAACTATTACCTTCTTGTAAGTTATTTTAGAACCTCCAATGTCAGAATCTGTCGTCAGGTCTGTAATAAGATTGCGGGATAATAAAAGTTAAAAATGAAAGACTCAGAGGAGTTGAGGAAATGAATCTTCCTGGCTGTGTGGCACAGATGAAAAACCTGTGCATTAACATGGGGAAGCTCAAGCTCTCTCCACCCATTCATTTACATTGATTTAAGAAGCAGCAATTTTGTCTCAGGCACTCTGCTACTCGCTGGGCACATAATAACCGACAAGGTGGACCTAATCACTGTCTTCAAAGAGTTTGTATGGTTAGAGCTGTTAGGTTACACTAACTTTGCTCCATTGGTCTTCGGTTTCTCCATGTGTCTAATAAAGATTTTCTTTTCTCTGCACATTTCAGAGATGGTATTAGATAGAGATAACAAATATAAAATATGTTTGAAAATACTAAAAATAAAAAGAATCACCATCACATCATATTCACTATCAGCAATGTTGCCTCGGAACAAATGTACTGGAATGGACCTTTGGGACTTGGTAGAATCCTTACTTTGCCAAGAGACCTAGTCCAGGGGCAAATAAATGAGTTTTGATATTCTCTCTCTTCTACTCTTTGTTTTGTATTTTGCTTTGAAAAGGTCACAATTTTCTTCTTTTTCCAAAAATAAAACTCAAAGCAGATCCAGGGCTCCAAATAAAGGAGGGAGCATAACATAGCTCCAAACAAACAGAAAACAAGCAAACCACTAATGTCAGATCAAATCACACACACACACACACACACACACACACACACACACACATATATATAGTGTATATGCATATGTATATGTTCCTTTTGAATTGGGGTTTAAAAAATTATGACCTTCTAGGGAGGCAAATGTGAAAGAAAAATCTTCAGAAATGTGAAATTGTACTTGTTAATAATAGAACTACAATGCATTATTAAGGAAACATTTGGAATATATCAACCAACTAGCTTACTGGGGAAATGTTTTACAATTTGTACTCCACTAAGTATCTTTTTAAAATTCTGTGACATCAAGTACGTTATTGGCATATAATTTATCATTCTTATGTCACAAGCAAAATTTTAGGCCTGGAAGTAAACTGTATTTGACATATTTTCCATTCTATCATGAAGACTAACTCTGTGTTGATATGAAGTCTTGCCAGAAATGCTTAAATTGAAAATAGCTACTTATACATGTAATACATACATATAAATAGCTTACATGGCAACAGAGATAATCTCACATAAGCCTTCAATTAGATTTATATTTCAATTTTAGGAACAAATGGTAGACAGTTGGGAATTGCAATCCACACAAATAGGAATGTGAAGGACACCACATAAAACCATAATTACATGACTGAAGAAATATCTGTTCCCTGCATTTAGGGAAATAATGGGATGTTAAAGGTGATTATCAGTTCAGATCTGAGCCTACAGTCTGTCTCTTTTGTGTTCTCTCATGGAATTTAGGCAAAGGGAAGGGTAGCAGTGGAAGAACTTCTGAGTTGTCAAAACAGTGAAGTGGTAGATATTCCAAGACTACATAATTTAAAAGTATTAAACATTAATTTGATCACTGTCTCTGTCTAATTTTCCCATATTAGCAGTGAATACAATCATATATACCTGAAAGTATTTAAGACAATTATAGCAATGTAAGTTACATTTAACTTCTTAAAAAAAAATCAGCAGACACACACATACACATACACCCACACACAAAGTTTACCCACTAAAAGGCATAGTTAAACTTGCGTGTCATACTGTATATACATCTTCGTATTATGATTAGGCCACAATTATAAGAAAATAGACAAATGTTTATTCCAGAAATTTGAATTCTAATTTTGCATTTCTATATGTTGAGAGATAACAAAGTAAAAATTAGCAAGAAATTTCACCACTAAAGTTCATACTCTTGGGTATTGGTATTTCACTCTAAGTGAATCTCAACTAAATGCTGAGAGTGAATTTGTGATTTATTAATAGTTGACAACTGGGCCTTTTGGAATGAAGCATATGAGAGCATTTCATCTGTAATGACATTCAGCTATGAAGTGCATATTATCTGTCAGCTCCTATGCTAAGGGTTTTAAATATATATCTCATTCTTTCTCTGAGACTGTGCCTGTTGATTCTGCCACTTCAGGTTGAAATGGAATCAATAATATAACTTATTATTGAAATTAAAGAAAACTCATTAGATTTATTAGGATAGTGTGTAGACCAAGGGGGAAATCAATATAGCATAGTTCTTTATAGGACAGAACAATATAGCAATATAGCAGAGTGATCAAATCATGCACTTTGAAACCAGGTGGACCTCAATTCAAATGCCATCACTGATTTATATGACCTTGGATGAGTTACTTATTCTCTCCAGCCTCAGTATTCTCCTTGGTGAAACAGATATAAGTACCTAACTAATATATATGTAGTGATAGTTAAAGAAACAATGTACAAAAAACACTTAACCTAGAATCTAACACATAAGGGCTAGAAAACAATCTTTATTATTACTGTAATGAAAGAAAATCATTGTAGTTGAAATATATGCTCCCAGTGCTCAGTGTGCTTATTGGAGACTCTTGAAATCTGAAAACATTTTTTATCTGCCATAGTGAAGGGTTCGTATCAGCTATCCACTGGGATAAAGGTATACAGAGGAACCAGTACTCTGGCTGCAGCCAACTGAATGATGGGTAGACTATCTTCTTAAACTTGACACTTTCTTCTGAATGATTTTTAATGCCCTAGTCTATAAAAAACACATTGTCATTAAACATTAGTCCCTTCTATACAGCCATCGATAGATTTGTGTTTGGTCCTCCAATTCCTACGAAATATAATAGTAAATTTTGTTATTGTCTGAACACAAAAAAGCAGGGGTAATTTGGAATGGTTACTGCTTGACTTTGATATTGAAAAGTTTCCAGAAGAGAACTGGATAAAAAGGGAAAATTAAGCAGAAACATATCCATCTCAAACCCTCACCAAAATTTTCAGAAATTGCAGAAAATGTGGTATGAAACAGAATGTCATAAATCTATGGAAAATAAAGTGCATCCTATCTGCAGATGGAAAAAAAGATAGTAATATCAGAAATTACTAAAAATATGGGATAGACAGAGGAAGGCAGCTATGAAAGTTATGATTTTGTCAACAGGTGCCTCAAGCTTGGAGGTAAAAATACCCTGGTGGAAGGAGCTCTAGGGCAATTACCTTGGCATTTGATGTTGATAGGCATTATTTCTTACATGCTGGGATGTTTCCTACATGATATTTTGTCCTTTACTTGTGCTAGTAATGAACATTAGAGATGTTTACTCTCAGACTGGAATAGTGAGTGCAGGCATTTGGGACAGAGTGACAGGTCAGTGTTCCCGGAAATGAGAGAAAACAATCAGCAGAATAAAAATGTCCAAACCTAGAAGATCCGGTAATGGTGCAGAGCTATTGGCAGCACATGCATTTTTTCTCACAGAGTCCATAGAGGTAACATTTGATACGTGAGAAATGCATGCAGAGACTAACAGAGAGTCTCTAATAAAAAGATGAAAGTACTTACAAAAATCATCAGAAATTAACAAAAGAGCAATGAAGAAAAACCAATAAAAAGATGAACTCAGCCACCAAAAAATAAACAATGAATGAGTAATTGGTTTTTATTAAGAAACAGAAAACTTCACAATATATGTCATATCTCCAGAGATAAAGGTAAGATATTACATCCCAGACATCAAAACATATTGTTTTGGAAAAATTAATTAAAACCCTTGAAAATGAAAATTATTACTACTAAATAAAAAGAAGAATGGACACAGCTGAAAAGTCATAAGAAAAGAGACTGACTCAAAGACTTTTCCCAAAAGTAGTATAAAAAGAGATAGAGGTAAAATATGAAAAATACACAAAGACATAAAAAGGTGAATCTATCATTTATTCAGCACATAGGACACAAGAATGGTATATTTTAGGGTGGTTTAGGGTAGGAGAACATACATATCTTGGTATTACAGTGGTTCAATGAAGCAGGAGATTATTCTTGCTCGAATATTCTAAAGCATGCGGTACTCTGGTTCGCAATGGGTAGAGTGTTTTCTTTGTATTCATTTTGAAGTCCAGGCTGGCAGTGGCTCTGCCACATGCAGTATCTCTGTAGGCACCACCAGCAGCTCTGGGAAGGAGAGAGCATCCTTGAGGAATGCATGCAGGCGCTATGTATGACTGATGTCCTTCCATTTAAAGAATGGATGCACATCTTTGCCGCTTATGCTCCCCTGGGAAGAATTTACACATATAGCTGCACCTCATGAAATGAATGAAGGCTGGAGAATGAATCTGGGCATCTAGAGTTCTCCACCACAGAGTAGAAGAAAAAAACGTAAGAATCAGTAGAATAATATTGCTCATTACTTAAAGAAAATAAAATGACTTTAAGCTGAAAATGTCCGTCAAGTACAAAACATATTGAATAAAATTAGAAGATGCTTATATAAGTTAAATGTCAAAGCATATTGAGATACTTCATGCTAAGAATAATAAAACATTGTCTATGAATTTCTGTAAGAAAATGCTTTGAAGTTAGAATTCTATACCAGTGCAACACTGGATTCATATGGGAGAATAAACTAACAGCATTTTGGTAGGGCCAGAACTTAGAAATGTTATTGCTTATGTACATTTGATGATGAATTAATTATTAACAAATGTAGTGTAGAAAAAGTTTTTTAAAATGAAGATTAACGTTTTTAAAAAACTATCAAATTTTAAAAAGAAAAAATATGATATGAACAATAATATGAAATTGTAGATTCACGTAGGATTTGATGAAGATATAACTGACTGAGAGGGCAAGCTTCTCATAGAAGAACTGCACATGAAGGGTATACATTTAATACTGAAAATGAAATTCTCTCAGTATAAAGTGGGATATAAACTTGTTAGAAGTTAACAAAAGAGTTAAGATAAATTAGGTTATCAGAGGAGAAAGGAGGGTCAAGAAGATAAGAGAACTGCAGTACATCTACCTTAAACAAGAGGCTAAAAACAAAATCTTAGGACTCACTATCTTTCAGAATGGGGGTCTCTGAGGTGGGAGATGGACTGATGGAACCGAATCAGAAAGCTCAGTTAAGTCTTGGTGTGCTCCATATAAACCTATTTTTGGGAGAAATAAAGTAATGCAACTCTGTAGTGTTGTGGGTGGGAAGTTGAAGAAATTCTAAGGTACTGATGAAATTTTCCTTTATTTAAAATAAACCAAGGATTTTTAAAAAGTCATGAATGGGATCTCACACAATATCTGGTGTATGGTTAACATGAACACTCAATAGATACCAGACATCTCTTTTGTTTTTAGAAAGTGATTCTCTTTTAAATTTATTTTTAAATATTGAATTGAGATAAAATTGACATATAGCATTGTATTAGGTGTATATTATAATGGTTTGATATATGTACGTATTGCAAAATGATTACTATAATACGTTTATATCAATGGTTAACTTCCAAAGAGAGCTTCAAGATGGCAGAAGAGTAAGACGCGGAGATCATCTTCCTCCCCACAGATACATCAGAAATACATCTATACGTGGAACAACTTCTACAGAACACCTACTGAACGCTGGCAGAAGACCTCCGACCTCCCAAAAGGCAAGAAACTCCCCACGTACCTGTGTACGGCAAAAGAAAAAACAGAGACAAAAGAATAGGGATGGAACCTGCACCAGTGGGAGGGAGGGGTGAAGGAGGAAAAGTTTCCACACACTAGGAAGCCTCTTCACTGGCGGAGATGGGGGTTGGCCGTGGGGAAGCTTAAGAGCCATGGAGGAGAGCTCAGCCACGGGGTGCGGAGGGCAAAGCGGAGAGGTTCCCACACAGAGGATTGGTGCTGACAAGCACTCACCAGCCGGAGAGGCTTGTCTGCTCACCGCAGGGGCGGGCGGGGTCTGGGAGCTGAGACTTGGGCTTTGGAGGTCAGATCCCAGGGAGAGGACTGGGGTTGGTGGCGTGAACACAGCCTGAAGGGGCTAGTGCGCCACGGGTAGCCGGGAGGGAATCTGGGAAAAAGTCTGGAGTTGCCGAAAAGACAAGAGACTTTTTCTTGCCTCTGTTTCCTGGTGCAGGAGGAGAGGGGATTAAGAGCGCAGATTAAAAGAGCTCCAGAGACTGGCGTGAGCCACGGCTAACAGCGCAGAGATGGGCATGAGACGCTAAGGCTGCTGCTGCAGCCACCAAGAAGCCTGTGTGCAAGCACAGGTCACTATCCCCACCTCCCCTCCTGGGAGCCTGTGCAGCCCGCCACTGCCAGGGTCCCGGGATCCAGGGACAACTTCCCCGGGAGAACACACGGCGTGCCTCAGGCTGGTGCAACGTCCTGCCGGCCTCTGCTGCTGCAGGCTCGTCCTGCATCCGTACCCCTCACTCCCCATGGCCTGAGTGAGCCAGAACCCCAAAATCAGCTGCTCCTTTAACCCCGTCCTGTCTGAATGAAGAACACATGCCCTCAGGTGACCTACACGCAGAGGCGGGACCAAATCCAAAGCTGAACCCCCGGAGCTGTGCGAACAACACAGAGGAAGGGAAATCACTCCCAGCAGCCTCAGGAGCAGCAGATTAAAGCTCCACAATCAACTTGATGTACCCTGCATTTGTGGAACACCTGAATAGGCAACGAATCATCCCAAATTGAGGAGGTGGACTTTGGGAGCAAAGATATATATTATTTTCCCTTTCTCTCTTTTTGTGAGTGTGTATGTGTATGCTTCTGTGTGTGATTTTGTCTGTATAGCTTTGCTTTTACCATTTGTCCTAGGGTTCTGCCTGTCGATTTTCTTTTTTTTCCTTTAAAAATATTTTTTCTTAATAATTATTTTTTAATTTAATAACTTTATTTTATCTTCTTTCTTTCTTTCTTCTTTCTTTCTTCCTTCATTCCTTCCTTCCTTTCTTTTTTCTTTCTTTCTTTTTTATCTTTCTTTCTTTCTTTTTCTTTCTATTTTTTC
Source organism: Neophocaena asiaeorientalis asiaeorientalis (assembly GCF_003031525.2). Classification (NCBI taxonomy): domain Eukaryota; kingdom Metazoa; phylum Chordata; class Mammalia; order Artiodactyla; family Phocoenidae; genus Neophocaena; species Neophocaena asiaeorientalis. The sequence goes on from NW_020185327.1 coordinate 123,910, forward strand.
TCCCTTTTATTCTGAGCCATGTGGATGAAAGGCTCTTGGTGCTCCAGCCAGGCATCAGGGCTGTGCCTCTGAGCTGGGAGAGCCAAGTTCAGGACACTGGTCCACAAGAGATCTCTCAGCACCACGTAATATCAAATGATGAAAATCTCCCAGAGATCTCCATCTCAACGCCAAGACCCAGCTGAACTAAACGACCAGCAAGCCACAGTGCTGGACAACCTATGCCAAACAACTAGCAAAACAGGAACACAACCCCACCCATTAGCAGAGAGGCTGCCTAAAATCATAATAAGGCCACAGACACCCCAAGAAATAACACCAGACATGGACCTGCCCACCAGAAAGACAAGATCCAGGCTTATTCACCAGAACACAGGCACTAGTCCCCTCCACCAGGAAGCCTACACAACCCACTGAACCAACCTTAGCCACTGGGGACAGAGATCAAAACAACAGGAACTATGAAACTGCAGCCTGCAAAAAGGAGACCCCAAACACAGTAAGGTAAGCAAAATGAGAAGACAGAAAAACATGGCAGATGAAGTAGCAAGGCAAAAACCCACCAGACCTAACAGATGAAGGGGAAATAGGCAGTTTACCTGAAAAAGAATTCAGAATAATGAAAATAAAGATGATACAAAATCTTGGAAATAGAATGGAGAAAATACAAGAAACGTTTAACAAGGTCCTGGAAGAATTATAGAGCAAACAAACAGTGATGAACAACACAATAAATGAAATTAAAAATTCTCTAGAAGGGATCAATAGCAGAATAAATGGGGGAGAAGAATGGATAAGTGACATGGAAGATAAAATAGTGGAGATAACTACTGCAGAGCAGAATAAAGAATAAAAAGAATTGAGGACAGTCTCAGAGATCTCTGGGACAACATTACACGCACCAACATTCAAATTACAGGGATCCCAGAGAAGAAGAGAAAAAGAAAGGGACTGAGAAAATAGTTGAAGAGATTGTAGTTGAAAATTTCCCTAATATGGGAAAGGAAATAGTAAATCAAGTCCAGGAAGCACAGAGAGTCCCATACAGGGTAAATCCAAGGAGAAACATGCCAAGACACATATTAATCAAACTATCAAAAATTAAATACAAAGAAAGCATATTAAAAGCAGCAAGGGAAAAACAACAAATAACACACAGGGGAATCCCCATAAGGCTAACAGCTGATCTTTCAGCAGAAACTCTGCAAGCCAGAAGGGAGTGACAGGACATATTTAAAGTGATGAAGGAGAAAAACCAATATTACTCTACCCAGGAAGGATTTCATTCAGATTTGATGGAGAAATTAAAACCTTTACAGACAAGCAAAAGCTAAGAGAATTCAGCACCACCAAACCAGCCTTACAACAAATGCTAAAGGAACTTCTCTAGGCAGGAAATACAAGAGAAGGAAAAGACCTACAATAACAAACCCAAAACAATTAAGAAAACAGTAATAGGGACATACATATCGATAATTACCTTAACTGTAAATGGATTAAATGCTCCCACCAAAAGACATAGACTGGCTGAATGGATACAAAAACAAGACCCGTATATATGCTGTCTACAAGAGACCCACTTCAGACCTAGGGACACATACGGACTGAAAATGAAGGGATGGAAAAAGATATTCCATGGAAATATAAATGAAAAGAAAGCTGGAGTAGTAGTTCTCATATCAGACAAAATAGTCTTCAAAATAAAGACTATTAGAAGAGACAAAGAAGGACACTACCTAATGATCAAGGGATCGATCCAGGAAGAAGATATAACAATTGTAAATATTTATGCACTCAACAAAGGAGCACTTCAATACATAAGGCAAATACTAACAGCCATAAAAGGGGAAATGGACAGTAACACAGTCATAGTAAGGGACTTTAACACCCCACTTTCAACAAAAAGTGGACACTTTTTGGACAGATCATCCAAAAGGAAAATAAATACGGAAACACAAGCTTTAAATGATACATTAAACAAGATGGATTTAATTGATATTTATAGGACATTCCATCCAAAAACAACAGAATACACATTTTTCTCAAGTGCTCATGGAACATTCTCCAGGATAGATCATATCTTGTGTCACAAATCAAGCCTTGGTAAATTTAAGAAAATTCAAATCATATCGGGTGTTTTTTCCAACCACAATGCAATGAGACTAGATATCAATTACAGAAAAAATCTGTAAAAAGTAAACACAAACACATGGAGGCTAAACAATACACAACTTATTAACCAACAGATCTCTGAGGAAATCAAAGAAGAAATAAAAAAAATACCTAGAAAAAAATGACAATGAAAACACGATGACCCAAAACCTATGGGATGTATCAAAAGCAGTTCTAAGAGGGAAATTTATAGCAATACAATCCTACCTTAAGAAACAGGAAACATCTTAAATAAACAACCTAACCTTACACCTAAAGCAATTAGAGAAAGAACAAAAAAATTCCAATGTTAGCAGAAGGAAAGAAATCATAAATATCAGGTCAGAAATAAATGAAAAAAAGTGAAGGAAATGATAGCAAAGATCAATAACTCTAAAAGCTGGTTCTTTGAGAAGATAAACAAAATTGATAAACCATTAGCCAGACTCATCAAGGAAAAAAGGGAGAAGACTCAAATCAATAGAATTTGAAATGAAAAAGGAGAAGTAACAAATGACACTGTAGAAATAGAAAGGATCATGAGAGATTAGTGCAAGAAACTCTATGCCAATCAAATGGACAACCTGGAAGAAATCGACAAGTTCTTAGAAATGCACAACCTTTTGAAATTGAACAAGAAAGAAATAGAAAATATGAACAGACCAATCACAAGCACTGAAACTTAAACTGTGATTAAAAATCTTCCAACAAACAAAAGCCCAGGACCAGATGGCTTCACAGGCAAATTCTATCAAACATTTAGAGAAGTGCAAATACCTATCCTTCTCAAACTCTTCCAAAATGTAGCAGAGGGAGGACCTCTCCCAAAACAAGAGCCCGGATAGCCCAAGCTATCTTGAGAAAGAAAAACAGAGTTGCAGTAATCAGGCTCCCTGACTTCAGACTATACTACAAAGCTACAGTAATCAAGAGAGTGTGGTACTGGCATAAAAACAGAAATATAGATCAATGGAAGAGGATAGAAAGACCACAGATAAACCCACGCACATATGGGCACCCTATTTTTGATAAAGGAGGCAAGAATATACAGTAGAGAAAATATAGCCTCTTCAATAAGTGGTGCTGGGAAAACTGGAAAGCTACATGTAAAAGTATGAAATTAGAACACTCCCTAACACCATACACAAAAATTAACGGAAAATGGATTAAAGACCTAAATGTAAGGCCAGAAAATATCAAACTCTTAGAGGAAAATAGAGGCAGAACACTCTATGACATAAATGCCAGCAAGATGCTTTTTGACCCACCTCCTAGAGAAATGGAAATAAAATTAAAAATAATCAAATGGGACCTAACGAAATTTAAAAGCTTTTGCACAGCCAAGGAAACCATAAAAAAGACAAAAAGACAACCTTCAGAATCGGAGAAAATATTTGCAAATGAAGCAACTGACAAAGGATTAATCTCCAAAATTTACAAGCAGCTCATGCAGCTCAATATCAAAATAAAAACCAACCCAATCCAAAAATGAGCAGAAGACCTAAATAGATATTTCTCCAAAGAAGAAATACAGATTGCCAACAAACACATGAAAGAATTCTCAACATCATTAATCATTACAGAAATGCAAATCAAAACTACAATGCAATATCATCTCACACCAGTCAGAATTGCCATCATCAAAAAATCTACAAACAATAAATGCTGGAGAGGGTGTGGAGAAAAGCTCTCATACACTGTTGGTCTGAATGTAAACTGATACAACCGCTATGGAGAACAGTATGGAGGTTCCTTGAAAAACTACAAATAGAGCTACCATATGACCCAGCAATCCCACTACTGGGCATATACCCAGACAAAACCATAATTCAAAAAGAGTCATGTACCAAAATTTTCATTTCAGCGCTATTTACAATAGCCAGTACATTCAATCAACTTAAGTGTCCATCAACAGATGAATGGATAAAGAAGATGTGGCACGTATATACAATGGAATATTACTCAGCCATAAAAAGAAACAAAATTGAGTTATTTGTAATGAGGTGGATGGACCTAGAGTCTGTCATACAGAGTGAAGTAAGTCCGAAAGAGAAAAACAAATACCATATGCTAACACATATATATTGAATCTATGAAAAAAAAGGCCATGGAGAATATAGGGGCAAGACAGGAATAAAGATACACACTTACTAGAGAATGGACTTGAGGATATGAGGAGGGGAAGGGTAAGGTGGGACAAAGTGTGAGAGTGGCATGGACATATATAGACTACCGAATGTAAAATAGATAGCTAGTGGGAAGCAGCCACATAGCACAAGGAGATCAGCTCGGTGCTTTGTGACCACCTAAAAGGGTGGGTTAGGGAGGGTAGGAGGGAGGGAAACGCAAGAGGGAAGAGATTTGGGAACATATGTATATGTATAACTGATTCACTTTGTTATAAAGCAGATACTGACACACCATTGTAAAGCAATTATACTCCAATAAAGGTGTTAAAAAAATGGTTAACTTCCATCACATATTTACAAATTTCTTTTTGTGGTAAAATTTTATCATATCTACTCTCTTAGCCACTTTCAAATACACAATACCACAGTGTTAACTATAGTCACCGTGCTGTATATTTCATCTCTAGGTCTCATTTATCTTACAACTGGAAGTTTGTACTTTTTGACCACTTTCACCCATTTCCACAACCTTTCCAACCCATCTCTGACAAACCACCAATCTGTTCTTGGTATCTGTGAGTTTGTTTGTTTGTTTAGGTTCCACATATATGTGATATCATATGATATCACATATCATGTGATATCATACAGTATTTGTCCTTCTCTGACTTATTTCACTAAGCATAGTGCCCTCAAGTTCCATCCATTGTGTTGCAAATGGAAAGAGTTCATTTTTCCTTATGGCTAAAAAATATTCCATAATATATCTATACCACATCTTCTTTATCTACTTATGCTAACATGGGCACCTAGGTTGTTTCCATGTCTTGGCCATTGTAATAATGTTTCAGTGAATGCACATATATTTTCAAGATAGTAATTTGCTTCTTTAGGATAAATAGCCAGAATTGGGATTGCTATTTCATGTTTCTATGATAATAACCATTCTAACCAGCATGACATAATATCTTATTAGGGTTTTCATTTGCATTTCCTTGAAGATTAGAGATGTTGAGCACTTTATCAACAAAGCTGTTGGTCATTTGTGTATCTTCTTTGGAAAAAGATGTATTCAGATCCTCTGCCCTCTTTTTAATCAGATTTTTTTTCTTACTAAGTTATAGGGGTTCTTCATATATTTTAGATATTAACCCTTATTAAATATATGATTTGAAAATATTTTCTCCCATTCTGTAGGTTGCCTTTTCATTTTGTTGGTGGTTTCCTTTCCTATGCAAGAGCTTTTTAGTTTAATGTAGTCTCACTTGTTTATTTTTTCTTCTTTTGCTTTTGCTTTTTGTGTCAAATAAAAAAATTGATTGCCATGACTAACATAAAGGAGCTTATCCTCTGTGTTTCCTTCTAAGTGTTGTATGGTTTCAGGTATGATGTTCAAGTATTCAATCCATTTTGAGTTGATTTTTGTGTATGGTAAAAGATAGTGGTCGAATTTCACTATTGTGCACGTGGCTGTCCAGTTTTCCTGACAACATTTATTAAACAGACTATTCTTTTCCATTGTACATTCTTGGATCCTTTAAATTAATTGACCATATATGTGTGGTTTTATTTCTCTCTTCTGTTCCATTGATCTATGTGTCTGTTTTTATACAAATATCACGCTGTTTTGATTACTGTACATTTGTAATATGGTTTGAAATGAGGGAGTGTGCTACCTCCATAAAAAGAACAACTGGGATTCCCTGGTGGTGCAGTGGTTGGGAGTCCACCTGCCGATGCAGAGGATGCGGGTTTGTGCCCCAGTCTGGGAGGATCCCAAGTGCCGTGGAGTGGCTGGACCCGTGAGCCATGGCCACTAAGCCTGCATGTCTGGAGGCTGTGCTCCGCAGCAGGAGATGCCGCAGCGGTGAGAGGCCCACATACCGCAAAAAAAAAAAAAAAAAAAAAAAAAAAAAAAAAAAAAAAAAAAAAAAAAAAAAAAAAAAAAACAAAAACAAAAAAAAACAACTGTGTTCTTTCTCAAGGTTGCTTTCAATTTGGGGGAATTTTGTGGTTCCATACAAATTTTAGGATTGCTTGCTCTGCTTCTATGAAATGTGTTATTGGAATTTTAATTGCAGACTCTGTAAAATGTGTTAGGTAGTGTGCACATATTAACAATATTCATTTTTCTAAGCATGGAACATCTTGACTTTTTTTTTTTAACATCTTTATTGGGGTATAATTGCTTTACAATGGTGTGTTAGTTTCTGCTTTATAACAAAGTGAACGCAGGGTACATCAAGTTGATTGTGAAGGTTTAATCCGCTGTTTCTGAGGCTGCTGGGAGAGATCTCCCTTTCTCTTCTTTGTTCTCACAGCTCACAGGAGCTCAGCTTTGGATTTGGCCCTGCCTCTGCGTGTAGGTCGCTGGAGGGCGTCTGTTTTTTCGCTCAGACAGGACGGGGTTAAAGGAGCCGCTGATTCGGGGCCTCCGGCTCACTCAGGCCGGGGGTTGGGGGATGGGGGAAGGAGGGGCACTGCGTGCGGGGCGGGCCTGCGGCGTCAGAGGCGGCGTGACGTTGCGGCAGAGGCCGGCGTGACGTTGCACCAGCCTGAGGCCCGCCGTGCGTTCTCCCGGGGAAGTTGTCCCTGGATCCCGGGAACCTGGCAGTGGCGGGCTGCACAGGCTCCGCGGAAGAGGGGTGTGGAGAGTGACCTGTGCTCGCACACAGGCCCCTTGGTGGCGGCAGCAGCAGCCTTAGCGTCTCCCGCCAGTCTCTGGGGTTCGCGCTTTTAGCCGCGGCTCGCGCCCGTCTCTGGAGTTCCTTTAAGCAGCGCTCTTAAACCCCTCTCCTCGCGCACCAGGAAACAAAGAGGGAAGAAAAAGTCTCTTGCCTCTTCGGCAGGTGCAGACTTTTCCCCGGACTCCCTCCCGGCTAGCCGTGGTGCACTAACCCCTTCAGGCTATGTTCAAGCCGCCAACCCCAGTCCTCTCCCTGCGCTCCGTCCGAAAACGAAACCCGAGCCTCAGCTCGCACCCCCGCCCGCCCCGGCGGGTGAGCAGAGAAGCCTCTCGGGCTGGTGAGTGCCGGTTCTGCACTGATCCTCTGTGTGGGAATCTCCCCGCTTTGCCCTCCGCACCCGTCACTGTGCACTCCTCAGCGGTGCCGAAGCTTCCGCCTCCCGCAGTCTCCGCCCGCGAAGGGGCTTCCTAGTGTGTGGAAACTTTTCCTCCTTCACAGCTCCCTCCCACTGGTGCAGGTGCCGTCCTTATTCTTTTGTCTCTGTTTTTTCTGTTTTTCTTTTGCCCTACCCAGGTATGTGGGGAGTTTCTTGCCTTTCGGGAGGTCTGAGGTCTTCTGCCAGCCTTCAGTAGGTGTTCTGTAGGAGTTGTTCCACGTGTAGATGTATTTCTGGTGTATCCGTGGGGACGAAGGCGATCTCCGCGTCTTACTCTTCCGCCATCTTCAAGGTCTCCCCCATCTTGACTTTTATTTGAGTCTTTTTCAACGTCTTTCATCAATGTCATATAATTTTCAGTGTACAGGTCTTTCTAACTTTGGTTAAATTAATTCTTAAGTATTTTATTCTTTCTGATGCAATTGTAAATGGGATTCATTTCTTAATTTTTCTTTCTGATAGTTTATAACTAATTTATAAAAATACAGCTGAGTTCTGTATACTAATTTTTATCCTACAACCTTACTGAATTTATGTATTAGTTCTAACAGCTTTTTGATAGACTTTATTGTTTTCTATATATAATGTTATGTTATCTGTAAATAGAGACAGTTTTGCTTCTTGCTTTCCAATTTGGATACCTCTTAAATCTTTAACTTGCCTAATAGCTTTGGCCAAGACTTCCAGTACTATGTGGAATAAAAGTAGTGAGAGTAGGCATCTTTGTCTTGTTTCTGATCTTAGAGGAAAAGTTTTCAGTTTTTCTTCATTGAGTATGATATTACCTGTGAGCTTGTCATATATGACCTTTATTTTGTTGAAGTATGTTATCCCTAGTTAGAGAGTTTTTTTTTATTATTATGAAAAGATGTTGAATTTTGTCAAATGCTTTGTCTGCATCTATTGAGATAAACATAGGATTCTGATCCTTCATTTTATTAATGTGGTGTGTCATATTTATTGATTTGTGCATGTTGAACTATTCTTGCATCCCAGGAATAAATCCCACTTAATCATGGTGTGTAACTCTTTCAATATCTTGTTGAATTTGGTTTGCTAATATTTTGTTGAGGATTTTTGCATCTATGATTACCAGGAATATTGGCTTGCTCTTTTCTTATAGTGTCCTTATCTGGCTTTGGCATCAGAGTAATGCTGGCTTTGTAAAGAGTTTGGAAGTGCTCTCCATTCTTCCATTTTTTGGAAGAGTTTGAGAAGGATTGGTATTAATTATTTTTTAAATGTTTGCTAGAATTCACCAGTGAAACAATCTGATCCTGTGCTTTTCTTTCTTGGGAAGTTTTTTTAATATTGACTCAATCTCCTTAGTTATAAATGATCTGCTCAGATTTTTCTATTTTTTCATGATTTACTCTTGGTAGATTACATGTTTCTAAAACTTTATTCATTTTTTTTAGGTTATCTAATTTTTGGCATATAACTGTTCATAGTAGTTTCTTATAATCCTTACTATTTCTGTGTTATATCAGTTGTAATGTTACCTCTTTCATTTCTGATTTTATTTATTTGAGTCTTCTTTCTTTTACTTAGTCTAGCTGAAAGTTTTCACAGTAGAAATAATTAACAAACAAATGAATAATAAATAACCTGACTAAAAAGTGCACAAAGGACCTGAATAGATATTATTACAAAGACATATAAATTGCCAATAGGAATATGAAAAAGTGCTCAACACCACTAATCATAATAAAAATGCAAATCAAAATTACAGTAGTCTGCAAACAGTGATAGTTTTACTTCTTCTTTGCAATCCCTATCAATTTACCAATGGCATTTTTCACAGAATTAGAATAAAAATTTTTACAATTTGTATGGAACCACAAAAGACCCCAAATAGCCAAAGCAATATCAAGAAAGAAAAGCAGAGCTGGAGGAATCAGGCTTCGTGTCTTCAGACTATACTACAAAGCCATAATAATCAAGACAGTATGATACTGACACAAAAACAGAAATATAAATCAATGGAAAAGGATAGAAAGCCCAGAGATAAACCCACACACCTATGGTCACCTAATATATGACAAAGGAGGCAAGAATATACAATGGAGAAAAGACAGTCTCTTCAATAAGTGGTGCTGGGAAAACTGGACAGCTACATTTAAATGAATGAAATTAGAACACTCCCTAACACCATACACAAAAATAAACTCAAAGTGGATTAAAGACCTAAATCTAAGGCTGGACACTATAAAACCCTTAGAGGAAAACATAGGCAGAACACTCTTTGATATAAATTGTAGCAAGATCTTTTATTCCACCTCCTACAGTAATGAAAATAAAAACAAAAGTAAAAAAAATGGGACCTAATTAAATTTAAAAGCTTTTGCACAGCAAAGGAAACCATAAACAAGATGAAAAGACAGCTCTCAGAATGGGAGAAAATATTCGCAAATGAGGCAACTGACAAAGGATTAATCTCCAAAATATACAAGCAGCTCAAGCAGCTCAATATCAAAAAGACAAACAAACCAATCCAAAAATGGGCAGAAGACCTGAACAGACATTTCTCCAAAGAAGACATACAGATCGCCAACAAACACATGAAAAGATGCTCAACTTCACTAATTATTAGAGAAATGCAAATCGAAACCACAATGAGGTATAACTTCACACCAGTCAGAATGGCCATCATCAAAATATCTACAAACTATAAATGCTGGAGAGAGTGTGGAGAAAAGGGAACCTTCTTGCACTATTGGTGGGAATATAAATTGATACAGCCACTATGGAGAACAGTATGGAGGTCCCTTAAAAATCTAAAAATAGAACTGCCATATGATCCAGCAATACCACTCCTGGACATATACCCAGAGAAAACCATAATTCAAAAAGACACATGCACCCCAATGTTCATTGCAGCACTATTTACATTAGCCAGGACATGGAAGCAACCCAAATGTCCCTTAACAGAGGAATGGATAAAGAAGATGTGGTACATATATACAATAGAATATTACTAGGCCGTAAAAAGGAATGAAATTGGGTCATTCGCAGAGTCGTGGATGGACCTAGAGACTGTCATACAGAGTGATGTAAGTCAGAAAGAGAAAAACAAATATTGTATGTTATCATGTATGTGGAATGGAGAAAAAATGGTATAGATGATCTTATTTGCAAAGCAGAAATAGAGACACAGACGTAGGGAACAAATGTATGGATACCAAGGGGGAAGGGGGAGTGGGATGAATTGGTAGATTGGGATTGATTTATATACACTACTATGTATAGAATAGATAAATAATGAGAACCTACCGTATAGCACAGGGAACTCTACTCAGTGCTCTGTGGTGACCTAAATGGGAAGGAAATCCAAAAAAGAAAAGGTATATCTAAACATATAGCTGATTCACTTTGCTGTACAGCAGAAACTAACACAACATTGTAAAGCAACTATAATCCAATAAAAATTAATAAAAAATTATAGTAAGATATCACTTCTAATACCTGTTAGCATGGCTCTCATCAAAAAGACAACAAATCAGTGTTGATGAGGATGTGGAAAAGAGGAAAGACTTGTGCACTGGTGGTGGGAATGTAAATTGGTTCAGCCATTGTGGAAAACAGTATGGAGGTTGCTTAAGGAATTAAAAGTAGAACTGCCATATGATTTAGCAATTCCAGTTCTGGGTATATAGCCAAAGGAAATGAAATCACTGTCTCAAAAAGGTATTTGTACTCCCATGTCCCCATGTTCATAGCAGCATTATTTACAATAACCAAGATATGGAAACAACCTAAGGGTCTGTTGATTGATGAATAGATAAAAAATGTGAGGTTCTTTTGGAATGGAATATTATTCATTCTTAAAAAAGGAAGGAAATTCTGCAACTTCTGACAACATAGATGAACCTGAAGGGCATTTGCTAATAATAATAAGCCAGATAGAGAGAAACAAATACTTCATGGTGTCACTTATATGTGGAATCTAAAGAAAAAGTTGAATTCATAGAAACAGTAGCAAAATGGCAGCTAGCAGCTGAGTGGTGGGGGAAATAGGAGGAGGGTGACAAAATGGTACAAATTCTCAGTTATAAGATGAATAAGTTCTGGGGATCTAAGGTACAGCATGGTGACTGTAGTTGATAATAATGTATTGTGTAATTGGAATTTGCTAAGAGAATAGATATTAAGTGTTTTAATACATATACTCATGAAAGGTAAATATGTGAGGTGTTGGATGTGTTAATTAACTTAATGGTGAGAATCCATTTATAATGTATACATATTTGAAATTATCACAATGTATAGTTTAAATATGTTGCAATTTTATTTCTCAATTATACATCAATAAAGCTGTAAAAAAATTTAAATGGCACAATTGGTAAGAACTTTGAACAAATTGGTATCTAACAATCCGTGGGTGGTATTTGTCTTACGGTAACACAAATCCTCCATTCTTCAAAGCTCTCCCTGAAGTCTACTAGGCACAAGAACTATCAGTGACTTCATTTTATTAGATGGTGAGGAATGCACAGCTTGGCCAGCATAGAGTAGAAAAGGAACCACCCATGCAGAATGGTGGAACTATTTTAAAATGTACTAGGAAAATGAAAAGTACATATTCATGACGTTAGCAACCATTAGAAAGCAAACATCCTGGTAACAGATAAAAACTATTAGAGAGAAAATAATTATAGTCTGTGTATAATGGAATGGAAGTTTGAGCCTTTCTCCTCTAGATATTAAAGGCAAGCTGATCAGAACTCTCTCTTGATTTACATTGATTCGACATCTATCCTGAATTCTTTTTATGCACATTGGTAGGCTGAGTTGCAGAGGGAAGACACTTAGCCAACACAGAAGCCTCTTTGAGACTACCAAGTGTCTGCATTTCAAATAATGACATTCTTGAATTTTGCAAATTATGAAGGTTTCACTCACCTCCCTCAAAAATGTCAAGTTTTTGTTATATAGCAAATAAAAAGGCAGAAGCTATATGAATGGAACGTGTGTGACTATTAGAAACTAAAATGGGGTGTGTGTGACTATTAGAATTAAGAATTAGAGTTAGAATTAAGAATTAGAATTCTTAATTTATAGCTACCTCCTGAAAATCGAAACTTCAGTTATTAACTTGGAATATTACCAAGTCTCATTTCTCTTTATTTTTGCCCTAGTACTATGCCATTTTCTCCAAGCAGTAAATTAGGTGAAGACAAAAGCTTATTCTGCTAATAAAAGATGGTTAGTGAGAATGTTAAAATGAGTGCCTGAGGGCACTTTTTATAGCTGATGGAACATTTAACCAAGAGGTAGTGACTTCAATGGTTGACCTTTATACATATGCCCTTCGGCATTTTGACTCTGTGCCTTAACCTCGTCTTCTATAAAATTAAAATACTAAGACACATCCAGTTTTCCTGGTCACAGTAAAGCTCTCCTAAGATGTTTTGTGACAAAGATTTTTTGCTTTAAGTAAAATGTACATTACAACTGCAAATAACATAAAATATCAGCTTTAAACTCTAATTTTTCAGTCCTCTGCAGGAATTTAATCCTTTACATTTCCTCCTGTCACTGAAAAGTAGATTGTGGGTAAAAATTTTTCAATGACTTAGCATCCCATCATTACCTCTTTCATGCAGTAACTATTCTCTTTCCAATAAAAGGAGCATGTCTGCTCTGTCTTAAAGAAATGCATCCTAACATTATAGATATCCAGAATTTTTAAAAATTTAAGGTAAAATGGCAAGTGACAACCTTATATAGCTCTCGATATCAAATGCTTGCTAAAAAAATAATAATAATTCCGTCATCAGTCCTATGCTTTTCACAGATCTTTCAGTACCGAAAAAAAAAAAAAGGAAGAAGAAGAAAAATATGTGTACCAAAAAGAAAAAAAAGGAAACGTGATAGGAAGCCAAATGGAATTCTGGGGGCATAAAAGAACTTTTTCCTGACCCTCCCAACTCTAAATGGAAATGAAGCTGCCTTTAGTCTACATAAGAAAGTTTCTTCCAAAGTCCAGAGAAGCACAGAGAAGTAATGCTTTCCTCCTTGGCTTATCTTGGCAACTGGCTTCTACTGGGGAAAAGGGGGCCTTGCTCATTCTGCCACTAGTTAGCACTTTATTCCACTCAGAAAAATACGATTTTTATGCCTTGGAAGACACTCTCAACAAAAGCTCAGTATTTTGGAATTTCCAAATAAGCATATTTTCTGAATCAAAAAAAATGATGTTTTGGAAAGTCCAGGATCGATGGACTAAGCCACCTTTGTTTCTCTATTTTTAGAAAGTATTACATTGAAACTTCTGTAGAATCCCAGTCATGGAAATTTTGCTCATCTTTCTCAAATCACATTAATCTTGTGATCGATGTGGTATCTCTTCCACTGTCCACTAATTTTGATCTAAGAACACCCATAGCTTTTAATTATCTACTCAAGTTTACTTCTGAATTTCCCCTGTAGTCCATTTCCCTCATATTTTACAGTGCAGGCTGCTTTCTTTTTTTCTAATCTTGACATTCCAGTCATTGTGGGTTTGGGATTTTTGGTTTTTTTCAGATTCCTCTCTCATGTTCTGACCATTGCTTTTCAATCTCTTTTACTTTTTAAAATTTTCTTGAATCTTCACTCTTTCTAGGACCCATCCTAAGGTTCCTCTTCTGTGTGCGTTCCAAGGTTTCCCATCATTTCAGTGACCACATGTAGGTTGATTCTGAACCTACATCTTCAGTTCAATACCCTCTCCTAAGGCTGATGGATATATTTCCTACTGCTGATGGCAAAGCTGGCTCATGGGCATGTAATCTGTGCAGGAACATAGGCCCCTCATGTGCAGAGGGCCCTACGTTTGTTTAGCCCTCTATTGTCACTGGGAACTTATGGTAATTCTTAAACAAGGGCCCTGAAATCTTCATTTTCTCCTGGCCCCCATCAATAATGTAGCCAGTCCTATTTACTGGCAGCTCCTTGGACATTTTTCACAGACACATCTATGTGTCCATAAATACTTATGATTTGGGTACCATCTTCCCTTCTTTTCAATATTCAAGTGATATCTTCAACATCTATCCAGCTAACATCTAGAGGTCATTATTGACTTCTTCCTTCACCAAGCAAAGAATTGGCCAAAATTTTGTATAAATTTATTGTCTTAGAAGTTTCTAAATCCAATTTCTTCCCTCTGTTTTCATGACAAATGCCTTAATTCAGGCCCTTGTCTTCTATTTCCTAGGAGATTGTGACATCATTATTATTGCCAAAGTGCTGAACCTAAAAGCCATATAGGATCACATCACTTCTTACCTTAAAAATAAACAATGGCTCCACATCGACATTGTCCACAAACATTAATATGGGCCACTCAGGGACTTCCCTGGTGGTGCTGTAGTTAAGAATCTGCCTGCCAATGCAGACACAGGTTTGATCCCTGAGATCCCTGTGCAGACACAGGGGACACAGATTTGATCCCTGAGACGGAAAGATCCTACATGCCATGGAGCAATTAAGCCTGTGTGCTACAATGACTGAGCCTGCGCTCTAGATCTTGTTGGTCACAACTACTGAGCCCATGTGCCACAACAAGAGAAGCCACTGCAATGAGAAGCCCGTGCACCACAACGAAGAGTAGCCCCCACTTACCACACCACAACTACAGAAAAGCTCATGCACAGCAACAAAGACCCAACGCAGCCAAAAACAAAAAAAGTAAGCCTATAGAGACAGAAAGCAGATTAGTAGTTAACAGGGGCTGGGAGAAGGGGAAATGAATGGTCACTGTTTAATAGGTAAAGGATTTCTCTTTAGAGTGATGCAAATGTTTTGGAATTTTCAGTATTGTTAATGCACTAAATGTTATTGAGTTGTAACTTTAAAATGGTTAACTTTGTGTTATACGAATTTCACCTTAAAGATATACTAATTGATTCAATTCTGTCTTTAGATTGTTTGAATTTTCTACATAATGGCTAGGCCCTGGCTAGGAATACTCATTAATGTTAACTGGATTGATTATTACGTGCTAATTTTAATTGATTTTTGAATGGCAAACCATCTTGCATACCTGAAATAACCCCACTTTACCATGATGTTCTGTCCATTTTATACGTGAATGGATTTCATTTGCTAATATTGGTTTAAAGTTGGTTATTATATTGAGAGGTCTATTATAGTGTTCAGCTATGATGATTGTGGATTTTTCTAGTTCTCCTTTTTGTTTTTTTCAACTTTTGCTTTACACATATATATACTGTTTTGTGTATATATGATAAATAAAGCTATGTTTACATATATTACACAAAGGTTGTAATTTTTGTACTATGAAATGCACATATCTTAAGTATAGAGTTGAATTAGTTTTGAAAAATACACAAACCCTTTATAAATTTTTTACTATGTCTGTAGTGCTGCTATTTTTTTTTGCTCTCAGATATTGCTTTAGCTGGTCCATATTTTGCTATTCAGCTGCAATAAATTTCATTTTTAAGAGGTCAATGCTCTGTCTATAAACACAGCAGTAGAGCTTATTATTTTTAACACTGGACAAAGGATTTCAAAGGAAGTACATATCCTCAGTGTGTTATAAACCTTGGTTCCCTGTGAACCCACTTTTGCTTGCTTTTCTGAATGTCATAAAAAGCCTGAAATAGCCCTGTGACAGGTTCAGCTTCTGGGTTGAGTGGTATAATTTATTATCTAGTTGGGGAAGCATTTCTCCCTTGGGTTAATAAAACATCTACCTAAACAGAGTACAGTTGCATAGGGACTGGAAAAATCATTTTGAGAATAGGTCAATAGATGTAGTAGAGAGATATTTTTCCCCTGGCCCTAAATTCCATTACTTTCTTCATGGAGCTATCTCTGTGCTAAATATAGGTTGCTAAACCAGAGCTACTGCAGTTTGGAAGACAGCATCTTCCAGAACACTGGGAACTGTTAGAATGTTTTTCAGTTGGCCCTACAGCTAGGTCTTCAACAAATAATTTCAATTTTCCAGAAGACTAACAGATGATGATAATGGGAAAAAATAATCAAGTGCTAACTATATGTCAAGCACAGTTCTAAGAACAACACATGTTAATTTATTTAATCTCCACAATAACCCTATATATAGTATCATAATCATATTCTTTTGCAGATGAGGAAAGAAGGCAAAGAGAGGTGAGACAAGTTGTCCAGGGTATACACCTAATAAGAGTCAGGTAGTTTGCAAGAATGAGTTAAAAGTTAAGAGCTTTAAAGGCTGAGGAGTTAGACCCAAGTAATCTATCTCTAGAAAGCACTCTTAACCACTAAATTTTTCTCTTTCTCTATTCTCTAATAATATCAATGACTTCCAAGGGCATTAGTTCATAGTCCTCCTTAAATGTGATGTGAAATCCTTTGTTCAAAACAATACTGTATACGTAACAAATGCTGGAGAGGGTGTGGAGAGAAGGGAACCCTCCTACACTGTTAGTGGGAATGTAAATGAGTGCAGCCACTATGGAGAAAGGTATGGAGGTTCCTCAAAAAACTAAAAATAGAGTTGCCATATGATCCAGCAATCCCAGTCCTGGGTGTGTATCTGGAGTAAACTATAATTCAAAAAGATACATGCACCCCAATGTTCATAGCAGCACAATTTACAATAGTCAAGACATGGAAACAACCTAAATGACCATCAACAGATGAATGGATAGAGAAGATGTGTTACATATATACAATGGAATATTACTCAGCCATAAAAAAGAATGAAATAATGTCATTTGCAGCAACATGGATGGACCTAGAAATTATCATACTAAGTTTAGTAAGTCAGAACCAGATAGACGAACATCATACGATATCACTTATATGTAGAATCTAAAATATGACACAAATGAACTTATCTACAAAACAGAAATACACCCACAAACATAGAAAGCAAACCTATGGTTACCAAAGGGGAAATGGGGGAGGTAATTTAGGAGTTTGGGATTAGCATATACACACTAGTATATATAAAACAGATAAGCAACAAGGACCTGCTGTATAGCACAGGGAAATATACTCAATATTTTTAATAACCTATAAGGGAAGAGAATCTGAAAAAATAGATCTATATCTATGAATCACTTTGCTGTAGACCTGAAACTAACACAACACTGTAAATCAACTCTGCTTCACTAAAAAAAGAAAAAAAATGTTAATATCAAAAAAAAAACCCCCACATATTTTTGTGCCAGTACCTTATTGTCTTGATTACTGTAGCTTTGTATTATAGTCTGAAGTCAGGGAGGCTGATTCCTCCAATCCATTTTTCTTCCTCAAGATTGCTTTGGCTATTCTGTGATCTTTTGTGTTTCCATACAAATTGTAAAATTTTTTGTTCTAGTTCTGTGAAAAATGTCATTGATAATTTGATAGGAATTACATTGAATCTGTAGTTTGCTTTGGGTAGTACAGTCATTTTCACAATATTGAATCTTCCAATCCAAGAACATGGTATATCTTTCCATCTGTTTGTGTTGTTTTTGATTTCTCTCATCAGTGTCTTATTGTTTTCTGTATACGGGTATTTTACCTCCTTAGGTAGATTTATTCCTAGGTATTTTATTCTCTTACACAACATTGTAAAGCAACTATACTTTAATAAAAGAGAGAGAGAGAGAAGTGAGTAAATGTAGAAACAAAGGAAAACTGTACAACAAGACTAAAAAATAATAGTTTAGTCATTAAGCAAAGTCAAGGACCTTTAGTTCCTCTTCATGGGCTATAGATAATGTTCTGAGCCCTATCCTTTGAGCTGTCTTATAGAGACTAAAACCCCCACCGGGTGGAAGAAGTTAACTACATGCCTAGACTGTAACCTTGACATAAGCTGCCACAATTCTGAGAACTGGCCTCAAAGAAATATGAACAAAGCGACACTGGAACTGAAGATTAACCATACTTAAGACAATCAAGATGATGGTGGTCAGACCACTTCATGACCAGTTTCAAGATGATGGTCAGAGTTGACTGTGCTGTTTCTGCATGTAGCCCCCTCCCTCAGTCTATAAAAGCTCTTGCTCATTGATTGGTGGGTGGGAGTGGGGAGTCAGCCTTTGGACAGGAGTCCTCCCCCCATCTGATTGCCAGCATCTGGAATAAAGCAAGCTTTCATCTTCACCAGAAAAAGAAAAAGAAAAAAAAATTAAAGGATGTAATATATTAATACATTCTAGAATAATGATACTTGGAGCTTAACTCTAATATTTGAAACATTAGATCTACACTTTGTCTACCTAAGATGTTTGTTTAAATGAAGATTCTGCCCCCATCCTGGAACTACTATCAGAAATGTTCTCAAATGGAGTCTGGGAATGGGTGCTTAGAATAAACACCTTGGGAGAAAAGTATCTACAGAGGGATCCCAACTTACCACGGTTCAACTTAGGATTTTTTGAGTTTACAATGGTGTGAAAGCATTATACATTCAGTAGAAACTGTACTTACAGGTTTGAAGTTTGATTTTTTCCTGGGATAGCCATATGTGGTCTGATAATATCTCCTGATGCTTGGGGGGGTGGGCAGCAGCCACAGCTGCCAGTCAGCCCCACAGTGACCAGGACAAACAATCAATACATTTATAACCATTCTGTACCCATACACCGTTCTGTTTTTCAGTACAGGATTCAATAAACTACATGAAATATTCAACAATTTATTATTAAATAGGCTTTGTACTAGATGACTTGTCCCAACTGTAGGCCAATGTAAGTGTTCCCAGCAAGTTTACAATAGGTGAAGCTACTCTCCGATGGTTGGTAGGCTATTTGTATTAAATGTGTTTTCAACTTAACGGTATTTTCAACTTAGGATGGATTCATCAGGAAATAACCCAACTGTAAATTGAGGAAGATCTGTACACTTAAAGTCAAGAACTATTGATCTAATTGCATTCTGCCCACATCCTGGAACTACTATCAGAAATGTTCTCAAATGGAGTCTGGGAATGGGATATTTTTTCATCTTGCGCAAAATTTATGTTTCCTCTGTGAAATCTGGTCTTTATCATTACAAGCACCCCTGAGCCAAAGTCTACCATGCTTAGTAATAAGGGAATATCTTCAATGTCCCCTGGTCCCGTGGACACTTTCCAGCCCATTTCCCCACACCCGACCTTGGACTACATTTCCAGAACGGTTGATGTACACTTGACTTCAGAAACCAAGTCTCACCTTCTGCTTACAGCTAATCCTTATCCCCCCCCAAATTTACCCGAAAACATTTTGTGTGCTGCTTTTGATTTCCCTTCTTCTTTTCTGGTCATTTTGAACGAATACTCACTAGATTTAGCCCTTTCAACCCTATCATAGGCAGACTCTAAATTTCATGGTCCTGAGGTGTCTGCATGCCTAGCCTTAAACAGGAACTAGATATTAATTTTACATGTCCTATGTCATTCTGAACTGACTACAGCAGTGCAAACACTCAATGAATTCTAACAGAATATTATAGTTCATAATTTTCATAGTGGCTGTAGAATATTAACAGAAAGGAAAATTTTTTTATGTTCCTATATTATGTCAAGCACTATGATAGGAAAACAATATAGATGATGATGATGATAAATTATCGATAATTCTACCCCTAATAAGGATCACTTCACTCTTCACATGTCTCATTATGGAACCCACAAGTCTAAGACAATATTTTTTACTGGCTATTTTTTTTTTTTTTTTTTTTTGCAGTACGCGGGCCTCTCACTGTTGTGGCCTCTCCCATTGCAGAGCACAGGCTCCGGACGTGTAGGCTCAGCGGCCATGGCTCATGGGCCCAGCCGCTCCACGGCATGTGGGATCTTCCCGGACCAGGGCACGAACCCGTGTCCCCTGCATCGGCAGGCGGACTCTCAACCACTGCACCACCAGGGAAGCCTTAAAGATGTCATATCTTCCTCTAGTGAATTCTTGGAGTCTAATGACACATGGGAAATACCCATGAACACTAAAAGGTTTCCAGTAAGATCTGCAGTATGCTTAAAATGATGGACCAAGACTTGTATGGGGTCCTCTCCAGCACCCTGTATCCTCCTTACCTCCCATATTCAGAATAAATAAAAAAGACAACACTAAAATCGCACAAATTATTAATCAACTAGGAAAAACAGGAAAATAATTTTTTATAAAGAAGTGTGCAGTTTAAAACCTCCTGTATTTTTCATTTGTGAACAATAAGTGAGTCAATATCTGAGCAACATATGAACACAAGTAAATTTGTTCAGTTCACAAACTGAGGTAAAGGAGAACCTGGAACAGGGTCCAATGTCCACCCTAAGCCTTGTATTCATCCCGCTACACTAAGCCACTTCTGCATATGTGTGAAAATCATGTTTCTAGACTTCTTGAAAATGCACACACATGTAATTAACCTATTTTGTGGACATGAAACCCTTCTTGTGTCACAGGTGTTACTATTCATTCTGTCAGGAGCTGCCATGGGCCTGACATTTTACTGTACTTGCAAACTAACAAGTCAGCCGGGGTCCTGGGTCAGAGTCAAAGGAGAGATCATTATTTACAGAAATATCTGTAGCCACAATATTAACACCTTTGCTCAGTGTTTCCATGCCCCAATTCCCATAGGGTGACACAAAGAGGGCCAGGGCATCAAGTATTGTTACAGAAGAATCACCCCAGGTTTATAGTAGACAGCAAGAACATCTGCAAATAATGTTCCCTGGAGAAAAGCACTACATTTATTAGACTGGAGAGTAAGGAAACCTTTCCTCTGCTGTGGAGAAAGATACAATTTCTACCTTTGGAGACTGTTTGGATTATAACAGTGTTATAATGCTTTGCTCAGTGTTTCCATGCCCCAATTCCCATAGGGTGACACAAAGAGGGCCAGGGCATCAAGTATTGTTACAGAAGAATCACCCCAGGTTTATAGTAGACAGCAAGAACATCTGCAAATAATGTTCCCTGGAGAAAAGCACTACATTTATTAGACTGGAGAGTAAGGAAACCTTTCCTCTGCTGTGGAGAAAGATACAATTTCTACCTTTGGAGACTGTTTGGATTATAAATATCCCTGAAGAGATAGTCTCTTAAAAAGACCTCAGGGCTTCTGTGCCCCAAAGACACAATGGACCCATGGAGAATTTTATCTCAAAAGGGCCTGCCGGAAGGCAAACCAGAAGCCACTTTCAACTACATAGTATTTGGAAAATTTAAAACAAGCTTATTTATAAATTTAAAACAAATGTAAAACACATATAAATATGTATGTATATTATATATACATTGATATATCTTATATGTATATATGGTCATGTATGTATGATATATATGCATCATATATATACAAGGAATGATCTATATAATCTGTATATGATATAGACATATCATTCATATATATATGTGTAAAGGGAATGACTGGATTTAAAGATATTCTGTTGAATTTTCTGAGTCTTTCTTTTCTGAGTCTTCTCTGTGCATCTGTATTGTTAAATAACAATTATATCAGTTATATGTAATTAAATTATTTTCAAAAGCCCACAATACTCAAATTAATAAAATTTTTTCTTCTATGTGCTGTGAAAACAAAATTTATTTTAGTAAAATGTCACCAGTAAAGTGCCTACCAGTCCAAAAATACATTAAAATGAAAATGATCATATGAAGTGCCTGTTTTTGTTGACAAGATTGAATTTTGAAATAATGTGATGCATGTCCAATTAGTTCATGAGTATGAGCTAAATGAAGGGAAAACAATGTAATTGTTATCTTTCAGACCATGGAAATGAGTGATGTATGCACAAGGGTCATGTTTACTTACATATAATTGGATTGAATAGGAGATCATCTTATGGACAGGACTGTTGACCCTCAAGAACTGAAGTATTTGTGTGTACTCACTCAAGAAAATGCTAGGAATAAACTTTCTTCTTGTCTCTCACTGCTATTTTTTAAATAGAGCAACAGAAGTGAAAATTTCATGCTGATAATTATCTTGTTTATTTTGGTTCTATTAAGAAAATCAAGCACTGGAATATCTAATATCTAAACAAATACTCAGTGGCAAACAATTTACATGCTTCTGACTTGAATCCTTACAAGTATTCACTGGGGTAGATATGTTTATTCCTATCTTACAGATGAGAGCACTGAGGTTTGGGTGTCATTTTAGGTAACATGGAATTAGCATCTCTGATTATCTAATGTCAGCACATGGCCTTTCTCCTCAATCAAATTGGCCTTATTCTTTTATACTTCTAATATGCATCTAAGTAATATAAAACTGAAAAATTTTAGGAACAAATATTAGTTTAGCTCAGTGTGGGGCTGGTAAGGAAGAATAGCAACAACACAGACAAACACTAACTCTGTCTCATATACACAAACCGAAATGCATGAAA
This sequence comes from Neophocaena asiaeorientalis asiaeorientalis, assembly GCF_003031525.2. Lineage (NCBI taxonomy): Eukaryota > Metazoa > Chordata > Mammalia > Artiodactyla > Phocoenidae > Neophocaena > Neophocaena asiaeorientalis. The sequence goes on from NW_020185327.1 coordinate 146,644, forward strand.
CCAAAAACAGGTAAGAATGGTAGGAAGGTGATTTACCACAAAAGGAATCGAAGCTCAGGCCAGGTTGGTATATAAGTACTACCTATACCAGGGAAATTTAGACTGGATTTGATCCTGAAATATGAAATGTGAGTCTATTCGTTTTCTATTGCTACCCTAACAAATTACCACAAAGTTAGAGAGTTTAACAATATAGATGTATCAACTTATCATTCTATAGGTCAGAAATCTGAGACAGTCTCACTGGGCTAAAATCAAGGTATTGGAGGGCTGTGTTCCTTACTGTAGGCTCTTGGTAACATTCCATTTCCTTGTCTTTTCCACTTTCTAGAGGCAGCTCACATTCCTTAGCTCATGGACCCCTTCTTCTACCTTTAAAGTTAGCAGTGGCAGATTGGGTCCTTCTCACATCACATACTCTGACCTACTCAGCTGCCTTCGTTTTTCACAGTGATTTAGATTGGGTCCATCCAGAAAATCCAGAAAAAACATTCTCCATCTCAACTTTAGTCACTTCTGCAAATTCCTGTTTGCCATGAAATGCATCATAGTCACAGTTTCCAGATACTAAAGCATGAATATCTTTGGGAGACATTATTTTGCCTGTCACAATGAATAAAGTCTAAACATGTAGAAGGAATACACCAGTTAAAGACAGAGATTGCCAGAGTGAATGAACATACAAGACCAAACTGTATGTTGTCTATAGAAACCCATTAAAAAAAAAAAAGACTCAGGTAGATAAATGGGGCAAGGGAAAGCTATACTATGCTAACACATCAAAAGAAAACTGGAATAGTGCTATCAATTTCAGAGAAAGCAGACTTCAGAACAAGGAAAACTATCAAGGATGAAGAGTTGTCACTCCTCCAAGAACACATGACAAATTTACACATTTATGTACTTAATAGAGCATCAAAATACATGAGGCAAAAACTGACAGAACTACAAGAAGAAATAGACAATCCACTATTATAGTCAGAGACTTCAGCACAGTCTATTAGTAGTATTTGGTAGTTCAAGTAGGAAGAAAATCACCAAGGATATAGTTGACTTAAACAGCACTCTCAATCCACTTGATCTAACTGATATTTATAGAATATCCCTTCAACAACGGCAGAATACACATTCTTCTCAAGTTTACATGAAACATTCACCAAGACAGATGACATTCCAGACTATGAAATGCACCTTAACAGATTTGTACAAATAAATAAGGTATGTTATCAGACCACAATGGAATTAAACTAGAAACCAATGACAGGAAGACAGTTGGAAAATCCCCAATATTTGGTAATTAAACATACACTCCTAAATAACACAGAGGACAAAGAGATCTCTAGAAAAATATTTTTTAAATATTTTGAACTAAAGGAAAAATCTAAATGCAGCTTATCAAAATAAGTTGGGATGCAGAAAAAGCAATGTTCAGATGGAAATTTATAGCAATAAATGTGTATGTTAAGAAAGAGGGAAGGACTTTTATAACAATATAAGCTTCCATCGAAGAAAATAAAGGAAGACCCATTTAAGCCTAAAGCAAGTAGAATACAAAAAATTATAGCAGAAGTGAATGATATTGGAAACAGGAAAATAATAGAGAGAATCAATGAATCCAAAGCTGGTTCTTTAAAAATATCAGTGAAACTGATAAACCTCTAGCCAGGCTGAGCAATGACCAAGTGTTTACAATTGTCCACAATTTACCCTCTACCCTGGCTTGGCCAGTTTCTAGGCAAGCTTCTCTCCTCCGCAAGGACCCCTGAACTTTGGCTTGTCTCCCACTTTGAACAAGCAGTAAAACAGAGCACCTCTCCTGAAATTCATCCTGAGAACTGGCTGACCACGGTGAAAAACAGAAGCATATCCCGTCAGACCACCTTAATTACGATGCTGTCTGTTCATTCTTACTCAGTTTCCCCTCAAAATTCCTGTTCATCCTACTCCCCCATCCCTAGAAAAGGAAACTGTTTTCTGTTTGATTTTGATTGGCTTGTAGATTGTGCTTGGAATGTTCTCCCTATTGGAATAGTCTTTTCAATACAATCTCCCCTTAACTAAGTCTAATTGGTTGTTATTTGACATCAAGAAAACAGAGAGGAGATACCAATTTCCATATCTGACATGGGTCATCACAACTGATCCCGTGTATGTTGAAACAATAATAAAAGACTAAAAAATAAAAGAATACTCAGAACTATGAACAACAAAGGCCCACAAATTTGATAATAGATGAAATGGACTGATTCCTTGGAAGATACAAACTACCAAAACTCACACAAGGAAAACAGACTATCTGAATAGGCCTATATGTATTAAATAAATTGAATCAAGAATTTATAACTTTCTAAATAAGTAGAAAGAAAGAAGGAAGTTCTCAGGTAGGGGACAAACATAAATGAAGACCCTGAGATGGAAATTAGACTGGGAACAGGAAAGATGGCAAGTGCTGTCTGATTAGAGCCTAGGGGAGACAAAACGGAAGTCCCTATTTGCTAACAGATGCCAGTAAATGGTTGCCTCCCCATTGAACTCTGGAATTATAAGCCAGGGGTCTCTTAAGGGGGCACTTGACACTCGCCAGCATGAAGAGTTACCCAGTAGAACCAGCCTTGGTTGATTGCCAGCTTCTTGGCAGTCTGACAAGAGAAAGAGAGAAGGAAGCCGTTTGTTCACAAACTGTGACATCTGAGCTTCAGCTGGATACTGTGAATTGGTAAAGACACAAAGCAGTCAGCATTTACAAAGGAGAGTCCATTGAATGGCTTTGGCACTTTGATAGAGGATTCAAAACAAAGGAGCACTGTGAGGCTGACATGATTTAGAGCTGATTCTGAGATTTCAAACCGGGCGTGTGGTAATGTGTCTAGAGCATATATGCAAGCATGTCTGTCTTTGCTTCACCTTACAAATTCGTTATAATCCCAAATTAGTGCCATGTCATTTCTCAATTTTTAAATTTTGTTTGTGTTGATCTTTCAGGTTAATGGGTGCTGTGACAAATTTTTCCTCACTAGAAAAGCAAAAGTCGATATTCTGAGTTACCTTAGAACTTAAAGCATGTGTGCATGTTGGGTATGTGTGTATATGTATGTGGGGGATGGAAGGGTGATGAAGATGTTATTCTTTTTTTTCCTAAAAAAGAGCTCTGTTTGCCAAGTGGCTTCTTAGATTCATGGATACAAGGACACAGAGAGATGAAAACATTTTCATAGCAGGAATTTAGATCTGTTAGCATACCTCAACATGCTCAATTTTAAGAAATTCTAGGACTTTATGCGGTAGGCAGAATTCCAAGGACTGTCCACTTTTCCCCAAGATTTCCATTCCCTGGTGATTCAAACACACGAATCTAGGTATTACTGCAAAGGGACTTTGCACTTGTAATTTAAGATGCAAATCAGTTGACCTTAAATTTGGGAGATTATCCAGATGAGCCTGATCGAATTACATGCTCCTTTTAAAAGGCAGAAGAAGGCAGAAGGGGACGTCACAGCGATTTGAAGCACAAGAAGTCCTCAAGGTGCTATTGCTGGTTTATAGATGGAGGAGAGAGCTATGCGGGGGCCTCTAGGGGTAGAGATGGACCCTCCGCAACCAGCAAGGAAATGGGAATCTCAGTTCTATAACCATAACGAAATGCATTCTGTCAACCACCTGCTTGAGTTTGGAAACGGATTCTTCCCCCAGTTCTCCAGGTAAGCTCTCAGCCTGGTTAACACATTGATTCAAGCTTCATGGTACCTGACCAGAGACCAGCTGAGCTCACCTGGACTTCTGACCTGCAGAAGCAGATCATAGGTATGGATTCAAGCTACTAAATTTATGGTAATTTGATATGCAGTGATAGAAAATGAATATAATTTCTTCCTCATTTTCATGCATAATTCTGGATAATTTGTATATATTCAAGTAACTATCTTATAGAAGACGTTCAATAGATAGAAGCTATAATTACTATTGCTACATTCTGAAGATAATCACACATTCTACTTTCATGTCTCTTTTAATTGATGGAACTCTAATGAGCTCTTCTTTATAGAAGTTTAGTTGATTTACAGTATTGTGTTAGTTTCAGGTGTACAGCAAAGTGATTCAGTTACACATATACCTATTCTTTTCCCATATAGGTTATTACAGAGTATTAAGTATAGTTCCCTGAGTCATACAGTAGGTCCTTGTTGTTCATCTATTTTTTTATATAGTAGTGTGTATATGTTAATCCCAAACTCCTAATTTATACCCTCCCCTTTCCCCTTTGGTAACCATAAGTTTGTTTTTCTATGTCTGTGGGTCTATTTCTATTTTGTAAATAAGTTCATTTGTTTCCTTTTTTAAAAAGAAATATATTTCACATATAAGCAATATATGATATTTGTCTTTCTCTGACTGGCTTACTTCATTTAGTAGGGTAATCTATAGGTTTATCCATGTTGTTGCAAATGGCATTATAAGTTCTCCACTCCATAAAAGGCATGACTTTATTATAATTTAACAGAAAATTTTTGGGTCATGAGTCACTCAGGTCTTCTGAAAGATGTCCTCTTCTACCTTCTTACCAATCATAAATCCTCTTGGTCTGACCAATGTCTCTATTTGTAAACCTTTTTTTTCTTTTTCAAGAGTGCTAGGAATTTACATCTGTTAGAAACTGTTAAACTTTAAACATTTCTCCTGGACCCAGACTGCAAGGAAATGGGTACTGTATTTAGGCTGCTACAATAGGAACAATGCTCCAGAGTGTTCCTCAGACATGATGAGTCAAAAGGACTTTACAGGGGAAAGAAACAAAGGGGCTATGTGCTACCTCCCAATTTGATGGGCTTTGGTGTGGCAGGCATTGTAAGCCTGGGAAACTTACATCCTTATCTAGGAATAGTTGACAAAGAGAAGTCATTTAAAGGAAGAGGGTCAGTGTAAGGTCAGAGAAAACTTTAGAGTTTGCCTCAAAAGTAAAGTTACACCATTCCATTTAGGGGTTTTGTGAATTGCCAGAAAAAAAATCTATATTAAAGTTGAAAAGCCACTTCGAGTTTGTACAAAACAAAATTTCACTTCATATCATGGAGCCAAAGAGCCTCTTCCAGGAAATACTGCTATTCCAAATATCCCCTGACTTTGGTCACCTGTCATTTTCCTTCTCTGGGCCAGAACCCACTTAGGCTGGGTTTCTAAAAACTGCAAAGCTAGAGATTATTAGTCAAATGAGCATTCTACATTCCTAAATTCCTATGCACTGTCTTAGTGTGATAAGAATGGCTGGACCAGAAACCAAAGGCAGTCTCCTTAGCATCTGTCTCTGAAAGCCTAGAGCCAGTGTAAATGTCCCTCCTTACCCCCTTTCCCCAACCATGTCCCGATTCCTCTTATTTCTCCCAATCCAAAACTGTCCAGAACTATATGGCATCCTCAGCCTAGCAATATCCAGAGGAAAAGAAAAAAAAGGACCCAATTTTCCTCCCCAACATCAAAATTTCACCCAAGTAGTGCTAACTTCACATGGCCTAAATTTATGGATTCTTCTGGTCTTCAGGACAAGCTCCTATAAGATAGTTGGCACAGAGTAGGAATGCAATACAATTTTGTTGGATGAATAGAAACTCATATTTGGTATTATTTTTTTCATGCCTATGTCGTGGAAACCAGCTTGAGCACAATAGGCACCCAGTGATGAGACTCAATCACATCTGGAAATGCTTGCAAGTCAGCCCCTCATGCCTCCCATTAGCTACAAACAGCATAAAGATCTTTGTTCAATACCGTGTATTTGGTGCCTAGTTAATGTCTGTCTTGAAGTAGTGCTTGGTAAATTCCTTGTCAATAAGCAACCTGACAGCTAGGCCTACCCAAAGTTTGTGTTTGTTAGGACTGGGCAGTCCCCATGTACCATGAATGGCAAGGTTGTTCCATGTAATGAACAAGCATGGAAGCTAGTGACCTATTACAAGAAAGGTGTGGTTTTAGTGTCCTGCCCATTGTGGGTCAGTCCTCATGTCTCCTCACTGCAGCCAGGATGACAGAGCAACACATCAATTCTGCTCACAAATCCTCACCCAGAACTGGTCATATGGACACATTCAACTACAAGAAGCCAGGAAGTTTAGTTGTAGCTAAAACTGACTGGACTAGCTAGGTCTCCATCACCTTATGCTTCATTTGCATGTCCTCTTTCCCATATATCTTTTTCTTTCTTTCATTAGTGATTCCTTTGCACCCAATTGCTTAAAGTAACTCACTCATTAGTTAAAACTATATCAGGCACCTGGTATTTTTCTTCATTGAAACACTAACACTTTTCTTCTTTGTAAGCATTCTTCATTCCAGAAGAGAAGGTCATGGTACAATAAAACTGGAGAATGCAGAGCCCATCTCTAGACCTCATGACACTGGCCTTGACAGCTTTGAAATGTTCCAGGATAAAGGAAGAATGCAGACCCCACACCTGCCCTGACCCTTATCAGGAATCCTATTTTGAGCTAACCCTATAAGTTTTACTCACTGAACCCTGTCAAGGAGGACACAATCTTGAGGGCACCACCCTGCTATGGCCTACTTTGCCTGGCAAAGAAATAAAGCTACTCTTTTCTTCTTACCCAAAACTCTGTCTCCATGATTTTGATTAGGTGTCAATGTACAGAGGCTGAAATTTCGGCAGCAGTACCACGTGCTGGACATATTTGGTGACCATCATTCATGATGATCATGCCCTTTACCAGGAGCATAAAATCAGGCACAATTCATTTGATGTAGGAATGAACTCTGAGTACAGGATGGATGAATCTGACCACAGCATATTTTCTGACTCTCATACTGATATCTCACCTCTATCCCTGCCGGGCTCACATCTAGACCTACACTTATGATGATAACAGCAGGGAATGGAAATAAAATTTAATGATCTCTTTATGCAAAGCAAAACATATATCTGCCCTTGCTGGTAGCATCCTTCCCCACTGAAGAAGTATGCAGTTATGGTCTGGTGACTTAGTCATTCCCAGTGGCAAGGAATGCCTCTGTCAAATTAATCCCGCTAACAAAATCCAGCAAGTCTGCTGGACCAACCCAGTTCAGGGCCAGTTTCTTTTCCTTTCAGAGCACACATACACAGAGTAATGCCTAGTAAGACATTTCCAGCCAGAGATTTTATTCCAAACGTGCCATACTGGTGAACACTTGTGAACTGGTCACTGCAGTGTGACTTTGCACCATTAGAAAGTTGGAACGTATCAACCATCAGTTTTCATTCAGCCAGTATTTATGCGTCTCTGTGAGAGAACCATACATCATTGGAATTTGTAGCAATTTGATTAAATTTAGTGGGAAAAAAATGATCCTGTTTGCTATCCACTGATGCTGTGATTATAGGGACTATATATAAAAGCCAGAAAATAATTTTCAAACGAAGAGGCCAGAAATGATGTCCTCTAAAAGCTATTCACATGATGCTTTGTTCCTCAAAGGAGGGAAAAGTGATATCTGGGGACATCTGGAAAGATTTTCTGCAGAAGTCAATTTAAGAGATTTTTGGAGGGTGGGAAGGAAGGTCAGACCCTCTGCAGGAATCATTGAAATAAACGTCATTCTGTGAAATAATGCCATTTGCAGCAACATGGATGGACCTAGAGATTATCATACTACGTGAAGTAAGTTAGGTAAAGACAAATATCATATGATATCACTTATATGTGGAATCTAAAATATTACACAAATGAATTTATCTATGAAACAGAAACAGACTCACAGACATAGATAACAGACTTGTGGTTGCCAAGGAGGAGGGGCCTGGCGGAGGTATGGACTGAGAGTATGGATTAGCAGATACAAACTATTACATATAGAATGAATAAACAACAAGGTCATACTCTATAACACAGGGAACTATATTTAATATCCTGTGATAAACCATAATGGAAAGAATATGAAAAAGAATATATGTATATATATATGTATGATCGAATCATTTTGCTGTACAGTAGAGATTAACACAACATTGTAAATCAACTATACTTCAATAAAATTTTTTAATTAAAAAAATAAAAAAGATCTCATACTGTTCAGGATATTGGTGGGGTGGGTTTCTCTCTACTAAGTTTGAGGAAATGGGTAATCTATGTGGAATCCATGGCAACTCCATCAACCCAATATTACATTAATCAGAAGTCTGGAGCCTCCCCCCAAACTACTTTACCCCACTTGTTTGCTTCTAGTTTAACTTATCTAATTTACACTTACAACCAACTTCACACACAAGTCCTTATTTGGCATCTCCTTTGTATGATACTCTGCTTTGGGTATGATAGAGATACATTAGCTATGGTTCTCATGCTAAGTCATTTATTTTCTTTGATCATCTTCATATTTATTCACTTACTTGATTTCCATGTCTCCCCTGTGAGTCTCATATTAGTGGAAATATATTTTTTATCATCTGACAAATGAGGATCTAGCAATGTCCCTGAACAATGGCTACAGGTAGACCAGGAATTGGATAGCTAGATTGCTTCTTAACTGGCATTGTAACCTTAGGCAAGTTATTTCACTTCTCTCAGGCTCAGTTTGTTTCATCTCTAAAAAACATGTATATCATAAGCTTGTAGGGAACATTTACTGAAATAATGTATGTCAAGCACTTAGCACAGTTCCTGGCACGTATAAAACTTTAATAAATGGGAGATCAACAGCCCTGCCCTGACCCACGTAAAATATTTCTGAGGAATAGATTTTACTTTGCACTTCATCGCATTTGAGAGTCCTTGCCATCATCTGATCTTTTAATCACATTGGTATAAACAGCTGATGTAAAGGAAGATGAACTATCTTAAACACAAGCTCTTTGTGAACTGATTACTTGTCCTCCAGGTTGGTCTGAGGACGTGGTTGGAGACATCACGGTTCAGCAGAAGCTGGATTCTCCTACAAGGGGTTCAGCACACATATAGATTTTGACAGGCCTTATTATAGGCGTGCGGACTAATAAACTAATAGTCTGTTAGCAGGAGGAATTATGGTCGGTATCAGGGTTAATAGAGAATCAAGGATGTTCTTAGCCTGGGCTCCCTTTTGTCACTTTGTCACACTAAAGCATAGACCAGTCTACAATAACTTTAAATACAATGAAGATCCAAACACCAAATTATTTGAACTGTCATCAAAACAAAAGGCTGAAGTCCATTTTCTTTCCTTAATCACATTTCCAATCCACAAAAGCATGTGCTGATCAATCCTTTCTGAAGTTACCATCATTATCAAGCATCCATCACATGCCTACTATTGTGTAGCAAATGAAATAGAAAACTAACAAATGCCTAGTGCCTGTGGTGTGTGTAAACCTCAGGGCAAGGTATTTTCACATGCTTTATATCAACTGATCTTCAAGACTCCCTTTCAAGGTGATTTTCATTGGTTCCATTTTAGAGATGAAAAAAATTAAGCCTTTGAAAAGGAAGAGATTACTCTTGTAATCATATAAGAGTACAAAGACATGATTCTGGCCCTGGAAGAAACTCTTGCCTGGAGACTTTAATAAATATTACAGGAGTCTTTAAAAAGGATCCGCTCATAGGAAGAATAGGTCAATGTCAAGAAAGCCAGCTCTCAAGGTTTGCTGTCAACCATCACAGGAAAATTGGTACTGTCCTACCCATCTTCACTACATCAATATACACCCCAACAAACTATTCTTGGAACAAGCTTGCTTGGACCAGGAGGGAAGGACAGCCAATCTCTATCATTTTTAGGCAGTGATACTCTGCTCTCTCAGAGCTTCCTTTCCATCTCCCTCTCTCCTTTGTTTTCCTTGTTCACTAAGTGGTATTTACTTGCTAGACTGCAATTCTAACATTCTTTTAAAACCTCCTGCTGAAAAGTGTAAAATCCATCCCTCTCGCCCCATTACTTACAAAATGAAGTGCAAGCTACCTGCCTAGCCTTCAACCTCAACTGCTTCCCATCACTCCTTGACCCCACCGTTCAGTATGGCAACACAAATGTCACTCATCCCATGCCTGTTCTGGAATCTAGACTCTTCATGCTGTCTCTCTGCTTGGGAGATCCTTTGTCATATAGCCATGGCTTCTGCAAGCCCCTTAGCAAACACTTGGATCTAACATCACCTGCCCCAGCAAGTTCTCTGAAACAAGCTTGCAGTGTTAAATGCTCCTATTTTGTGCCTGTAAAGTACTCTAGGATTATCTTTATCCCAGAAATGCTGACATCAATTTACAGTGGTCTATTGATGTGTCTCTCTCCCTTCCTATATTCTGAATTCCTTGACAAGAGAAATTATACTTATTTGTTATGGTACCAAATACTACTAGCTATGTTTTAGCTCATAGTTTGTGAAATGATTTAGAGTTTTACATAGATGGATAGGATTTATTTTAATTGTTATGTTTTCCTTACATTTATTTGGAAAAATATCTTTCACCCATGTCCTATTATATTGTTTATTTTATTATTTAGTAGTGATGGGAAATTTCCCTCTTAGTAAATGCATTAAATTAATTTGAAAAAAAAGAAAAAAGGAGGGAAACATGTTAAGTAAAAATTAGTGCCAATGCCAAAAATTGTGAGAATGGTACAGTAATGACCAAAATGTGGGAGGCCCTGGCTTACCTTGGCTTTCTACGGCAGAACGCTTGGTAAAGTCAATGAGAGCTGCATTTTAGAGCAAAGAGCACTTTGGAAGTCTATAACATCCTGTGTTAAGAGATCGGCTTTGCTCTGAAACAGCCTGCTTCAAGGAAAGAGGTAGGGCAGGTATATGGAGGATTATAACTAAAGAAATTTTAAATTGGATTTGAGCCCTGGTCCTTCTGCTGGAAAAGAAGGGGCGTGATCACCTGGTTAAGTGAGTAATGAATTTGTGCATCACTGAGCTTGTACCCGTTTTACATGCTCTGTGGCCTAGATTCCACATGAACTTCATGGGCTACAATGCAACTGTTCCCCTCCTCTCAAATCGGACAAGGATATCATATCCAGGGACTTGTAAAATCTCAGAACAAAATTTGGCTAATATTCTTCAGTTTCTCCTGAAGAAAATCTAAGGTATGGCAGTCATTCAAAGACACAAAAGCCTTTGGGAGAAAAACTGAAGTCCAACCTAAGTTATATCCTTTGCCTTATGGGCGCTGAGGCCTATATCTATTACGACCATCAAACCAGAGGTCAGGGAACAACCCCAGGCATTCTGGAGCAATGTCATGGGGGCAGGTTCAAATATAACCAACAGCAACCTCCCCCTGCAGAACCCCAGGAGAGGGCACACAACAGACCACTAAAGAGGAAATCGTAAGACAGGAAGTAATGGGCACATAGGACCACGAGTGAGCAGGACAGGACAATTTGTTCTTGCAAAAGGGCCAGATGTGGTTCGCAAACCCCAGAATTCTGCTGTCAGCACTTTGAGAACTTCAGGTGCTGTTGACTTTTATTTACAACTGTGAAAAGCATTCCAAAAATTACCCCTTGCTTCTAGGGAACTCTTTCCAGCCCCTTCAAGTCCACATTCTGGAGGTTTCCTCACCAGCCCACAAAATCCAGATGGGATCTATACATGAAGCATTCATCACCAGCTTCTTTGCTCTGGTGTAAGAGCTACATCTACTCTTCAGAATTATTAATGTCACAGAAATTGATATAATTCAATCATCTGTGTCATAATTATCCTATGTTTTCTTTATGGCCAATTCTAAAGAACTCCCAAGCTTTTTAATACATTCCATTCTTCAAGCCTGATATAAAAGTGGCAGTTAAGGGAAGACCCCAACCCATAATCAGTCCTAGGTTCATTGCTTCAAATAGTCCCCAGACAGATTCCTGAGAGGCAGTCCTGCCCTGATGCCAGATGTCACCTTTTTGTCCTCCTCCCACCAACAAACTCCCTGCTGAGTGTTTTCAGTGGTTCAGCAGCCAGCTCTCCACTACAGGTCTCTCTGTAATTCAACCAAAATGCCCCAGATGACCTTGATCCAACCACACCCTGGAGAAAAGGAACATCCTGGTTCATTGGACCCTGCTCTTGTCTTTAGGATAAAATTCCTTAGCAAAGGATTTATGCTACGATTCCTACTACCTTTTCAGTGTCATTTGGTACTGTCGTCGGACTATAGACTTATTTCCCAAATTTTTTAGGTAAAATTCTCTGAAACATCTGACCATCCTTATCTTTCTTCTCTCATGTAGAATTTCCTATTTCCCCTCCACCTCCTTCCACATTCACCTGGATAAAATACACGTGTTCTTGGGGGTTCTGTTCTAAACTTAATCTCTGAGAAGGCCACTGCAATTACCCAGTTTGAGACAAAGTTGGCCATAAAATTGACAATTTATGATAGTACATTGTCATTATCTGGGGATGTCTCTTTCTTTTCCATTAACGAGTGAACAGTTTGAAGGAAGCAGTGATGTAATCACGACAGGTAGGGATTTGCAGTGCCTGACAGGTGGTAGATTCTCAGTAAATGACGGATCAATGGAAAGACACGTCCTAAACATTCACAACTGGTGATGGTGACCCAGAGATTTCTTCTAGTTGTGGTTCAAATGTGCTTAAGCTGCCAGCTTAGATTTGTGAAAATAGTACCTGGATGTCAAATAAGCTGTAGGGGGTCAGTTATTTATTATAGAATATCTGTCTCAATCACTCATTCTTATTTTCTCCCAGCTAAAATTCATGCTCTGATTTTCTGATTCTAGGATAAATATACTAATATATTCCTAAGCACATTGAAAATAAACCTTAATGAAAGGTAAACATCCAGAAACATCCCTTGATTGATCCCTGGCTGGCAGACAAGTCCAGAGGAGCAAATTGACCAAGCACAGAAGCCATAGGGTCATTACATTGTTTCCCTTCCATGAAAGTTATGCAAATAAAATTTCAATTTGCCTTTTCCTCCTTAAAATGTGTATAACTGAATCACTTTGCTGTATACCTGAAACTAATGTAACATTGTAAACCAACTAGAAATGGTTGGTTTCAATAAAAAAATGGTTCTTTTTCTCCCTTTGTAATTGGAAGTAGGTTATACAAGTCCTTCCTATTCTTTCCAGAGGGGCTGAAGTCATCTTTCCTTCTTACTTTTGCAAGTGATTCTATTCTAACCAATACTTGCACATAATCCATGGGGCCCTTCTTTTTTATGATTTTTCAGTCTGACAGAAGAGATTCTAATTATGCCCCTGTGAGGCTTCTGTGTTGGCTGTGCTGTCAGCTGCCCAGGTTACCAGCTTTTGTGGAGCCCCCAGCTTTGGTGCCCAGGGCTGCTTGCCAATGGCAAGATTCTTCCCCACGCCATAGGATACAGCCATCCACAGCGGCCTGACAATTCAAACAGGCCTGTTTCTTGGTATGCTATTTTTATTCTGTCAGTTTCAAACAGCTTTAAAATATCAAATTTGCCAGGCATGCAATGCAGTTCAAATGAATCACTGTTCAGAGGGAGACATTTTAATGAGGTTAACACTAAAATGCCCAAAGTGATCTTTTTTTGTGTGTATGCGTGTGTGTGTGTTTTGTTTTGCGGTACACGGGCCTCTCATTGTTCCATTGTATAGATAGGCTACACTTTGCTTATCTGTTCCTCAGTTGATGAATGTTTAGGTTGTTTCCACAAGAATACCTTTTTTTTTTTTTTTTTTTTTTTTTTTTTTTGCGGTATGCGGCCGTTGCGGAGCACAGGCTCCGGACGCGCAGGCTCAGCGGCCATGGCTCACGGGCCCAGCCACTCCGCGGCATGTGGGATCTTCCCGGACCGGGGCACGAACCCGTGTCCCCTGCATTGGCAGGCAGACTCTCAACCACTGCACCACCAGGGAAGCCCCAAAAGTGATCTTTGAAGTTACAGCCTAGACCAGCCTGATGGTTTAATTCTGTCTTGACAAATCAATACCTTTGCATGAAGTTTCTAAAAGTCGTCAGGACGTAATGTGTATATTTATGCTAACTTGTTCACTCTGTCAGTAACTATCGTGCTTGGCTATGATTGAGTGCCTATAATAAATAACCAGATGCCTTCAGTTCTGACAATATTGCAAAATGGCACATATCTTCATTTTTAAAAAATTCTATATTTTTAAATTCACTGCTGTAACATTAGCCCTGGGAACAGAATCTGGAATGCATGTTACACCCTAAACAATTATTAGTTGAATTAATTATTCAATTTAACAGATAAGAAAACCAAAGTTTACTCTCACATTGCTAATCTCATTTCCATCAGGAATGTTGCAGCTTGTTCACCAGATCTCAACAGCTGCCAATATACACATGCAAACAAGCAAGCACATACATGCATATATGATCATATTACAATCTGATCAGCAAAAAGAATCAGATTTGTGTTCCCAAAACTTGCTCTAAAATCAAAATTCTTCATCCTCTATTTTTTTTTTAATTTTGTGAAATTTAAAAGCTACAGACAAGCACCTAGTAAAACACCCTTTATGTCTCACTCTCACAAAATGTGGGCAACACACTCTCTGTTTTATACAATTAATTTTTCTGAACTAAAATGCACACATTTATGTTGATCCTTGATGAATTTCAAGTGTTTACTTGTTCCCATATTTCTAGCCTGGCATGATATTTTGAATATTCCATCCAAAAGATAAACCATTTATCTGCCTCTGTAATACAGGTGAATTTAATCAGCATGCATGAATTGCCTTCACTCCAGTTGTGTTTTAGATTATAGAACAACACAGAGCCCTGCGGCATACCACCAGATCACTCTTTCCCATTAGAAAGTAAAATCCTCCTTGGGTGTAGCTGGTTTAATATCTAACTCCATGCATTTGCATTATCAACCAGCCAGTGTTTCTCCATTATGTCCCCAAGAATATTTAGACTTATCATTGGAAAACTGGGACAATTGTTAAACTTTAAGCAGAATTTTGTGCAACACCTTCTTATGTATTCCTTCATTTTCATGCTCCCCCTCACCAAATTATAGGCCTGGGTTGGTGTTATGTATTCTGTGTACAGAAGCAGTGTGTCTTCAGAAAATTTTCTTTATATCTGGACAAGCCTCAGTTTCATCATCCGTTAAAGGAGTGTAGTGATACTTGTCAATATAAAGAAAAATCACCGGTGTTAAGAGCCTAGAAAAGAGCCCAGATCACGTTAGCACTCAATCCATATCAATCTCATCTTCTCGCCCTTTCCTTTGCTCCCATCACTCCGTGTTTCTATAAACTGTAAATACATACCACTTTTGTTGGCAGGACCATCTGTTGATCCAGTCATCGTAATGATAAGTATTCAGAGTTAAACCAAACTAAAAGAGACATTGCTTTTGCCAAACCAACTCATTCTATGTTTCCTAATTGTTTTGTTTTATAAATTTACATAGAATAAAATTAACTCTTCATGGTAGACAGCTCTATAGGTTTTTTTTTTTTTAGCGGTACGCGGGCCTCTCACTGTTGTGGCCTCTCCCACTGCGGAGCACAGGCTCCGGACGTGCAGGCTCAGCAGCCATGGCTCATGGGTCCAGCTGCTCCGCTGCATGTGGGATCTTCCCAGACCAGGGCACGAACCCGTGTCCCCTGCATCGGCAGGCGGACTCTCAACCACCATGCCACCAGGGAAGCCCTATAGGATTTTTAAATTATAAATTTATTTATTTTATTTTATTATTTATTTTTGCTGCGTTGGGTCTTCCTTGCTGCCTGCAGGCTTTCTCTAGTTGCTGTGAGCGGGGGCTACTGTTAGTTGTGGTGCACAGGCTTCTCATTGTGGTGGCTTCTCTTGTTGCAGAGCACAGGCTCTAGGAGTGCAGGCTTCAGTAGTTGTGGCACATAGGCTCAGTAGTTGTGGCTTGGGGGCTTTAGAGCGCAGGCTCAGTAGTTGTGGCACAAAGGGCTTAGTTGCTCCGTGGCATGTGGGATCTTCCTGGACCAGGGCTCGAACCCATGTCCCCTGAATTGGCAGGCGGATTCTTAACCACTGTGCTACCAGGGAAGCCTCAGCTCTACAGGTTTTGATAAATGCATAGAATCACTTATCCACCACCCCATGCAAGATACAGATGTGTTCCTCACCCCAAATACTTTCCTCATGCTGCCCCTTTGGTCAGATGCTCTCCAGCCTTAAATTCTGACAACCACTGGTCTGTCTTCTGTTCCCATAAGTTCATCTTTTCCAGAATGTCATATAAAAGTTGTATGGATATCAGTTTTCATTTATCTTTGGTAAATAGTTAGATGGGGGTTGCTGGGTCTTATGGTCACTGTATGTTTGACTTTACACAAAACCACCAAATTGTTTACCAAAATGGTGCCCTCGTTTTGCAGTCTCCCCAGCAATGTAGGAGGACCCCAGTTGCCCTTCATCCTCATCAACACTGTATAATATCAGGTCAATGTTATGTGTGTTAAGTGTAAAGTCTAGTGCAATCTCATTGTGGTTTTAATTTGCATTTGATGAATAACGTTGAACATCTTTTCATGTGTTCATCAGGCATATATATTCTTTGGCAGAGTGTCTATTGAAATTTTTGCCTGTTTTCTAATTGAATTTGTTTCTATTGCTGAGTTTTTAGAAGTTCTTTATATATTCTGCATATAAGTGCATTGTCAATTACGATTTGCAAATATTTTTTCCAGTCTGTAGCTTGTCTTTTTTATTCTCTGAATACAATTGTTTAGATAGCAAAAGATTTAAAATTTGGAAATGTCCTATTTATTATTTTTAAAAGTTCGATGGATCATCCTTCAGAGTTTTATAGAGGAATTCCCTGCTTATTCCAAATCACAGATATTTTATCATTTCTTTTTCCAGAAGTTTCATAGTTTAACAGTTTATCTGTATATGTATGATCCATTTTGAGTTATTTTATATAAGACACGAGGAATAGGCTGAAGTTCTTTTTTTCCCAAATAGATGTCTAATTTCTCCACTACTATTGTTGAAAATACTCTTCTTTTTTCTTTGAATTGTTTGTGCACCTTTGCCAAAAATATAGACTATATTAATGTGGACATATATTTCTGAACTCTATTCTGTTCCATTGATCTTTGTGTCCATTCTTTCACTAATTCCATGCCATCTTGATTATTACATCTTTATAATAAGATTTTAAACAAGGTAGTATGAGTCCTGCAACTTTGTAACTTTTCAATGTAAATTGTACCTTGCCACATAATTTTTAAAATCAGATTTTTTATAGCTACAAAAAAGCCTGACAGGATTTCGATTAAAATTGCATTAAATCTACAGATTTCCCCAGCTATACTGACCCATGACATTTTTTGTGGAGCTGTACCGTCCCTGATCCTGGTCATTCATGCTTGATCAAATCCCTCTTTTCTGTTTCCACAGCCACCAGCAATAAGAACCCTCCCTCCACTCCTTCCCCTCCCCGTCTTCCATTTGCATTTTCCAGTATTAGTTATAATTAGAATAGAGTGAGCAAAGGATTCACCTGTCTCCATACATAGCTCAGGACAGAAAGACCATAAAGAACACAAAAGTAAAATGACATGAAACTTAGTAACCTCTATGGCTAGCTCATTACTGATCCAGGCGAAATACTCCCTAATATGGCAGTTTAAGTCTACATAAAACCTAAATGACCCAAGCACATGTTCAATAGTGATTTCCTCAAGTTACAAAATCCAGCAAGTAGCCCTGTTTAAGACTCAGCTTAATGCATTCAGAGATGGATGCTGCTGTCTGAGGTATCAGACCACCACTCCCGACAGCTGTAGCTTTGACAGGTAGATTTGCCAGTGCTTGGAAGTAGCCCTAGCTCTTTTCTGTGGGGCCACAGTTACTTGATGACCATCTATGATGAGATAAAACATATAAATGCAGTAGGAATATGTCCTGGCCCAGCATTAAAGTGGAACAAACCCTTTAGAGGGGAACGATGCAAAAGACTACCTCAAATATGATAAATCATAAGATGCAAACCAAGACAATTATAACAGAAGAAGAATGTCTGTTATTTTAACCCAGGCCCCTTAGGTCCCTTTGGTAACAGAGCCCTGGTGAAGTGCACAGAGGTCTGTTTTCTTCTCACTGCTCCTTACTCACCCTAGAAAGAAGCCTCTTCACACTTTTTTTAACTTTTTATTTTATACTTACTTTTATACTTCAATAAGTATAGTTGATTAAAGATGTTGTGTTAGTTTCAGCAAAGTGATTCAGATCTACATATACATGTATCTATTCTTTTTCAAATTCTTTTTGCGTTTAGGTTGCTACATAATACCAAGCAGAATTCCTTGTGCTGTACAGGAGGTCCCTGTAGCAGTGATTATCTTTAATGTTGCACGAAACAAGGAAGAGATGATGGAAAAATGGAGGGATTTACCCCTGAGAGCTGCAGCATGAGCTGTGAGGTGGAGGGAGGCAAAGGGGAAGGCTAGGCCGGCACATGAGGTTGCCAAGAGACCTCAGTGAACCGAATAACCAGGTGACTTTCCAACATCTGTCCTGTGTCTTCAAATCAAACTTGCAGATCCAGAATTAAACACAGAAAAAAACAAAACAAAACATAGATTTTATGAGTAGACCCAGATAAATGAAACTGTTTCTAATAGACTACACATGTTTTATTTATAATGGTGGAGAAGTTGCTTTTCCAACCAAGATATTTTGTGTGTATGCCCTTTCTGCAGGGCATTCTCTTTCTGTAGCAATTTTCTCATCATCATTTTAGTCATGAGACATTTGCTTGTTGTGCCTGAAATCTAAGCAGAAAAAAGTAGTCTTGAAAGATATGTGAACAAGGTTGTGATTTTTTTTAATAGATCTTTATTGGAGTATAATTGCTTCCCAATACCGTGTTAGTTTCTGTCACACAACAAAGCGAATTAGCCATATGCATACACATGTCCCCATATCCCCTCTCTCTTGAGCCTCCCTCCCATCCTCCCTGTCCCACACCTCTAGGTCATTGCAGAGCACCAAGCTGATCTCCCTGTGATATGCTGTTGCTTCCCACCAGTCAACTATCATCCTGATACCAAAACCAGAAAAAGATATCACCAAAAAAGAAAATTATAGACCAATAACACTGATGAAAATAGATGCAAAAATCCTGAACAAAATACTAGCAAACAGAATCCAACAGCACATTAAAAGGATCATACACCATGATCAAATGGGGTTTATCTCAGGGATCCAAGGATTCTTCAATATATGCAAATTAATCAATGTGATACACCACATTAACAAATTAAGGAATAAAGACCATACAATCATCTCAATAGATTCAGAAAAAGGCTGTGATTATTGACTTAGTAAATCATCTTGTTTTCATTGTTTCTCTATCCTGTCTGGTGCTGGACACTTATGATCAAAGATTGCTTATTAAATTTCTTTACTACATTTACATTACATTTTTATTTTTTATTGAAGTACAGTTGATTTACAATGTTGTGTTAATTTCTGCTGATAGCACAGTGATTCAGCTGTATATATATATATTATTTTTCATATTCTTTTCCATGATGGTTTATCACAGGAAATTGAATAAAGTTCCCTGTGCTCTACAGTAGGACCTTGATGTTTATCCATTCTCTATATAATAGTTTGCATCTGCTAATCCCAAACTCCTGATCCATCCCTCCTCCACCACCCCTCCCCACTGGCAACCACATGTCCGTTCTCTATACATTTACATTTTATTGATAACCCTTCCTCTTTCTGGTGACTTATATTTGCCTTTAGATTACATTAAAAACATAGGATTATCTAACTTTCAGGCACTTCCTTATAGGCCTTAGGCAATAGCATCTTCTGGCTATACTACCCAGAGTTACCAGCCTTATGATTATTTCCCAAATAATCATTCATTTGTGGCTCCTGGATATCTTGGTTGCCCAAGAGAATCCAACCTAATACTTCAGGCAATGGTCGAGAACATGCACATTATGATATATTAAGTCATTTGTTTATTCATTTAATCTATATTTAATGAGTATTATGTATCAGAAACTGGGTGATGCAAGAATGAATAAATAATGGGCCTAACTTAAAGATGATCGCCTATCAGCTCTCAAATCTCAAGGATCTGAATTCCTCTTGGCTATAGCTTCCTCTAAATATGACCAGCTTAATCACTGTTCTTGTATTCATTCACAGCAGGAGTTTAGAAGCTAAGTTCCTAACATCATCTTTGGTACAATTTCCTTCAACTCTTAATATATTCATCATAGATAGGAATCACATTTCTTTTCTGAGGATTTGGTCTTTAGATTTTAGGCATTCTCTTTGAGGATAGATTACACTTTTTCTATTTATTTCTTCTGTATAGGTCACCTTGTAGCTAATCATGCAACCTCAAATGGTATTCTGTAGCTAGGAAGTCTACTAAATTACTTTGGAGAAATATCTTGCCAAGGGAGAGTATTTGGAAACAAGGCTAAAAGGATAAGTTGGGGCCTGGCCTTGGAGAAGACTCACTGACAAGCTACTGACCCCAAATTTATTTAATAGACAATACGGAGCTAATCGAAGTTTTTTTTTTTTTTTTTTTTTTTTAGAAAACTGATAATCAAAATGAAGTGTATAGCAAGATTAATCTGATGAAAGTATGTAGTTTTGATTTTTGTATAGGAGAGACTATAATTCAGGGAAATTGAAAGTTAAAAGACTATTCCAAAAATAAAGGGATGGTAATTATATTAGAATAATCTCCATCATCATGGAAATAAAAAAAAAATGTAAAAATATCAAGACAAAAAGTATTTCCTGACTTAACAAATGATCAGTTAATTCAGTCAATGCGTTAACCATCTCTCCTTCATTTCACTTCCTGAAGGTGTTAAAGTTCACTCTTTGTGGAGGTCTAAGAACCTAGGAGTTCAGGCTGATTCTCTTTTTTTT
Organism: Neophocaena asiaeorientalis asiaeorientalis; assembly: GCF_003031525.2. Lineage (NCBI taxonomy): Eukaryota > Metazoa > Chordata > Mammalia > Artiodactyla > Phocoenidae > Neophocaena > Neophocaena asiaeorientalis. The sequence continues at coordinate 167,486 of NW_020185327.1, forward strand.
TAATTTGTTTTTAATTTATTTTAATTTTTTTATTGAAGTATAATTGATTTGTAATGCTGTGTTAGTTTCAGGTACACAGCAAAGTGATTCAGTTATACATGTACATGTATTCATTCTTTTTCAGATTCTTTTCCCTTATGGTTTGTTACAGGATATTGAATATAGTTCCCTGTGCTCTACAGTAGGTCCTTGTTGGTTACCTATTTTATATATAGTAGTGTGTATATCTGATCCTCAATAGTGAGTGACTGAGACAATGAGATCTCAGTGGATGTGATTTTCTCCTCTTTGCCCTCACTAGCAAAATGATGATACTGAGGCACAGGAAACAGATGAGTAATCTTCTGTATATGATGGCACTACAGAACTCAGATAATTAAACTTGAAATGCAAAGTTTATTTCTACCTCAGCTGGCTGCCAGGACAAATATACAAGAACCAAAGAGAGTGAAGGAAATAATCTTTTAGATATTTTTTCACAAATAGACACACTCTAGATTTTTGATTGTGAGAAGAATAAAGGTGAAAATTAAGAATACAGTGCAAAATGTAAATGATTAAAACAGTTAACATCCAGCTCTGGAATTAGCCCATTCTGACTAATCATATAAAGTCCATTTGCAATGAAGTCTAGGTAATGCCTAACTTCTCACACCATAGTTAATGTGAGTGTTTGAAATCGCAATTAACTGACTAATTTAATTTCTAACACTGCTATTACATTTTCTTTTTGCGTGGCCTGAGTTTAAATTATTAATACACTTGCAATTTGTTTCTTACACTTTTCTTTTTATGAACAAATGTGCTCTGGTTTTGGCAAGGGCTAATGAACTTAGTGTATTAGATGTTTTATGAGTTTATTTCATAATATTTTGAACTCTTGATAGCCCATGTCCCATTTTGCTAGGCACATGTTATCTTTCTCTTTAGATTTACAAGGACAATCAAAGTACATAGTGAATCTTAATCGCCAATGTATAAAGGATCATTGGTTGTCCAGGAAGCCTTTTATTTCTTTTCTATCCTTGAAATTACTTTTTCTCCCCAAATACTATTTTCTAAAATGCTAATGTAGCCATGTGTGACATGATGGGATCTTAACACCTCAAGAACAGTGACTCAGCTCACTTTTCAGGGGCTCAGGAAAAGCATAGAAGACAGTGTTTGGTGCCTTTTCAGAGGAGAGTGAGAGGAAGTTTGTAAGGCTGAAGCTCGGAGGAGAAGGAATTAACAGGCCAGGGGCCAGGATCTATTTGCTCCCCAGTGAGAAATGAAAAGAAAATAGACAAAACTAAAACCAGAACCCAGAAGAACCTCTCCCATTTGATGTCAGAATTTAGTGCAGAAAAGAAAGCCCTACACCTAGAGTCCAGCTGAAAATTCTTTAACATTGACAGAAGCTCTCTCCACCTGGCACTACACATCTATTTAAAAATTAAAGCAGTCCTTAAAATTGATATTTCCAAATAACTTTAGAGTTAGCAAAATGCAGACAAAATTGTTTGTTTTCTATTTTTTCTCAGTTTTGTTAAGACACAGACACACAAGCACACACACAGCTTTTTGTGTTCTGTATTTTTCTAACTTTTCAATTCCCATAACTGAACACTTCTGTGCTCAATATACCAATCACACATGTTGAAAACTAAATACTTGAAGTATTTAACTAGACATATATGCAAGCACACACACACATGTATAGACACACACACACAGATGCTAAGAAAGAAGTGGTTCTTTTGCTTGATTTTTAGGAATTGTCAAAAAGATCCCTTTCTAGATGGTAATGAAGATTGGAATAGAAGCAGAAGTGGTTTATTTCAACTAATCTGTGAAACGTAAATTTTAAACTCCTTTACAGTGGACCTCCAGAGAAGAAAGGTGGTATAACTAATAAGTTGTCAATGGGAATTATAAAAAAAAGTGACCTGTAGCAATCAAAATTATGAGGCAGCCTCTAATCCACCCCTCAGAAACCTTGTAAGTAAATGTCATGTTTGACAAAGTAGTTCATGTTGAGAAACACCATCTGTGAGGACTATCAGAGACTAGGAGGACGTCATGCTTGATAAAGCTGGTAATGCTGATGCCCATCAGAAGAGCAAGCTAATATTTCAAAAGCTCAGGGAAAAGAGAGTCGAGAAAAAAAATGAGTTTAAAGAAAACACCTGAGACCATTGCTAATGAAAACAGGCACATGAGAAGCATAGGAGACCAAGCATAGTATAAAAATATTTCCTATCCAAGTAAGCTATTTGTATCTCTGTTATGAGACCATACCTCCTAATATTTCCTCTCTGCTTCCAGCTAACATCTTGATTTGCCCTTTGACACTCATTAAATATCGTTTCCATTGACATACTAATATACAAGAGCTTTGGAGATTAGAAAAATAGGAAGCTAACAAACTTCATTCCTCTGTTCTGGTCACACTGTTACCATTCAGTTCAATACATAGGTTTTGAGGGTGTTTTCTGTTTTCTCTGGCAGGCTGTGTGCTGGACAGCTCAGACACTGCCTGTCCTTAGACAGCTTGCAATCTAGCAGAGTTACACATGGAAAATGATCTCTCATGACAACCCAGTGCTGTCAATTCACACAATAAGCATATGCAATCAGCAGTGTCTGTGCAGGAGAGCATGGAGGTTGGAATGCTACCAAGACTTCATGAAAGCTGTATTGTGAGGGATGAATGGTAGTTCATCAGGTAACAAGAACCTAGACAGGGCTACGAAACATTCATCAACTTCCATAAAGGTACTTTCATTTCTACGTTTCCCTGAAACCCCAGACAAGTTCCACTAACAACCTTCGTCAATGCATTGTGCCCTTGTAGTTATTTGCAAAGCAAACATGTTAATATTCAGCTGTCTGCACTTAACTACAAATTCCATGTTGGTGGTGGCAACTGTCTTATTCACCATTTTATCTACAGTAATTATGACAAATTCACTTAGTTCAAAATTGGTTCACTGACAAACTGTTCTAGAAGACCCTTGGTTATTTCACCCTGTACAGGTCTCCTGATACTGATTCTATAATCAATGTTCTTTTCTTTACTCAAAAAAAAAAAAAAAAGGTGAAAAAGACAAACTATGTTTATTAAGAAAGTGGTACTCAGACATATCGTTCCACTCTATGGAAAATGAATTTCTTCATGAATCTTTGTGAAATTCTTCAATACATGAAACATGCAATGCTTGCAGAGTTCCTGCAAAAAGGAAAACATAAACTTGCCTCAATATGCATTTGCTCAGTATTTCCTGAAGCTACAAGGGTGAACAGGAACCCTGCCTCTCAATGTATCAATACCACAAATGATTTATTGTAGTTTTGAGTAGAGTTTAGCAAAGCCAACTATTTCTGCCCAAAGATAGGTTATAAAATGGGTTGAGCTAACCTCTTCCCTTTGAAGCATTTTCTCCAGTTTGAAAGAAAAATCTTCTGTCTTGTTTCTCTCCACAACTGGGAGTTGAGAACTGCTCAGACTTTTGGGAAACACAGCAAAAGCCCTCACAAAGCAAAAGGCTAGAACATATCAGAAGAAGGCTGAATTTTGTGTAAGTATTTTTTGATTGCTCTTGAATATAATTTAGTAAAGGTCAAAGGGCAATAGCTATGCACCTAACCTCCTGCTGAAATCCCTCTGTCATAAAATTGCATTTCATTTCTTATTTTAAAAGAATCCAAATGAAATTTGGCCAGGATTTTGGCCAATACTTAAAACTTTGAGTAAGTACATAAGGATTAGTAAATAAAGAAAGCATAATTAAAGTAATCAATACTATTTTCTGGATGCTTTCTATGTCCCAGACAATATGCTGGCCTTGAAAGGACAGCATTTATCTTCACCAAGCTCCATTCAGCAATATGAGAAAGTGTAAGTACCATACTGGGTTGAGAAGAGTGTGCTGTGTCAAAAAATGGGTAGAGTGTTGATAAGCTCTACAAAATGTACCGAAATACATGACAAATACAATTGTAAAAACCCAGCATTGGCAAATATAGCTGTTTGAAAATAGTTTTCTGGAATTAGGAAGAAAGAAATCAAATCACAACCTCCCTATGGTGTGATCATGGATGACTTAAATACAACTAAAAGGTGAGCATCTACTGTAGTACAACATAAGACCAATTTTACCTTTTCGAAGGCAAACATGCCAACACCAATGTTAGGTTTCATCTTTTAATAAGTTGTTATTTCTAAGTATCTTGCTGATGTATCTGTGTCTATTAGAAATAGGATGAAATTCACAATCGACTGGCCTCCATGAGATAGGATTCTCATGCCCTTGTCTTCATTTTTTATTATGACTCCTCCTTTTTACTGCCTTGCTTTCTTCACTGCTTCTTTCCCACTTCTGAAGGAAGGCAGAGAGTGGTTAGATGGTTTTGATCTTAACCACTAGGGCAGTGTTTGATGTTTGACTCAGGAAGTAACCAGAAGTGGGGAGATCTATTTTTGGTTCAGCATGGAATACACAAGGGACTTGTCCAGCTAAAGGGGTTTAAAGTGCCTCCTGCTCATCACATCTCACAGGGTTTATCCACCCACTGAAAGCCCAGTTCACAAAAAGAGCAAAGACATAGGCAGGTGATGGAGGAGAGAAGGAGGCAGAGAGTTGGTACCGTTGACCAAAGAAGAGGAAGTTGGCCTCACACAGAGCACACGTGAGAAAAACAAGGACGTCACACAAAATGAGTTAAGGCTTATGTTCAGGTGCTACACATGAGGAAAACTAAAACCTTTTACTTATAAATAGTAAAGGCTAAGAACAAAGAGATGGACATATAAAATGGCCAGAACATGTAAGCAATGCATATTTAAAAGGTATGTTAATCTGTATTTATTCAATATGGGATTGTTGCACATTAAATATCTTCTCTGGATCCAGTCTGGTGCTTCAGATACTTCTCTCCCTTCTAGTCATCAATGCCTTAATTTAAGCAGTGTCTGTTCTGCGGCTTATTTTTTCAGAAACCTATTAGATTTTAGGGATTATCTTATTTCTTTTTCTTCCTTACTCCTGAGATTTATACCAGGTTCCTGATCTCCAGTTTTCCTCTCCAGAGCACTGTGAGACTGCCAAAAGCCCCAATAATCTCCTCAGTCACCTTAGTCTTTGCTTTCTCCATAGGTTCTCTGTCTCTTGCCTTGGGCTGCTTCTGAAACAGTTTAAAAGATTGTGCTCATTTCAGTATAGAAATATCTTCTGTTCCATATAAAGATAAAAGCTTGACTCCTCAAGTTCTGGCTCACATGATAGTTCCTCTATGCCTTCAAATAGATTTTTTTTGGTATTTCATCCCGATTTCATAATTTTTTTCAGCAAGTAATTGTTATTCCACAAGTTAACTTGTCTTAGCCAGAACCTGTAGTCTGCATGTGTATTTTTATACCTAGCTGTACACTAATTTTACAAAAATAATTCACTGGAAATCATTTTTTGTTTTTGTTTCTAATTTTTCAATTGCCCACATTCCTACACTTGTTTCTAATAGTATCTTAGAGAGATTTGGAGGTTCAGTTTGTAGATAGATGTGGGTGGTATCAATGTAGGGCTGTTTCTTTACGTGTTGCTTTCACAGGAAACAAAATGTTCATTCAAAAGATGGTATAGTTTTGGATACCTGAATTCAGAGTCTAAAATGTTCTAAATTTGCCAGTTTTACCCCTGCTTAATATTTCAGCATATATGCTTGCATATCTATATTTGTTACTTTTAGAATCACTTCTCCTATGATTGGCATCTCAGTATTTAAAGATGACACTTTTGATTTTAGATTTTTTGTTTTATGGAGGTGGAAAGGTGGAAGGATCCGAAGATTTAGAATACCATACTATTGTAGAAAAGTCTGAGATGTGCAGAGATGCCTGAATCTCAAGCTAATTCTCCAAGGTCCCCCAAACCCTGGAATACCAAAATGAGAGTTAAACACCAGGATTCCCACATACCTCCTTCCTATCTTTTACTTCGTCTTTATGACAGTGAAGGAAGTAGAAGCAAGTACAGGTTTTGCATAAGTCTGAAATGGGATGGATAGAACATGTTTCAAATTCCTGCCACATGGTTTACTTCAATTGGTTAATGGCTTGAGAATATTGCCATGTCAAAACCTGGGTCTTGCTTTTACCAGAGGCCATTAGAAGAGGTGGAATCTGGAAAGATCTGGACAAAAAGACACTGGCCACTCCCCAAGACATAAATGATGCTGAGTCTACATCTTGGGGTGGGAATTCCCAGGTCTTAGTAAAGGGGCCTACTGATCAGAACATCCACAGCGAGGTGGTGTTTTCACTAAGCTAGAAAGTTTTTCTTCACCTTTCTTGCATGAGACCCTTTGTTTGACCACAGATTTCTTCAAAATAAATTGAAGAATCAGATGTAAAATAAGTTTCCCATATGGATTGTGTTTTAAATGAACTCTCTCCCACTCCAAACACTAGCACAATAAATATACCAAACAAAAATAAAACTAGTTTTCTTAGTCTTTTCTTACTATCCCTTAACTGCAGCTTCCAGAATAATACTAAGTAATATTGGAATAATCACACTTCTTGACAGATTCCTAAATGTGATGGGAACTCCTTTGCTTTTATGCCTTCAATTATGAGATGAACTGTTGGTTCAAGACAGACATTCCTTATTATGTGAAGAGCATATTCGTATGACACCTGCTTTCAGCTTTTACCAGAAATAGTTGTTGAACTTTTTTAAGGGCCTGATTATTCTCTAAATTATGACATACATTTTTTTTTCCTTCTACTTAATGAACTAATTATAGAAACAGATTTCCTAATATGAAGTTAACCTGAAACTCTGTTTTGGCAAAGTAAATTAACAGTTTAACATACTATTGGATTATATGTATGACAATTTATGTAAGATTATTACATCTATACATATGTGTGCTTATTTTGTGGTTTTTCTCTTTTGGAAAAATAATTAATATTGCAAAATTAAATAAAAAACTTTCCAAAATATTCTCTTTTCTAGAAACACGTTTGTAGCACTAGAATCTGTCAACACTAAAAATCTGAAAGAATTCACCATAGGATAATCAAGAATGGATTTTTTATTTTAACTTTTTAACATTTTAAAAACTTATAGTACATGCATCTTTATGTATTTACGTTTTCTACTTCTTATGATAATTTTCTTTATTTATTTTGTAACCCAAATATATCTTAGATCCTGGTCTATGTAATAAAGTCTATGTAAGTCTCTGTAAGTTCAAATTCTGTTTCTATCATACATTTAGTTTTGGCATCTGATGTATTAATTAACCCCTTTAAGCCTCAGTTCCTTTATCTTTAAAATGAACAGACATAACACAGTTATATCATATGGATGTTTGGGGATTAAATAATATAAGGAATGTAAAGCATTAAGCAATACCTGGTATCTGGTAAGCATTGACGAGCTATTACCAAATTATTGTTACATAAATAGTTTATCTTGACCATCTTGATCAATAGCACCACTTCTCAAATAGGTAGGTAACCCCCAAACAAATCATCTATATCAACATCTATTTCTCTGCCTTTGACATTCATTAAAAAAATATTTACCGAGGGCAGACTATCCACAAGGTATTGCTCTAGGAACTGTGGATATGGAAGTGACAAAATAAACCAAAAAGAACAAAAAACAAAACATACACACATCCATTTTCATGGAGCTTTCATTCTATTAACCATTGCCCTGTTCCACCTACTTTCCTTTTGTCCATTTTCAGCTGTTGCCACACTTCTTTCTAATACATGCATCCTGTACTTTTAAAAATAAGGATTCTATTAATTTTCAGAAGCAAATCACATTTGCCACTTGTTTTTAAGTGCATTCCCTGCTCCCCACCTTGAATGCCAGGCCAAGCTTGTATTCCTGAAAGTTTGAAGAAAAGACTTGAGGGACTTGATTTGAGATGTGATATGACTAAAGCTGTGGTTTAGGATTTTCTATTTGACAGCAGTGAACATACAGAATGGGGCAGTTACGGGAAATAAAGGCAGCCTGAGTCATGAATCAACATGATGGTATAAAAATGCAGGTGAGGAAAGAGAAAGGGAAGACTTGTACATGCAGGCCAAGCAAGTATTGACAGAATATTTATGTCATGATGGGGGAAAGGAAAAGGCAGAAGGAGAATTCATGGCTCTATGAATGTTGATCTAAATAATTGAAAATATTAGAAGAGTTATTAATAGGAATCAGAGATATAAGAGAAATGACTATTTTCGGATGGTGATATTATTTTTTATACATGACTTTTAAGTGTTAAAATATCTTCCACAGGAAAGAATGAACTGTCAATTTGTTGCTCATAGCTATATCGTCAATGTCTGAAATATGGTATGTGTGAACTGACTGAAAGAAAGTTTTGAAATAAATTAAGAAAGCAAGTATAAATTGAAATGCTGTTTACCCGCCAAAATTTATGTAATTATCATCAAAGAAACTTGACAAACAAAATCTAGATTCAGTTAATAAGTTAATATTCCAAATATTTGTGATTTGATTTTGATTGTGAGTGATTTGAATATGTGAAAATAGGACATTCTATCAGAAAAGAAAATATTGACAAAGTATTTAAAAGAAAGGCTAGGGGGCTTCCCTGGTGGTGCAGTGGTTGAGAGTCCACCTGCCGATGCAGGGGACACGGGTTCGTGTTCCAGTCCAGGAAGATCCCACATGCCGCGGAGCGGCTGGGCCCGTGAGCCATGGCTGCTGAGCCTGAGCGTCCGGAGCCTGTGCTCCACAACAGGAGAGGCCACAACAGTGAGAGGCCCGTGTACCGGAAAAAAAAAAAAAAAAAGAAAGGCTAGGAAAACATTCAATATTTAAACCAAAATTAATATCTGTAATACACAAATGCTTCTATGAGTCACAAATTTAAATATAAAATAGTACAGTAGGAAAAGAGCAAAATAATTTAATACACAATTCATGGAAGAAGGAACACAAATAACCAGTAAGTATATTAAAAAGATGATCAACATTACTAGTGATGCCATTTTTGTTTAATATAATAGAACAAGTAATATATTTATAATAGTGTTAGGGGAAATAGGAATTGTCAAAAATATTATTAGTGGTATTTATAGAATGTTACAATAAATTTTAGGAAAGCAATTTCTCATTATCTGTGTAATTTAAAGTGGCTAAACCATTAAATTCCAAAATTCCACTTCTAAAAATCTGTCCTTTGAAATTTTGCAAGATAAGCGTACAAGACTATTGATTACAATGTTACTGTTCGTAATAGGAAATAAATCAGAAGAAACTTAAAATCCATCAATATATAAATAGTTAAAAATTGTAGTACTACAACCATATGATATAACGCAATGAAAATAATAAATAAAAAATAGGTGGCTCTTGACACATTGATATAAATCATCTCTAAGATCCATTACATCAATAATGCAAGTTGCTAAGTGCTATGGGTAATATGATCTCATTTATGTCAACATATAAATGTGTACATTCATGTGTGCCTTGTCTGAATGTGTGTCTGTGCAGGTGTGTCAAAGCTTTTGTGTGTGTACACCTGCAGAAAAATATCAAGAAATATATTCAAGAACTGGAAACAGTGGCTACTTCAAGAAAAAAAGGAGCAAAAGCTTAGAAAGAGGGGGAAAAAAATACCCACTTAATGCTTATATTTCTGTATTTAAATACTCTTTGTAAAGACTATATATTACTGTTGGGGAAAAATGAGAGCCTTAAAAGAAAACAAATGAAATAGGTAGTCATTTGAAAAGAGATGACTGCAAAACATCTGAGATCAGGAAGCATTGTTTAGTAGAGAGGTAAGATTTTTGTTTCTGCTATTACCCTTACTGGTAAATACATCATAGCCTGTTACAATGAATGTATTTATACACACTAATGAACAGAATTTCATGTTCCAACAATCTCTGAATAATTTCTTATAATATATAATTCATCAAAATTATGGGAACTTTAGTTATCTCTTTTCTATCTTGTTGGGAATAATTTTCTATCTTGTTAGGAATAATTGTGGCTTCTTTAGGTATTTGGTTGTTGCTCTTAGAGGCCTCAGTGAATTAAAAGTGAGAGTTAGATGGGCAGGCTAATCAAAACTAAAAATTAGAAGAAAAGTTTAGGCTTAGCCACTAACTTATGTGGAGTGTAGCTTGCTTTACCTATACATTGTGAAGGGAAGACATTATATTGCATCCATTTTTTTAGAATTGCAGATTTAAAGAGTTTTAAAATCTCATCCAATTATAACCTTCTGGAATTTTGTATCTTTAAGTGCAATAGTTCCCTCAAAATGCAAGCCCAAACGTAGTTTCTCCAGACTCAACCGATCATTGTCTTAGTGTGAGTTCCTCCAGAAACAGACTCTGAAAAGGGATTTTAATTGTAGTAGTTTATTTGGGAAATAATCTCAGCAAATTCCAGTAAAGAAGTGGAGCTTGAGACACAGAATAGAAGCAAGCCAAGAAGAGTCTGGTGTGTGATCAAGTCAGTCACTACTGTGGGCATTGGACCTGAGTCCACTGGGGGTGACTTGAGGAAGCTCTGGTGGTTATACATCAACACCCTTCTCCTCATTGGTCCAGGCCTGTGACTGTCATAATTAATGCTTTGGCACACCTGTCCTGTGCAAAGACCAAGCATGCCCCCACAGCCAGAGAAAATGCCCCAAGGAGCAGACTTGACAGCCTTCAGCATGTAGAGATGCTGTGCTCAGGGAAAACGAGCAATGCACTGAAGCATCACCTATTTTTAACCACTTGCAAGTCCATCCTGTCAGGTCACTTATTTTTGAATGGTAGTCAGTCACAAGTACTTAACAAAAAATGTTCTATGACAGGAGTTTCTGTGGGACCAGCTATAGTTCCCGATTGTGCATTTGCTTTCAAAGCTATACAGATCCCCTTGGCATCCACAGAGCATTGATTCCAGAACTCTCTGTGGATACGAAAATCCACGGATGTTCAAGTCCTTTACAGCTAACCCTCCATATCTGCGGGTTCTGCATCCGTGAATTCCACCAATCACTGGTTCAACCAACAGTTGATTGAACCAGGGAATACTGAGGCTGGGCTGTAAATGATTTTCAACCTGTCCACCCTCTGTCACTCATTCTATATTCCTATCACCTTGGACTACGGTTTCTGCTGGCAAGGTTGCGGGTGCAGTGGAGTGACTCAGAGTTTTTTTTCCTGAATGCTTGATCCAAACTCTGTCTCTATCAAACTCTCTCTCTTCATGGTAAAAAGGGTCACTGCTGTTCCAGCATAATAACTCTTTCCTTTGCCCACTGGTCCCACAGCATGAAGAGCCCAAGTTGACCAGGTAACAGTCAGAGCATTAGGTATTCGAAGGAGAAGGATGTAACTCATTTAGCACCACCAAAGAGCTTGCTGGTCTTTTGAAGAGTTAGAAGCATCCTGAAGGCTCAGCATCCCTCTCTGCTGCTAATAGGTAGCACTGGACCCATTCATTCTCTCTATTACAACCAACACAGCTTTCTTCCTAGTCCGTGATGAATCACTTTTCTTGCTTCTGTCCTCAGGGTGAGCAAAGACAGACGATGATTCACGGGCACTGTCCAAGATATCTTATTCACCTTGTTGTTTTGTGACTTCTCTAGAATGATGATCTTTGGTGGGCATTGATATGTTTCAAAAATCCACACACTTTATGCCCATAGGCTCAAAGAACTTTATACCTCTGTCTGGAATTCCAGTCTTGATGCTTCCATGCTCCTCTCCACAAGCGAAAACATTTGCCATTGTCCTAGAATCTGTGTATATTCTTATCTAAGGCCAATTTTCTCTCCATACCAAGTTGATGACTTAGTGCCAGTGTCAGCAGACTATGGCCAATGGTCTAACCACCTATTTCTGTAAATGAAATTTCACTGGAAGACAGTTGAACCCATTTGTTTACATCTTGTCTGTAGCCGCTTCCATATTACAAGGCTACAGCTGAGTAGTTATGGAAGAGGGCAAATGGCCCACAGACCAAAATATTTTTTATCCATCTCTTTAAGAAAACGTTTGCTGACCTTGGACCTAGTATATTGCTAAGATCTCTTTATGTGGAGAGAACATTCATGCCCTCACTACCATCTCTCAGGGCCAACCCTGATTGGAACAGTAATCTTCAGCAGTGTTTTTTTGGCTGAAATCATATATGTAGCCAATTCATCCATGAATCAGACATATAAGCCCACCTGTGTGAGGTGAGTGAGTGGTGTCAGTGCATCTGAGGTAGGTGGCATATGGTCTAAGCTACCTGCTTGTACAGGTTGCTTGTGCTTCCTGTGTGAATCATGTTTTTTATCTTCTGTATTTTACGATGTCTTGACATTTGGGGATTGACCTAAAGAGAGACTGGCCCTCGCAGGGCTAGCTAATTCCCAAAGATAATAACAACATGCCCACAAACACTCTTTTCTTATACAAACCAGCGAATCCAGAGTAACTCTACATGTGCCAAGCCAATATCTCTCCTGCCCTAAATCCCTTAAAGTCAGATATGGACAACTAGAGACCACACCTATAACCCCAAGCCTGCTGGAAGTAATCAAACTGGGCAATCCTAACTGATCACTCTGTCCTGCTTTGCCTTTCCCCTGGACCCAAAATAAAGGTTATAGCCTAGGCTTTCCCCATGCTCCTGCCTCTGCCTCCCGATCAAAACCTGGTGCTTTCTCCCTGTGCTCCTGCATGATGTGACGTGACCCCTTCTCTTGAGAAATACACCTAATAAATCCTCTTCCAGTGGCATTGGCCTCTCCAGGTCATCTCTCAGTTACCTCATAGTTTAAAATCCCACAGGTCCACATGCAACACCATCTGGATCTGCTCAACTTTATTCCTGAAAGTTCAGACTCCAATTTATGGTGGATTTACTGCTACTCTGACCTAAATTTCTCAAGCTCTAACTAAATAGACTGAAGTCATATTCCCATGTTTAATGTGTGCTATATTCAGAACTAACAGGGGTCTAGCAAAGGCAGGGCCTTTCTTTCTAAGAGTTAAGGAGTGTGATGTACAAACTCTTATGCATTAACTTGAACACAGTGTCTTGGCATTCAGTCCACTAGATACCTAAAATGTCTACTGATGTGACAACCCTTAAAATTTTGGAGGATTTATCTCCCAGCCTTGGGCACACATACATCTTACTAGGGTCCTTGCCACTTCTATCTCACCATGCCAATAAAAATAGTGGACCAGGGCTTCCCTGGTGGCGCAGTGGTTGAGAGTCCACCTGCCGATGCAGGGAACATGGGTTTGTGCCCTGGTCCGGGAGGATCCCACATGCTACGGACCAGCTGGGCCCATGAGCCATGGCCGCTGAGCCTGCACGTCCAGAGCCTGTGTTCTGCAACGGGAGAGGACACAAGAGTGAGAGGCCCGCTTACCGCAAAAATAAATAAATAAATAAATAAAATAGTGGACCAGTGTAATATTCTAGGGATCAAGGTCCCTTTCCCTTCAGACTATATCGTGACAAAGATATATAACCTCGGGGCAAGAATGTGACTTCTATTCTGCTGTCTAACCTGGGTGAAGGTGACCTGTTTCTGAACCTTCTTCTTGACAGATGTTTTAAATAACAAGTTTACCAAATAAAATCAGGTAAATAGCTGCATATCAAGTTGTAGAGAGTGTGTTGACCTTTTCTAGGAAAGATACCATATCCAGCACAGCTGCTTTAGTAGACCTATCACTTAGTTGAGTTTATCGTCATCTACCATCCTCCCTCATGGCCCTTCTGTGTTTTGTAGCAATTAAACTAGAAGCTTAAATGTGGACATGACAGGGACAACAACCCTTGAACTATTTAGTCTTTGAGGATAGCCCTTATCTTCCATCCCACCATGTTTTGGATTTACCACCTTGACTGTGGGTATGGGTATTCCCTTTCCCCAGTGTTCAATGATTCTGGCACATAGCTTTATGTTTCTTGAGCAAAATTTGGGGGGATTTCTATTGGAGATGCTTGCAGTGATCTTCAGTTCATGGCCTCTGGATCTGAGAACTAACTGAGATATAGAAGCCCAGCCACACCCATACTTTTCCTTTGTATCAATAGTAGGTGATATACACAGTCTCCCCCTTTGGTCCCGAACTGTTGGTTATATAAGTGAAGCAGTTTTGCCAATGGCTGCTCTTTGAATCTCTATTAATGACCTGGTCCCTGTGAGTCAGTATCTTTTGGGCACATGACATTGCTTAGGTTCACCTGATCACTAACAGTTTATTGCCATCAAATGGCCTCTGCTCTTGGGACTTCCCAGGTGGTCTAGTGGTTAAGACTCTGCACTTCCACTGCAGGGGGTTTGATCCCTGGTCCAGGAACTAAGATCCCACATGCCGCATGGCCAAAAAATTAAAAAAAAAAAAAAAGTAGCTTCTGTCCTCCTAGAATCCTGTCATTCCCAGTGACACAAAGGAGACTATTTCCAGAGCAGCATTTGTCGCTTTCCACCTAGGCCTGTGGATGCCTACTCTGAGATCCCCAGCTATGCTAATATACCCTCTGCACCAGCACTTTCTTATTGCTAGTGAAGGGTGAATCCATGGGCTTCCCCAGAATAGGGTCAGCTGGTGGATTCCCTGTTGTTCTATGATAGATCACCTTTAACACAGTTATATGAGCCTCATTATCCATTTATCAATATTCTTCTAGGCAATTCTGTCACTTCCCCTTCATTTTCAATATACCACCATTTTCTTTAAGCTTTAATGATCAATACCAGCAGTGCACTGGGACTTGCTCAGCTATCCTTGCCAGGACATTAAACCTCGAGTTACAGAAAAGTGACCCATATCAATCACACCTCCATTCTCGATCCTTAACATGTCTCTATCACCAGGGTTCAGCAAACTCCAGAATAATTCCTGAACTGTTCTCCTAGTTCCGCCCCTCCCTATTAGGCAGTTCCTTCAGTACTTTTGTCAATAACGTGTTTCTTCCTGTAGCAGGGGGAGGAAGGCATACTGAAACAAGACCTTAATTATTGCTCACAAAATAGTACCTGGGGAAAAGTCTTATGAGGGCAAGTACATTGTTGTGAGGAATCCACCCCAGGTAAGGACTTTGCATAATCTTCAGAGAAGAGAAGGCTGCTAATCTCTAGCAAGAAGAAGAGGGCATTTCTGCCTTCTAAGTGGATTCAGGGGAACCTAGATGTTTCTTGTTCACAAACCCAACCACGAGACATGCCCATCCCAGACCTCAGGACTCCATTCTGTCCAGTCTGGGTCATGACTCCAGCAAGAGAGCTGCTGGAGACTGTGCATTCAGCTCTCTTTATAACTCTGCACCTATCCCATCCAGTTGCAGGAAATGAGAGCCTTTAAACTTGAGCTTTCATAGAGACGTTGAATTGAGTGTTGGCTAACCTAAGCCTATAATTTTCTTCTTCCAGAGTTTCAATGACAGTTAACAGTTGTCAACCAAACCACCTTCTTATAACTACTGTTGACTTCCTATCTCTCAAGTACTAGGGTTACTGCATAGGTCACCGTAACCACTTCTACCTCTATCCCTACTCGATCCACCATAGACAGAAGTCTTAAAAATTTTGATGCTATAACATGTCAGGAGTTATCAACATTCATCTTACCACCAGCAGTAAGGTCATATTGCCATTCGGGTAGCAGGTGATCCAAAGTCAAGGGATTCTTAGGATTTGCTTCCTAGAAATACTTCTATTACCAAAAGTCTTGGCTTAGATTCTCACTCAAGGAGTCCCTGTGATAAGGATGCTAGTGCAATTAGTTTATTTGGAAGGTGATGTGGAAACACTAGTAAAGTAGTGGGAGCTTGAGACAAGAAAGAGAAGGACATTACTGTGGAGTGGGGGCCTGGAGCAAAGTGAACAAAGAGTTATTAAAAGGTGAGGTCAGGGCTTCCCTGGTGGTGCAGTGGTTGAGAGTCCGCCTGCCAATGCAGGGGACACAGGTTCGTGCCCCAGTCTGGGAGGATCCCACATGCCGTGGAGCGGCTGGGCCCGTGAGCCATGGCCGCTGAGCCTGCGCATCCAGAGTCTGTGTTCCACAACGGGAGAGGCCACAACAGTGAGAGGTCTACGTACCGCAAAAAAAAAGGTGAGGTCAGAGAGATAATGAGGCCAGATTATATATGGCCTTGTAGGCCATTATAAAAACATTGAATATTATTTTGTTTATAATTGGGAGACATTTTAGAGTTTTGATCAGAGAAATAACTGATGGAATTTAATTTGCATTTTAGTAAGGAAACTTTGGTTACAGTGGTAAATTGTGCATTGAATGAATGAGGACAAGGACAGAAGCAGGAAGATGAACTGGGAGGTTTGAAAGGGAAGTCAGATGAGACGGGATGATGGCTTGGACATGAGCGGTAGCAGTACCAGTGGTGAGAAGCAGTCATATTCTGGATGTATTTTGAAGCAAAAGCCAACATGATTTGTTAATGGATTCAATGTCAGGTTTGTTTTCTTTTTGTCATGTTGTGTGGCATACGGGATCTTGGTTCCCTGACCAGGGATCAAACCAAAGTCCCCTGCAGTGGAAGTGCAGAGTCATAACCACTGGATTGCCAGAGAAGTCCCTCACTGTCAGGTTTGAGGGAATAATTGTACAAGAATGGATCCAGGGTTTTGGCCAGAACAAATCAACTTATTAACTGAGATAGCAAAACCTGGAAAAAGTGGGGTTTAATAATGATACAAGTAAAGATGTTGATTTTGCTGTTGGATGTACAAGCACAGATGTAAGAGGAGTGGTCTGGTATAGAGAAAAACTATTTAAGTCAAAGTCAAAGGAGAGAATATGAGGGAGCACGTAGGTCTGAAGTCTGAGCTCTTGGCCATCCTAATTTGACATGTCAAAGAGAAAAGGAAGAAGAAGCAGAAGAGAAAGAGGATGAACAGCAAGAAAAATACATGGAAAGTGAGAGTACAAGGTTTAATATTTTACTGTTAAATGGACAGAAAAGAGTATTTACAATACTAGTTTTAAATTGAGGGTTTTTTTGCTATTAAGTTGTATGAGTTGCTTGTATATTTTGGATATTAATTCTTCATGAGACATGTGCTTTGCAATACAATCCTTTTTATATGTTGCTGGATTCAGTCTTCTAATGTTTTTTTGAGGAGTTTTCCATCCATGTTCATTAGAAATATGGGGCTCTAATTTTCTTTTCTCATAATGTCTTGTTTTGGTTCTTTGATACCTTTGGTTCAAAGGTATCACTGGCTTCACAGAATAATTTAGAAAATGTCCCTTTCTCTCCTATTTTTTGGAAGAATTTGTAAAATATGGGTATCAATTTTTCTTTAAATGTTTCTTTCAATCAATTCTTCTTTAAATTGGCCATTGACACATCTGAGCCTGTCCTATTTCTTTTGGGAGTTTCTTAATTACCAATTCCATCTCTTGACTGGTTATAAATCTATTAGATTTTAATTTTTTCTTACTTTCAATAATTTGTGCCTTTCTAGGAATTTGTCCATTTCATCTAGATTATTTATTTTATTGGCATACAATTGTTTACAGTACTATCTTTCTTAAAATTTTTTAAAAATTGCAATGTCAGTAGTAATGTCCCCTTTTTAATTACTGATTTTCATAAATCAAGTCTTCTTTCTTTTTTTTCTGGGCATTTTAGCTAAATGTTTGTCAATTCTGTTGATCTTTTCAAAGAATCAGCTGTGGTTTTGTGACATTTATATTGTTTTTCTAGTCTCTATTTTATTTTCACACGAATGTTTATTTTTTTCCTGTTTTCTTTGGGTGATTTGTTCTTACTTTGCTAGATTGTTAAGGCAGAGAGGTTCAGTGATTCATTTGAGATCCTTACTTTTTTTTAATGTAGCCATTTACTGTTATAAATAGTCACATGATGACAATTCTTTTTGGAGTATTGCTTTTAGGGAGCTCCAAACCCATTTTGTCTCCACTAGTTCATGCTAGGTTGCTGGCTTTCAGTGTGATTGTGGGAATATTGGTTTTCAAGGCTACCATGGAGGTGAGGGAAAGATGATGAGAAAAAGACAAGTAAAATGCCACAAAGCTTTCTGTTCTTACTGAGATTCAGCTATTTTTCTTAAATAAATGTTCCTTAGATTTTTAAAAAGCCTTTGGCTAATTTACAGACTCTTCTAAAAAGAGTTAGCTCTGACAGTTTTTGATACTGTTCTCATTGCTTTTACAGAGAAATGGATTTTTAGGGGTCCTTGCTCCACCATTCCTATTGATAAAAGAAATGTTCATATACTGAGGTATGGAGAAATCATTCTGGCTTATATGTGAGTTAATATGAAATTTATGTCTGTTTGTGGCCTATCAAAAATACATTGTACATCTGCTTTAATTTTTAAAGAAAAGGGTGCATTGGGCAGAAGTAAAGAATGTCCATGTTAAAATTAATATTAAATGCTGGGACACCAATGCTGGTCCTCCTTTGATGATAAGACACCCATCCCAGGTGCCAAGGCCATACTGACTCGCTGTGTATGTGCTGAGCTTTTTTTTTTTTTTTTAATCTTTAAGGAATATATTCCTGACTTATTCAATATTATTTGTTCTGACAAGACAAAACTGCCGAAAACCATGCTTCTGCGGGGCAGTTCCTCAGAGTTATCTGAGAAGCTGTCTCCCAGGGTATATTCTATTACTATTCTACATTGTAATTGATTATTTTCATCAAAACCACTAATCTAATTCAGTGCTTTTATTAATAACCAGAATTTGAGTATGGGTGTTCTAAGTCCTGAGGTATTCCTACATATTAACATTCAAGAGAGAACACAAGATCCTTCCCAAGATGGCAAAGAAGGACATGTGTTCACTCTCTCTTGCAAGAGCACTGGAATCATAACTAACTGCTGAACAATCATCGACAGGAAGACACTGGAACTCACTAAAATAGATACCCCACATCCAGAGACAAAGGAGAAACTGCAGTGAGACACTAGGAGGGTGCAATCACAGTAAAATCAAATCCCATAACTGTTGGGTGGGGGACTCACAAACTGGAGAACAAATATACTACAGAAGACCGCACACTGCAGTGAAGGTTCTGAGCCCCACGTCAGACATCCCAACCTGGGGATCTGGCAACAGGAGGAAGAATTCCTAGAGAATCAGACTTTGAAGGTTAGCAGGATTGGATTGCAGGACTTTGACAGGACTGGAGGAAACAGAGACTCCACTCTTGGAGGACACACACAAAGTAGTGCACATCAGGATCCAGGGGGAAGGAGGAGTGACCCCATAGGGAACTGAACCACACCTACCTACTAGTGTTGGAGAGTATTCTGCAGAGGTGGGGAGAGGGAGCTATGGCTCACTGTGGGGACAATGACACTGGCAACAGAAGTTCTGGGAAGTACTCCTTGACAGAAGCCCTCCCAGACCCCACCATGAACCCCACCAAAGAGCCTGTAGCCTCCAGTGCTGGGTTGCCTCAGGCCAAACAACTAACAGGGAAGGAACTCAGCCCTGCCCAACAACAGACAAGCAGATTAAAGTTTTACTGAGCTCTGCCCACCAGAGCAAGACCCAGCTCTACCTACCACCAGTCCCTCACACAAGGAAGCTTTCACAAGTCTCTTAGATAGCCTCATCCACCAGAAAGCAGACAGCAGAAAAAGAAGGAATACAATCCTGCAGCCTGTGGAATGAAAACCACATTCACAGAAAGATAGACAAAATGAAAAGGCAGAGGACTATGTCCCAGAGGAGGGAACAAGATAAAACCCAGAAAAACAACTAAATGAAGTGGAGATAGTCAACCTTCCAGAAAAAGAATTCAAAATAATGATAGTGAAGATGATCCAGGACCTCAGAAAAAGAATGGAGGCAAAGATTGAGAAGATGCAAGAAATGTTTAACAACCACATAGAAGAATTAAAGAACAAACAAACAGAGATGAAAAATACAAGAACTGAAATGAAAAATACACTAGAAGGAATCAATAGCAGAATAACTGAGGCAGAAGAATGGAGAGGTACCTGGCAGACAGAATGGTGGAATTCACTGCTGAGGAACAAAATGAAGAAAAAAGAATGAAAAGATATGAAGACAGCCTATGAGACCTCTGGAGCAACATTAAATGAATCAATATTCGCATTATAGGGGTCCCAGATGGAAAAGAGGGAGTGAAAGGATCCAAGAAAATATTTGAAGAGATTACAGTCGACAACTTCCCTAACATGGGAAAGGAAATAGCCACCCAAGTCCAGGAAATGAAGAGAGTCCCAGGCAGGATAAACCCAAGGAGACACATGCTGAAACACATAATAATCAAATGGGCAAAAAATAAGACAAAGAAAAATTATTAAAAGCAACAAGGAAAAAATGACAAAAAACATACAAGGGAACTCCCATAAGGTTAACTGCTGATTTCTCAGCAGAAACTCTACAAGCCAGAAGGGTGTGGCACAGTATATTTCAAGTGATGAAAGGGAAGAACCTACAACCAAGATTACTCTACTTGGCAAGGATCTCATTCAGTTTTGATGGAGAAATCAAAAGCTTTATGGACCAGCAAAAGCTAAGAGAATTCAGCACCACCAAACAAGCTCCACAACAAATGCTAAAGGAACTTCTCTAAGTGGGAAACACAAAAGGAGAAAAGGACCTACAAAAAGAAACCCAAAACAATTGAGAAAATGGTAATAGGAACAAATATTTCGATAATCACCTTGAACGTGAATGGTTTAAATGCTCCAACCAAAAGATACAGGCTCACTGAATGAATACAAAAACAAGACCTGTATATATGCTGTCTAAAACAGACCCACTTCAGACCTAGTGAAACCTACAGACTGAAAGTGAGGGGATGGAAAAAGATATTCCATGCAAATGGAAATCAAAAGAAAGCTGGAGTAGCCATACTCATATCAGATAAAATAGACTTTAAAATAAAGAATTTTACAAGAGACAAGGAAGGACACTACATAATGACCAAGGGATCAATCCAAGAAAAAGATATAACAATTATAAATATATATGCACCCAACATAGGAGCACTTCAATACATAAGGCACATGCTAACAGCTATAAAAGAGGAATTGACAGTAACGCAGTAATAGTGGGGGACTTTAACACCTCACTTGCACCAACGATCAGATCATCCAGACAGAAAATTAATAAAGAAATACAAGCTTTAAAAGACACAATAAACAAGATAGATTTAATTGATATTTATAGGACATTCCATCTGAAAACAACAGATTGCACTTTCTTCTCAAGTGCACATGGAATATTCTCCAGGATAGATCAAATCTTGGGTCATAAATCAAGCTTTGGTAAATTTAAGAAAATTGAAATCATATCATACAATTTTTCTAACCAGAACGTTATGAGATTAGAAATCAATTACAAGGGAAAAAAAACAACAAACACAGGCTAAACAATACATTACTAAATAAGCAAGATATCATTGAAGAAATCAGAAAGGAAATCAGAAAGTACCTGGAGACAAATGACAAAGAAAACACGATGATCCAAAACCTATGGGATGCAGCAAGAGTGGTTCTAAGAGAGAAGTTTATAGCAATAAAATCCTACCTCAAGAAACAAGAAAAATCACAAATAATCTAAACATACACCTAAAGGAACTAGAGAAAGAAGAACAAACAAATCCTAAGTTTTTAGAAGGAAAGAAATTATAGTTAGTAGAAGGAAAGAAATCATAAAAATCAGAGAAGAAATAAATGAAATAGAAACAAAGAAAACAGTAAAGATCAATAAAACTAAAAGCTGGTTCTTTGAGAAGATAAACAAAATTGATAAACTTTAGCCAGACTCATCAAGAAAAAAAGGGAGAGGACTCAAATCAATAAAATTAGAAATGAAAAAGGAGAAGTTGCAAGGGACACTTCAGAAATAGAAAGTATCATAAGCAACTTTATGCCAATAAAATGGACAATGTGGAAGAAATAGACAAACACTTAGAAAGGTTTAACCTACCAAGACTGAACTGGGAAGAAATAGAAAATATGAACAGACCAATCACAAGCAATAAAATTGAAACTGTGGGGCTTCCCAGGTGGCGCAGTTGTTGAGAGTCCACCTGCTGATGCAGGGGACACGGGTTTGTGCCCTGGTCTGGGAGGATCCCACATGCCACAGAGCAGCTAGGCCCGTGAGCCATGGCCACTGAGCCTGCGCATCCAAAGCCTGTGCTCCGCAATGGGAGAGGCCACAACAGTGAGAGGCCTGCGTACTGCAAAAAAAAAAAAAAAAAAGGAAAGAGAATTGAAACTGTGATTAAAAATCTTCCAACAAACAAAAGTCCAGGACCAGATGACTTCACAGGTGAATTCTATCAAACATTTAGAGAACATTTAGAGAAGATATAAAACCCATAGTTCTCAAACTCTCCCAAAAATTTGCAGAGGAAGGAACACTCCCAAACTCATTGAACTAGACCACCATCACCCTGATACTAAAATGAGACAAAGGTAGTACAAAAAAAGAAAATTACAGACCAATATCACTGATGAATATAGATGCAAAAGTCCTGAACAAAGTACTAGCAAACAGAATCCAACAATACATTAAGAGGATCATGCACCATGATCAAGTGGGATTTATCCCAGGGATGCAAGGATTCTTCAACATATGCAAATCAATCAATGTGGTACACCATATTAAAAAATTGAAGAATAAAAACCATATGATGATCTCAATAGATGCAGAAAAAGCTTTTGACAAAATTCAACACCTATTTATGGTAATAACTCTCCAGAAAGTGGGCATAGAGAGAACCTACCCCAACATATTAAAGCCCATATATGACAAACCCACAGGAAACATTATTCTCAATGGTGAAAAACTGAAAGCATTTCCTCTAAGATCAGGAACAAGACAAGTATGTCCACTCTCAACACTATTACTCAACATAGTTTTGGAAGTCCTGGCCATGGCAAACAGAGAAGAAAAGGAAATAAAATTTATACATTGGAAAAGAAGTAAAACTGTCACCGCTTGCAGATGACATGATCATATACATAGAGAATCCTAAAGATGCCACCAGAAAACTACTAGAGCTAATGAATGATTTTGGTAACATTGTAGGATACAGAATTAATGCACAGAAATCTCTTGCATTCCTATACACTAACAATGAAAGATCAGAAAGAGCAATTAAGGAAACAATCCCATTTACCATTGCAACCAAAAGTACAAAATACCTAGGAATAAACTTGCATAAGGAGGAAAAAGGCATGTACTCAAAAAACTATGACACTGATGAAGGAAATCAAAGATGACACAAAGATGGAGAGATATACAATGTTCTTGGGTTGGAAGAATCAATATTGTGAAAATGACTATACTACCCAGAGCAATCTACAGATTCAATGCAATCCCAATCAAATTACCAATGACATGTTTTACAGAACTATAACCAAAAATCTTAAAATTTGTATGGTGACACAAAAGTACCCAGATAGCCAAAGCAATCTTGAAGGAAAAAAATGGAGCTGGAGAAATCAGACTCCCTGACTTCAGACTATACTACAAAGCTACAGTAATCAAGGCAATATGGTACTGGCATGAAAGCAGAAATGTAGATCAATGGAACAGGATAAAAAGCCCAGAGATAAACCCACACACCTATGGTCAACTAATCTATGACAAAGGAGGCTAGAATATACAATGGAGAAAAGACAATCTCTTCAATAAGTGCTGCTGGGAAAACTGGAGAGCTACATGTAAAAGAATGAAATTAGAGCACTCCTTAACACCACACACAAAAATAAATTCAAAATGGATTAAAGACCTAAATGTAATACCTGACACTATAAAACTCTTAGAGGGAAATATAGGAAGAATATTCTTTGACATAAATCACAGCAACATCTTTTTTGACCAACCTCCTAGAAAAATGGAAATAAAACCAAAAATAAACAAATGGGACCTAATGAAACTTAAAAGCTTTTGCACAGCTAAGGAAACTATAAACAAGACAAAAAGACAACCCTCAGAATGGAGAAAATATTTGCAAATGAATCAATGGACAAAGAATTAATGTCCAAAATATATAAATAGCTCATGCAGCTTAATATTAAAAAAGCAAACAATCCAATCAAAAAATGGACAGAAGACCTAAATAGACATTTCTCCAAAGAAGATATATAGATTGCCAACAAACACATGAAAAGATGCTCAACTTCACTAATTATTAGAGAAATGCAAATAAAATCTACAATGAAGTATCACCTCATACTAGTTAAAATGGGCATCATCCAAAAATCTACCAACAAATGCTGGAGAGGGTGTGGAGAAAAGGGAACCCTCTTGCACTGTTAGTGGGAATGTAAATTGATACAGCCACTATGGAGAACAGTATGGAGGTTCCTTCTAAAACTAAAATTAGAATTACTATATGACACAGCAATCCCAGTACTGGGTATATACCCTGAGAAAACCATAATTCAAAAAGAGTCAAGCACCCCAATGTTCATTGCAGCACTATTTACAATAACCAGGACATGGAAACAACCTAAATGTCCATCAACAGAGGAATGGATAAAGAAGATGTTATGCATTTATACAACGGGATATTACTCAGCCATAAAAATGAACGGAATTGGGTCATTTGTAGAGACATGGATGGACCTAGAGACTGTCATACACTGTGAAGTAAGTCAGAAAGAGAAAAACAAATATCGTATATTAATGCATATATGTGGAACCTAGAAAAATGGTACAGGTGAACCTGTCTGCAAGGCAGAAATAGAGACACAGATGTAGAGAACAAACCTATGGACACCAAGGGGAGATAGTGGGGTTGGGGGGACTGGTGGTGGGATGAATTGGGAGTCTGGGATTGACATATATACAATAGTATGTATAAAATTGATAAATAATAAGAACCTGCTGTATAAAAATATAAATAAAATTCAAAAAAGAGAGATAACCCAATGGGAAATCAATGTGATTATTAACTTGCAGGTAATTTGGGAATAATATACTGATAATTCTTCAATGTCTGTCATTCTGACTTTCACATGTCTTAAAACACAGAAATATTCTTGCAAATAAAATGTTATGCAGGAATTTAATAGATATGAAGTGTTCAAATCAAAGCTATCTTTTTTTTTTTTGAAGCAGGGTGAGACACCCTGTGGGTTTCTGCTTGCCCCTCTCTCTGCTTGTGGGAGTTCTCAAGACACCCTGGGCCTCCAATAAACACAGTTTGAGAAGTAAAGTAGCAGTTGAATAAAGTAGGTCTATAGAGAGGTAGGAAGGGAAGGTGGCTTCCCTAATATCCACAGATGGAGACTAAGTCAATGTTCTGAAGCAGGGTACTTTCAAGGTGGAACTACTTATTACTTATCTTTTTATTTGAGGGATATTACAGGTGACAATATTTCTCATTGTTCAGCCTGGCTGAATAAACATTACGTGACCTACAATCATTTTTATATAGATACTACATTTATAACGAGCACTGAAAAAAAGTATCCATAAAAAGATAGATGAAAAAATACCAAATATTCCTGTATTTTGAAGGCCATTAAACTATAAATGAACCACCATTACAATTTTACCTTGGGGAAATGACTTTTATTTAGCTTTCTTGTTACTTTGATTTCCTGCCAGTGTAATAAAGAGTATCTGAAAAGGCGGCAGTGTTTGATAGCATCCCAGCACAGAAAAATGGAAAGCATATTTGCCTGCACACAGACAGATGGGTTAGGTAACTTGCCTCAATGCTAAAGAGAAATAAATTAATTGGTCTTACTGAAGTCTTTGTTGTTTTTTTTTTTCATATCAGAAATGCCAAATGAGTCTGACATATGTGTCAGTCTCTTTATTTTGTAGGAAATAGAACTTGGCTTTTTAATCTGCAGAAATAAGCATTGGTATATTCAGTGATGTCAATAGAAGTGGTTTTTATTTATTTTTAAAACATTCAGTGGAAAAGTAATCCACAATTCTCTTTCATTTGCCAGATATTCTAATGTCTGTGTTTCTAAATTGGGAGTTTATATCTTCAAGAAAAGAAATAATTCAAAGGGAGTGTGTTTTAAAAACCACAGTGATCAGAGAGAACATGAGGTTTTTGCAATGTGCCTCCTCTATACCCGTTTGAGATATGTAAAGTTATGTGTAAACACAAGGCTCTAAAGTAGAGACCAGTGAAATGCCCGCGGTCGCGAGACCCCTCCACAAGACCACCAGAGACGAGAGTCAAAGCCAAACGGCAAGGGTCATTTATTGCAGGTTCGAACCTGGACCTCCGCGCACTCGTTGCGGGTGACGCTAAGAGGTCCCGATGGAGTTTAGTACAGCTCTTTTATAGACAGGTACAAACAAGCTCGGGACCTTCTGCGGGGCTTTCCAGGGGTGGGGAGTACTGATTGGCTAACTTTTAAACAAAGACACTAGTCACTGATTGGTTAACTTTTAAACAAAGACACTAGTCACCGTCTGATTGGTTGGATGGTTGCAAAAGGGGGTTCAGCAAGCATAGTTACAGAAGCGAGAGAGGCTGGTTAAGTTTCGGTTTCCTGAGGTTTTGTTTCTCAATTAGAAATACTTAAGATGGGGCCATAGTTACAAACAGTACATACAGGAAGATCGATGCAATCCTAGCAGGGCTGCGGCCTAATGGCAGGGCATCAATTCAGTCCTATTTCTACCAAAGTAGAACATAGCCCTTCACCAGCAGACCATGGTCCAAGGGACAAATCCAGCCCAGTACCTTCTTTTGTATGTTCCATGAGTCCAAAATAATTTTCATATGCTTTAATGATTGGAAAAAAATAAGAAGACTATCTGGTGGTATATGAAAATTACATAAAATTCAAATTTAAGTTTCCATAATTAAAGTGTTAGTTGGAACACAGCTAGGTTCATCTGTTGACATATTATCTATGGCAGCTTTCCTGCTATAATGGCAAAATCATGTAGTTACTAAGGCTGTGATATTTACTACCTGGCCCTATCTGGGCCTTTGCAGAAAGTGTTTGTCAAACTATCTGAAAGTCTCAAATCTAGTAGGACCACAGGCTGCTTTGAGTTCCTTATTCTCCTGAAAGTCTCAAATCTAGTAGGACCACAGGCTGCTTTGAGTTCCTTATTCTTTTATATTACCTTCTTTTTCACTCACCCATATATCCTATTGCTTTGATTTCTGCCTATACTATATAATATTTGTAATAAATTAAATTAAATTGATAAAGCATGGAACAAACAGGACCATCCAGATGTGTAAGTTTCTGTTCTTACATCATACCCTTTCGCTTCTCCTTGTGTACTAGCACCAGGGAATTCAAAATACACTGTGCAACTAACTTTGGCTTGATCCTCTGGGTGTTTCTAGCTATCAATCTTACTTCTTTTCTTTCCATCTTAAAAGAATTCAAGATCAATTTCAAAGAAAATAATCAAACCTGTCAATTTCTTCATCCCTCCAGGCTATCATTGACTATATGTTATCTGATCCTTTCTTCCTGGGGAAACAGTTATGCCCTTTGTAATGTGATAAAACTACAATGAAGTATCCTCTCACTCCCATCAGAATGGCCATCATCAAAAAGTCTACAAATCACAAATGCTGGAGAGGGTGTGGAGAAACGGGAACCCTCCTACACTGTTGGTGGGAATAAAAATTGGTGCAGACACTATGGAGAACAGTATGGAGGTTCCCCAAAAAACTGAAACTAAAAATAGAGTTGCCATATGATCCAGCATTCTCACTCCTGGGCATATAACCAGAGAAAATGATCATTTGAAAAGATACATGCACACTAATATTTATAGCAACACTATTTACAACAGCCAAGACATGGAAGCAACCTAAATGTCCATTGACAGATGAATAGATAAAGAAGATATGGTATACATGTACAATGGAATATTACTCAACCATAAAAAAGAATAAAATAATGCCATTTGCAGCAACATGGATGGACCTAGAGATTACCATACTAAGTAAGTAAACCAGATGGAGAATGACAATATCATATGATATTGCTTATATGTAGAATCTAAAAAAATTACAAATGACTTATTTCAAAACAGAAATAAACCCACAGGCATAGAAAACAAATTCATGGTTACCTAAGGGGGAAAGGTGTGAGGTGGGGATAAATTAGGAGTTTTTGATTAACATATACACACTACTATATATAAAATAGCTAACCAACAAGAACCTACTTATAGCACAAGGAACCATACTCAATATTTTGTAATAACCTACAAGGGAAAAGAATCTGAGAAGAAAATAATATATATATGTACATGTATAACTGAATGTGCTGTACATTTCAAACTAACATGACGTTGTAAATCAATTAAACTTAAAAAATCTAAATAAAAAACAAAATATTCTTTGTAAAAAAATAATAAAATAAAACTTCAAAAACAAAAGAAAACAAAAAAAGACTCAGTCACAAACACACATGTCTTTAAGTCATTCTCTTTCCCCTAGACACAAAGGTTCTCAGATTCCAGGGGCCCAAGACCTAGAATATAAAATAAAAGTGGTAGGGAAAAAAAACTATGCTTCTGATAGGGAAAAAAGACTTGCATTTTTTTTCTATTTTAAAACTTCCAGAGATCATAGTTCTAATCAAGGTTTGGTGGGTTTTTAAAATTTGTTTTTATCTCCCCATGTCAAGCATCTCAGAATTGATATAAAATTGGACTAACCTATTTTCTTGAAAATATAAATGGATTTAAATTTTATATTGACATGGTGCATCTTTCAAAAATTGTTTACTATTTTTTGAGACTTCCTTGGCAGTCCAGTGGTTAAGACTCCATGCTTCCAACGCAGGGGGCATAGGTTTGATCCCTGGTGAGGGAACTAAGATCCCACATGCTGCAGCCGAAAAAAAAATCTGTTTACTATTTTTTAACATACATTTTATTTTTAATATATAGATTTTCCAACTATGTTTTTATCTATGTATATTTGTGTGAGAAACGAGTATTTCCAAAATTTTTTAAAAGCCCTAATTCTGTTCATATACATTTTCAACTGCAGTCCACGTTGTATCCACAAGACCAAAGACTAATTAGAAATACTTGTCTTTATGTTCATTGCAGCACTATTTACAGTAGCCAGGACATGGAAGCAATCTAAATGTCCATCGACAGATGAATGGATAAAGAAGATGTGGCACATATATACAGTGGAATATTGCTCAGCCTTAAAAAGGAATGAAATTGAGTTATTTGTAATGAGGTGGATGGACCCAGAGTCTGTCATACAGAGTGAAGTAAGTCAGAAAGAGAAAAACAAATACCATATGCCAATGCACATATATGGAATCTAAAAAAAACAGTACTGATGAACCTAGTGGCAGATCAGGAATAAAGGCACAGATGTAGAGAATGGACTTGAGCACACAGTGTGGGAAGGGTAAGCTGGGATGAAGTGAGAGAGTAGCACTGACATATATACACTACCAAATGTAAAATGGTTGGCTAGTGGGGAGCTACTGCATAGCTCATGGAGATCAGCTCAGTACTTTGTGACCACCTAGAGGGGTGAGATAGGGAGGGTGGGAAAGAGACGCAAGAGGGAGGAGGTATGGGGATATATTTATACATATAGCTGATTCACTTTATTGTATAGCAGAAACAAAACACAGTACAGCAACTATATTCCAATAAAGTTGTGAAGAAAAAAAAAAAAATAAAAAAAAGAAATACATGCCTTTGATTATAACCCTGTTTTTCCTTTAAAGAAATGTTAATCTTCAAAATCCCTGCAGACAGAAATGGAGCACAGATGTGCACAGCAGTAAGTGCACAATATGAGGCATGTACCTTATCTTCCAAAGTAGCAGTTGAAAATGACACTCAACCTAATTAGCTCTCAAAAATAATTTAGAAGGACAGGAATTAGAAGAAGAGTCAGAGCCAGACAGTATGTTAAGTTTTGAAATAAAAACATGTCTTCAGTAGAGAGTCTTAAAAAAGATTCATATGTGGGAATGAGAATGATTAAACAGCACTCAGGGTCAACCTCTACTGTGATTTAAAGAGCCTCAGTCTTCTCAAAACTCTACAGATAGCTTGACAAGACTTTCCACTTAAACTATGGAACCCTATTTGCTCAGGGGTGTGCTCTGCCAGTTCTTTTGCTCTTGACCTCCACCTGTTTTGTTCCAGTTTTTTAGTGCCACTCGTTCTTGTGCCTGTGATGTACTCATGTATCCTAACTCCACCGTCTCCTTTTCTTAACCTTGGTCTTTACTCTAGAGCATGTCTTTTCTGGATAGGGTTTCCTCGTTTGGGGTTGGACTTCTGAGAAAGTTCCCAGGGACATTAACCTTATCTCCTTAGAAATGTCTAAGTCTATAATGATACCAACAAAGTTAATGATAGTCTGCATTCATGAAGGCTTGAAAATGCACCATTTTCTTAAAGACATTTTAGGATTTTTGCTGATGGTCTTGTTTTAATACCAGAACTTTCCAGAAAGGCTGGTTTGAGAACATATCTAAAGTTATCTCCAAAAAAAATTTCCTAAAATTTTAAGATAATCAAACAAAACAAAACAAAACAAAAACAAACAAACAAAAAGGGTAAAGAAGTATTGGGAATTATTGAAAGAAAAGTCAATGAACCTCTATTTAGTGAAAATATTCTCTGCATTTACATCTTATGTGCATATGTACACAAAGACCTATTTAAATATATATTTATAAAAAGTAAATTGTATAATCTAAATTCCTAGGACATATGGTCATTCATTTCTTCAAGAACTACTGATTTAGAATACTGTAAACTTTGGTAAACACATTTACTTTCACTCTTTAATATGTAGAGGGAAAAAAAAGGCCATTTTTGTCTTCACAATTATTTAAATGGATTGAAAGAGATGTTCAGACATGATGAAATTTTCTCTGTTCAGCATATTATTTAACTTTAAAGTATTACTCTATTATTTTGGTGAAATACAGAACCCCTTATCCAACCTCGACAGATCACTGGGTTTGGATGGCAGCCTAGGTTTGAATTCTGATTCCAGCCTTTACTAGCTGTGTGGCCATGGACAACTTATCTAACCTGATTCCATTTCCACATGTGTAATATATGGATAATACTGCAAAAATCTATAGTGTGGGTCAAAATGAGCTCATGTTGGTTGAACACACTCTAAAGTAAACTTAGTACCAATCATTGCCCTTCTACGCCTTTTCCCTGAAAAGGGTTATTATTTCATCCACATTTCAGTGTTAGTCCTGATAATTGGCCCATCTTTAAGTTGCTCCCTAATTCTTCTCAGATATACCCATTCTGGCTTCTACTTTTTGCTGTTCAAGTTACCCATAAATTTGTATTTCAAGATGACTTGTATTTTCTAATGAACCACAGAAAGATGCCCACGAGTGGGAAGTAGCCCATTCTTTCCCTCTTGTTACCCTTTTTACCTTCTGCAAAAAGATTGCCCTCAGCTAAGAAGAATCATGCTCTCTCCATGAAAGAGCACAATGTTGAGGTAATGTTTACATTCTGAAGTTTCTCTCAGAGACATTGACTTGACCAGAATCATATTTTCTAGCTTTGAAAGAATATATGCCCACATTTCTCTTAAATCAAACTTCTGCTCTCTGTACAACTCGAGACAAATATAATGTTTTATGCAGAAGAAAGTCTTTTTATCCTTCTCAACTATGACTGTTTATTGAATTAATTTTGTAAGTAAGCAGACATTTGGAGATTTTCCTTTCTCACCACTCAGATTTGCTTGATCTTATGATTCAGTGATATGCCCATCAATCTGATATACACACAAACATATACACACAAACACA
This sequence comes from Neophocaena asiaeorientalis asiaeorientalis, assembly GCF_003031525.2. Lineage (NCBI taxonomy): Eukaryota > Metazoa > Chordata > Mammalia > Artiodactyla > Phocoenidae > Neophocaena > Neophocaena asiaeorientalis. The sequence goes on from NW_020185327.1 coordinate 199,265, forward strand.
TATTGTGTGTGTGTGCATGAGATAGAGAGAAGGGAGGTTTATTATAGTAAAATGTTCTGTGTGTGAGAAGAACAGGTCTTATTAATGTAGTAAAATTTTTTATAATATTAGTTTAATAAATTATATTTTATATAGTATTTATAATTTTTAACAAAAAGCCCTATCAGATTACCTCTCTAAACTGATCTGGAAATAGCTGAATATGTAGATATCAATTTATATTTTTATATTTCTTAATCCTTCTTCCTGATTGGCACAAATAGGGTACACATTGAGTGCTTTTCCTACCAGCCAGAGGTTTGGGAATCTCTGCATTGGAATTTCACTCATAAACCCATGGTTACATTGGCTGCTACTCAAAGGAGAGAAGCCAAAAAACAGCTTGCTTCCATCTGGGTAAATAGACTTTAGCCTGTCATTTCTGAAAGCAGAAACATATTAATTACCAAGAGGAGATCTCTGCAAAGTTCTGAAGAGAAGAAGTGGGAAAAATTTTAAAGTAAAGTGGTGATTGTCTGTTAACTTCATAGCCTCCCTAAGGCAAAGGTGATGCTATGTTTTGTCAAACCTATTGTCACCCAGTTAGCATTTGCCATTCTCCTTTCTGAGACTCCTCAAGCCTGGAAGAAGGGGTGCATCAAAGCTATGCTTCCTTTTAGTTATTTAAAATAGGTTGCAGCTTTTTGATTTCATAAGAAGCTGAGGTTCACAAGGTATATTAACTTGAAGCAAACAGAGAGTTTTATTCAGTTTCACCCTGAATGTAAACAAAGCTGGTTTCCCTAAAGAAGGAATCAGGTCATGAATCTATGACCTCACAGTTTTGTTCCTACTTAACTATTGTGAAAGCTAAGTGCAAATAACTGAATGCTTGTGTCACCCCAAGGCATGTGTTGAAATCCTAACTCTCATCGTGATGATATTAAGGTGTGGGGTCTTTGAATTAGTGTTCTTATAAGAGAACCCAGAATGTTCCCTTGCTCTGTTTCTGCCCTGTGAATGTATAAGAAAAGGGCAGTCTGCAACCAGAAAAGGGCTCTCACCAGAAACCGTCCATGCTGGCACCCTGATCTCAGAGTTTCAGCCTCCAGAACTGCAAGAAATAAATTTCTGTTGTTTATAATGCACGCAGTCTATTGTATTTTGTTATGGCAGCCCAAACTAAGACATTAAGTATTTACTTTAAATAAAATATTCTGACTTGGTTGGATAGTGTTGAGTGTTACATGTCTTATATTTTACACTGGAATTACAGGGGAGACAAAGTTCATCCTTGTATACACAAACTGAGTCTAATGTACGTGTCTGTGCTTTCTCTTCATAATCTGAGCTTAATTTCCACCATCTTGACTTTACCAACTGTACTTTTCTGCTCAAGATATCCCTTAGCTATTGTAAATCCTCTCTGTATGTTGTTCGTTTCATGCATCAAATCATAGTTCCTTGAATATTAGGACTAAGGAATTAGATATTCTATCCCTAGCCATCCAGGAAATATGATAATGACATAAGGTAATTGATTTTTTAAGTCTTGTTGGAGATTATTTCAAGGGTAGAGCAATCTGACAACTGCCTGCATCCTCTAGTTTCTCCAGTCTGTTTGATAATGTATCTGTAACATTGTCCCAATCTGTCAAGATTTGTACTTTTAATTGGTTGGGCAGTCTCATTTCACGTCAGTAATTCATTCATGCATGTATTTAATATTTCATGAGTGTTTACTGTGTCTGTGCCAGGCACAGAGGCTACAGTCATAAACAAGTTATGCTCTTAGGTTCCTTGTTGTCTTTGCAGTCTCTACTGTATCCTGTTCCCTTGGTCCACATTTCCTATCTGTTTTCAGCTTTTTTTCTAGTTATGACCTCTTGCCTTATGTTGCCTTAATACTTGCGTCTTTGCTGTGATATCATTCTTCAAGGATTGACTTGGTTCCCGCCGTGGATGTCATGGGCACTGACTTCAAAGTGACACAGATAGGCTCAACTCAACTGTCTCAAGTCCTCCAGACCTCAGAGCCTCTCTCAGCAGCAGAAAAATGTCCAGGCTTCACACTGGCATCAAAGTGGAGGTTTGTGGCAGAGATGAGGACTTGGGCTCCAGTTAATGCAAATGTTCAGGCCTGGGGTCTACCGGAAGGCTCTTCTCACACATGCTGTGGGTCTCAGCCCCTGGAGTCTTCATGAAACAGAAACATTTGCACCTTCCTGATGATGTAACTAAAGCCCATGTTATTTTCTGCTTGAGGTCATCTTGGTACCCTCCCCTCGTTCCACCCCCCAAAAACAAACTTGCTTTGTCGGAGACCCTTTGGGATCAGAATTTTTGATAGTTTACTGATCTTATGTGTGGTTCATTAAAAGTCACTTTTTAAAAAGTCCATCAGATGATGTAATTAAAAGGCAGGATTCTGGAGGTCATTGAGCAATTTCTTGACAATAGAAAGTTTGGGCAGCTGGAACAAAGGATCCTTCTGATAGGAGGTATGAAATTTAGAATCTGAAACTTGTGATAAGAGAGAAAAGAAAATCTAATAGCTGTTGAGTTAGGTGTAAACAATCCAGGAGGCTTCCTTTACAGAAGGGGTTTGGGGGAAAATTGAAATTGTACTATGTGCATTCTCCTGAATATACTAATCTAAAATAAATTCTAATATTAAAATTAACTTTTCATGTTTTGCCCATAGAAAAGGAAGTGCCAACTTTCTCTCACTCATATCTTCCTCAAGCAAGTATTCAATATATAATAAGAATAGTGCTGAGATTGAGGTATTAATACATAAGGTTTTTTTCAGAGAAATGAAAATACGATAAGAAAAGACATCTTTCTCCAGAGAGAAACTTCAGGATGAGTGATGCTGAAATTTGAGTTTCAGAATGAAAATGTACAAAGAAAAACACATCAAAAGATGACAGACCTCTATCTACCATACAGAGAAGAAAACTTCTGGATTAATCTTCTTTTCTTAGAAAGCACCATGTTAAATCTGTGAAATAAATGTTGGTCAATCATGAGTAACTGGTTTAAGTCCCATGCTAAATTCTGGTGAAGCTGTTTCTTTTCCCTTCTTTATTTATTGCAGCTTGGGAAGCAGGCTTTCATTGAAGTGTTGGGGAGGGTGGGGAGGGAATGAATGATGGAGTGAGAAAAACCGGCAACAGGATTGAAGTATTATGCAGGTGTTGACTGAGCAGTGACTCAGCGCCTGAAGGAGAGTCACTTGGAGAGAAGGATAGGCTCTGTCTGCTGTCAGACCAAACCCCACAATCACACTGTCCAAACCCCGTCCAACACCAGCACCGAAGGACAGAGGTGGGCTAGCTCTGCATCTTCTTCCATAATGGGATCATAGAGCATAGAGCCTACATTTTAGTGGGTTGGTCATTCTCATTGCTTTGTCCATAACAGTCCCATTTGATGTCTATCAACATGACATAAAAAGTGCTTTATTTTCTCAATCTCAAAATATCCCAGTTTGGTAAAAACAATTGAACTGTCATCCTAATTTTCTGGGGCCTTCATTTTCTTTAAAATTATGTTTGATATTCATTACAAATTTTTAAAAAATGGATGGAGGGACATTCAAGGAGTTTATAGTCATATGTGATTAACAGATACAAACCACTACACATAAAATACATAAGCAACAAGGATTTGCTGTATAACTCAGGGAACTATATTCAATATCTTGTAATAATATACATTCTTTTCCATTACATTTCCTGTAATGGAAAAGAATCTGAAAAAACATATACATATATATAAAACTGAACCACTTTGCTGTACAATTGAAATTAACACAATGTTGTAAATCAGCTATACTTCAATTAAAAAAAAAGTTTACAGTGGGATTTTGTGCAACAAAACCTTTTTAAATAAGTAAGCCCAGCTAATAAGTAGGTCCAGCTAACTCACAAAATTGTACATAGCTGAAAATAAAACTTTAGATCAAAATTTATGTGTGTGTGTGTAAATAAGATATGTGTGTAAAATACATGTACCTAGATATATGTGTAAATCTTATATATATATATATATTGCATATTATATGACATGTAACACTGTTATATATCATAATTTGTATTTCATATGTACATATCTAGATATAAACACATGTTCGTACATATACATACACACACCACATACACACATATACCCTAAAAGTGAATTTGTGGTCCATTTAAAACAAACTGCTGCACATGAAAAAAAGTAAGGGTTGTAGGTTTTTAAATAATGAGGAAAATATTTCAGATAAGAGTTCGACTGCAAGTGACATATTTTCTTCAATTGCAGGCATATAGAACACTTTCTATGCAACACACAGAGAAGAAAGCATTTTCTGGGTAAATTAAGGTAGAAACTGTATGTATATTTTATACAATTATAAGAGAAATACAACTCCAGTCTTTTCTCACTTCTGCACAGTTAAAAAAAAGTGAGAGAAGAGATGGCTAGTGCTGTAGTAAAAGTGTTAACAAAGATTCTAAGTAAAGATTAAATTTGGGGGAGCTGTAAAAGCATTTGAGAATATGCTACAATTAGTATTTCAGTAATATTTCAAAAACATTCCCAGCTCCACGTGAATGTGAATTACAAGTGATATGAAATAACAAAATCCATGTGTAAAACAGATCCAGGTATTTGGCAAATAGATTCCTGATCAGATGATTTATCCATTCTCTAGTGTGGTAAAACCCACTGGAGCAGTAGTTGTACCGTCAATAAGATATATGAATATGTGTGTGTACACATTTACTTATGAGAATAAATGCATACACACACAGTGTATGAGGGGATTTGTGTGTGTTAATACAGATGATAATTTAACTGTACTCGTACTAAAGGCACAGAATGCATCTTGCTTAAAACTGATATGCTGTTTCTTCATGATCCTCATCCAATTGATATAAAGGAACATTCATTTAATCTAATCTGATTTAAGACTATCCGAACTAATATTCTAAGTAATCCCTTTAATCAATATCATTTTGTAGGTACTTAGCCTCATAGATTCTGTTCCTTCTCCTCTGCTTGTACCCAGTGTGGCATCTGATTGTTTGGAGGAAGAAGGGCACCTGTGACCTTGTGCTTTGGAGTGACAGCATCCTTTCTGTGTCTTTGGGGTCCTTACTAGTCTTGGCTGAGATGGGATTCATCTGGTATTCTTTTTCTTTCCAGTTTTATTGAGAAATAATTGGCATGTATCACTGTGCAAGTTTAAGGAACACAGTATGATCTACATATATTGTGAAATGACTCACGTTCAACTAAGATCTGTCATCTCATATAGACAGAATAAAAAGAAGGAAAGATTAAAGAAAAAGAAAAAAAAAGAAAAAAATTTCCATGTGATGAGAATTCTTAGGATTTATTCTCTTAACTTTCCTATATATCACAGAGCAGTGCTAACTATAGTCATCATGTTGTATATTACATCACCAGTACTTATTAATATAGTAACTGGAAGTTTATACCTTTTCATCACCTGCCTCCCATTCCCCCTCACCCCAGCCTTTGCCTCTGGTATTCTGGTAACCACAAGTCTGACCTCTTTTTCTATGAGATTTTTGTTGTTGTGTTTGTTTTGTTTTGTTTTATAGATTCCACATAAAAGTGAGATCATATAGTATGTCTTTCCTTGTCTTACTTACTTAGCATCATGCCTTCAAGGTCCATCCATTGTAATTGCAAATGGTAGGATTTTCTCATTTTTTATGACTAATATTCCATTGTATATACATGTTACATCTTTTTTCAGTTCATCCATATATGGACATTTAGATTGTTTCCATATCTTGGTTATTGTAAATAATGTTGCAATAAAATTTGAGGCTGCAGATATCTTTTTGTTAGTGTATTCATTTTCTTAGGATATATTTCCAGAAGTGGAATTGTTGGATCTTATGATATTTTTTAATTTTTTGAGGAAACTCTATAGTGTTTTCCATAGTGATTGTACTAAGTTTCAATTCCACCAACAGTGCACAAGGGTTCTGTCTTCTCCACATCTATGCCAACATTTGTTACTTCTTATCTGTTTGATGATAGCCAAAGACTGATTCAGGCTTGGTAAGTTTCTAAGAATTTTTCAGTTTCTTCCAGGTTGTCCATTTTGTCAGCATATAGGTGTTCATAGTAGCCTCTTATAATTCTTTGTACTTCTGTGGTAACGTCTCCTTTTTCATTTAGAATTTTGTTGACTTGGGTTCTTTCTCTTTTTTCTTTGGTTAGTCAAGCTAAGGGTTTGTGAATTTTATCTTTTCAAAGAACCAACTCTTAATTTGGTTATTTTTCCTATTGTTTTTCTGTTCTCTATTTCATTTATTTCTGCTCTCACCTCAAATCATTTCCTTTCTTCTACTAATTTTGGGCTCAGTTTGTTCTTCTTTTTCTAGTTCCTTAAGGTGTACAGTTAGGTCATTTATTTGGGATCTTTCTTGCTTCTTAATGTAGATGTTTATAGCTATGAGCTTCCTTCTTAGAACTGCTTTTGCTGCATTCCATAAGTTCTAGTCTATCCTGGGAAATGTTCCATGTGCACTTGAGAAGAATGTGTATTCTGCCGTTGTTGGATAAAATGTTCTATATGTGTCTGTTAGGTCCATATGATCTATAGTGTTGTTCAAATCACTGTGTGCTAATTGATTCTCCAAATGATGTATCCACTCTTGAATAAGTGGTATTAAATCTCCAGCTATTATTGTATTACTCTTCATTTCTCCTTTTAGCTCTGATAGTTTTTGCTTTATATATTTAGGTGTTCTGATATTGGGTCCATAAATATTTACAATTTGTGTATCTTCTTGATATAGTGACCCCTTTATCATTATATAATGATCTTCTTTGTCTCTTTTTATTACCATTTTTAGTTTAAAAATGTTTACTTTGTCTTATATAAGTATAGCTACCCCTGATTTGTTGTTGTTGTTGTTATCGTTTGCTTGAAATGTCTTTTTCTATCCCTCACTCTCCATCCATGTATATCTTTAAGGCTAAAGTGAGTCTCTTGTAGGCAGCATATTGTTGGACATTATTTTTGGTTTTTTGTTTTTAATCCAACCAGCCATTCAATGCCTTTTGATTGGAGAATTTAATTCATTTATGTTTAAAGTAATTATTGATAAGTAAGGACTTACTATTGCCATTTTGTTAATTGCTTTCTGGTTGTTTTGTAGGTCCATTGTTCTCTCTTTTCTTACCTGCTGTCTTTTATTGTATGTTTTGATGTCTTTTTGTGTCAGTATGCTTTGACTTTAACATTTTCTTCCGTGTAATTACTACAAGATTTTCCCTTGTGGTTACCATGAGGCTTACATAAAATACCTTACATTTATAACACCATATTTTAAACTGATAACAAGTTAACTTTAATAGAATTCATATACTTTACATTGTTACTTTTTCTACCCCTCACATTTGAAGTTATTGTTGTTACAATTCACATGCTTTTTATATTGTGTAAGTAATGACAGTTTATTGCATTTGTTATTATTTTTCTGTGTTCTTCTTAACTTTTAAACTAGGTTTGTAAGTGACTTATGCACCACTATTACCATGTTGCAGATCTAACTATGACTATATATTCACAATTACCAATGAGATTTATGCTACCTTTTTGTGTTTTTGTGATGATAATTAGTGTTCTTTCATTTCCACTCAAAGAACTCGCTTAGCATTTTGGTAAGGCAGTTCTGGTGGTAATGAACTCCCTCAGCTTTTGTTTGTTTGGGAAAGTCTTTATCCCTCCATTTCTGAAGAACAGTTCTGCAGGGCTTAATATTCTTGGTTAACAGTTATTTTCTTTCAATATTTTGAATATGTCGTCCCTTCCTCTCCTGGTCTGAAAAGTTTATGTTGATAAATCTGCTGACAGACTTATGGAGGTTTCCTTATTTGTAATCTATCTCTTTTATCTCTCTGTTATTGCATTTTTTTTTCTTTGACTTTTGACAATTTAATTATAATGTGTATTGATGTGGCCCTAGTCATGTTCAACCTGTTTAAGATCTTTTGAACCTCATAGATCTGGATGTCCATTTCTTTCCCCAGGTTCATGGAGTTTTTAATCATTATTGCTTTAAATACACTTTCTATCCCTTTCTCTTTCTCTTCTCCTTCTGGAATTCCCATAATATGAGTATTGTTTCTTTTCATTGTGTCCCACAAGTCTAGTAGGGTTTCTTTATTTTTTAAATCCTTTTTACTTTTTATTCCTCTCACTGGATAATTTCAAATATCCTGTGCTCCAGGTTGCTGCTTCTTTCTTCTCCATTCTTAAGTCTGCTTTTGAAACTCTCTATTGAATTCTTCAGTTCATTTATTTCATTTTTAACTCTAGGATTTCTATTTTGTTTTGTTTTGAAGGTTTCTATTGCTTTGCCAATTTTTTTTTTGTTTTATTCCTGCATTGTTTCCTGAATTTCACTTAGTTTTAAGTCTGTGTGTTCATATAGTTCATGAAACTTCTTTAAGAGGATTATTTGGAATTCTTTTTCTGGTAGTTCACAGATTACCATTTTTTAGGATCAGTTTTTGGAGCTTTATTAGTTTTCTTTGGTGGTGTCATATATACCTTATTTTTTTGATCTTTGATTCTTTCATTGGTATCTGCACTTTTGGGCAATGGGACTCCTCTTCCAGACTGTATAGGTTTGCTTTGGCAGATATATATATATATATATATACAGATGATCCTTAATCCCTTACATTGGTATCTGCACATTTGAGTAAACAGGTTCCTCTTCCAGACTTTACAGGTTTGCTTTTGGGAGAGACAAATTTTCACCAATCAGCTCAGTTTGGGTTTCTGACATGTCTGCTACTAATATTTTGGGGCAGGCAGGCCTTGCTATTATGGTCTATTTTGAGGTGAAGCAGTGTTTAAGCTCTGGGGTCGAAGGTGGGAGTGTGCCACTGGCTGAAAACAGTTGGATAGGACTGCTGGCTTGGTTCTCTACCCACCTGAGATTCTAGGATGGACTCCGTGGTTGCCTGTATTCTATGGTCCAGCTTACTAGATGGTTGGGACTGGATACTATACTTACTTGGCATATAAAGCTACAAATTAGTGTCCCTGCACTGGCAGGGCAGCAGGATGGGACCCAGGGTCTGTACAGCTTTGTTTGGGGCCCTAAATTAGGCAAGAGTATGCACTAAATTCCCTGGTAAGATGAGGCCACCAGTTTTTCTTTGCAGACATTAAAGCCACAAGCTATGCTCTCTGTTCAAGTGCCACTGTAAGCAGGGCTGTTGGGTGGAATAACAGAACTTCCCATGTACTCTGGTTAGGATCCCTTGTTGGGCAAGCTGGAGGCTGTATTCAGCTCTGAATGAGTGCCCAGGTGCATTGGAAGAAGCAGCTGTAAAGCTGGTAAAGCTCTCTGCATGGGGTTGCACTGGCCTGGGGGGAGGGCAAGGTGGTGTCTATGCATCTCCTTCTCTTATCCTTCTAATGTAGCCTTGCTTTGTCTCATGGTTCGAGGGGTTGCTTCAGCATCATCCTTATGTTCTAGGATTCTCTTGGTGTTGTCTGTTCTTGAATAGTTGTTAGTTGTTCTACTAGTGAGGGGGAACAAATTCAGGAATGACCTATATTGTCAGTGGTAATTTCACTCTCTTGGCATTCTTTTGGTTATGGTGTATCTGGCCCTATTATTTGGCATTCTGTTAATATCTACTGCTGACATTGTGCCTGAAACAATCATGACCTTTTTTATCTTGACTTGGCCATGGCCAGTTGCTTCTATCTGCAGAAATACTCCAAACCTCTTGCTTACTCTGTATCAACCTCTGTGAGTTGCTGTCCATCACCATTTGTTCTCCTGGTTCCGAGAGCTCCTCTCCGATGCCTGGATGTCATTGCCTTTGCCATATGCTGTCCATGTGCACCAATGGAATTTATATCTGTAGAGACAAAACACATTTTCTCTTGATTGCTGATAGATGAGTTGTCATTTTAGGATTTTGCTAGTTGGAAACACTAAAATTACTGGAAATAACTTCATTTTTTTAAAATACAAAATAAAATTAGGCATATCATTTGTCTAAGAGTAAACTATTTCTATAAAGGAATTGTTTTTCAATCTTAAGATTTTTTGTTCTCTTTCTCTCCAGATACATGTACTCATTCTAAGCTAACAAAGATTTTGTTTGCACCTCGTTTCAATCATTGGCACTGTAAGTGTTTGATACAGTTGAAAGAGCACTGAATTTTACTTTGCACTTATTGCTATGGTAAGCTTGGGCAATTAATTTAGCCTTGATTAATTGCCTTGGTTTGTTAATTTGTAAAATGAGCATAATGTCTGCCTTGAAACATAGCTGTGAACTCAAATACATAAAAGACTTGGTACATGACAAATAGTGCCCTTTATTTCATTTTCTTATTTATTGAAACCTTATAAATATATATATTGATATGTGTCTTATAGATTACATTTTAATGAAATTAAGCTTTAAAGTAGGAAGAAAAATCCTACTACTATACCATATTAACAATATAATGGGTTCCTTTTCATATTTTGTCTATATACATATACTTTTAGAGATAAGATCAAAGTACAGATAGTTTATATTTTCCATATTTATTTAACATTAAATGATAATTGTTTAACATTGTTATATAAGCTTTATAATATCAACTAAATAGCTTTATATGTTGAAGAATCATTATTAATATTTCCCCAATATTGAACTTTTAGATTATTTCTAAATTTTGTCATACCCCCACACACATATACATAAAACTTTTCTAAGTACCTGCAAACACACACATATACATAAAACTTTTCTAAGTACCTGCAAACACACAAGCACCCTGTACTGAAAGATTTATGAAGAGTTATGTCTCTGCACAGGGAACTATGTGTCCTTGACATGTTTGTCCTGTATATATATATATATATATATATATATAAAACTCCTGGATACTTTTCATTTTCAGTGCTTATTTATGATGCTAACCATAGTTTCAATAAGAGCAGCAGCTAATTTGGAACTTTACCAAAGCCTGAAAGATAGCCAATCACTGGATCTTCCTTTACCTTATTAGCAATTGTTCAAACCCCTGCAGAACATATCCAATGCAGCACTGGATAAGTTCTGGAGGTTGAGAAGGGAGGAAACAAGTGATAGCACTATGCTGAATAGCAGCTCTTATTTCTGCAGAGTAAAAATCTTGAACTCTAGAAAGAAACTGATGAAGTTGTTAAATGGAGACCTGTCACCACATGCCACCTGACTAGCTGAGCACCAGCTTACAATACCCTTCCCTGGGTCCAAACGCACTGGGGTTCACCTGCAAGGCCTCAGACATTTGTGCATCAGTGAGACGAGATGAAGGATGTCCAAATGGCCAACCAGGCAGCTGGACCTTGCCTGTAGCTGACACATTTAGCATTCCTAGTTAAGCAAGTGTCCTTTGAGTTAAATATAATTAATCTCCTTCTAAGTGTCAGGAATAGGGTGGTTGCATATGTTTTTAGACAAGATAAAGAGGACAATTATTCCATATAGTGCAGTAAAGAGTAGATATAATTGATTATAAGGCAGATGGAAATAAGAAGAGAAGGGCTTTTTGAACAGAAACTATCTAGAAATTTGAGGAAGATACAAGGACATCCCATGCATAGAGTATTCTATTTTTAAAATGCTTCAAAATCACCTAGAAAGCTTCCAAAATTAGTTTCCATTAGCAATAGAAAATAGCGATCTTCTTAAGAAAAAATATCTGACTTTTATAACTGTAAAGTGATACTTATTACTGTTTAAATTTTTATTTATTTGCAAAGTTTTGACGTTAAACATTGTGTCCTCTGCCCCAAACAAACTCTACAATTGAATTTTTTGAGTTGGAAGTAATTTGGAAATAATCTGTTTTCACCTCCAAACCCATTTTTACAGCTAAGGCACCTGAAGTCCAGAAATTTATAATTGCTTAGGCCACTTAGACTAGAGATGAGAATCCAAGTATCTTGAAGCACACCCATGTACACGTTCTATTCAGAAAAGTTGTACAAAATCTATTTCCAAAGATGGTCTAATTGGGAAAATTTTGTCTGTCATTTTTCACAACAACCTAATTTTTCTGACTCACAGTTTCCACTTTTTTTACCCTGATGTAGTGTTTGTGTCCATCTGCACATGGGCTGAGAAAGCTTGGTATTAATTCTTCTTTAAATGTTTGGTAGGATCCACCAGTGTTACCATCTGGACCTGGGCTTTTCTCTTTTGGAAAGTTTTTGATTACTAATTCAATTGTAACTGGTCTGTTCATATTTTCTATTTCTTCATGATTCAGTTTTGGTAAGTTGTATGTTTCTAGGAATTTATTTCTTCTAGGTTATAGAGTTTGTTGGTATATAATTGTTTATAGTGGTCTTTTATGATCCTTTGTAGTTCTGTGGTATCATTTGTAATGTCTCTTCTTTCATTTCTGATTTTATTTATTTGCATCTTCTCTCTTCCTTTCTTAGTCTAGCTAAAGTTTTGTCAATTATGTTTATCTTTGAAAAACAGCTCTTAGGGCTTCCCTGGTGGCACAGTGTTTGAGAGTCCGCCTGCCGATGCAGGGGATGCGGGTTCATGCCCTGATCCAGGAAGATCCCACATGCTGCGGAGAAGCTGGGCCCGTGAGCCATGGCCGCTGAGCCTGCATGTCCGGAGCCTGTGCTCCGCAACGGGAGAAGCCACAACAGTGAGAGGCCTGCATACCACAAAAACAAAAAAAAGCAAAAAAACCCCCAAAAAACAGCTCTTAGTTTCATTAATAGTTTCTATTGTTTTGCTGATCTTTATTTTATTTATTTCTGCTCTGATCTTTGTCATTTCCTTCCTTGTGCTAACTTTGGTCTTAGTTTGTTTTCTTTTCCTAGTTGATTGAAGTGTACAGTTAAGTTGTTTATTTGAAATCTTTCTTTTTCTTAATGTTGGCATTTATTCTAATGAACTTCACTTTCAGAACTGTTTTTGCACCATCCCATAGGTTTTGATATGTTGTGTTTCCATTTTTGTTTGTTTCAAGATATCTTTTTATTTCCCTTTTAATTACTTCTTGACTCATTGGCTGTTCAGTAGTGTGTTGCTAATTTACACTCATTTGTGAATTTTCTAGTTTCCTCCTGTTATTGATTTCTAGTTTCATACCATTGTGATTAGAAAAGATACTTCACATGATTCCAGTGTTCTTAAATTTGCTAAGACTTGCATTGTGACTTATCATATGAGATTGGTCTGTGTGTACTAGAGAAAAAAATGTGTATTCTGATCCTATTGGATGAAATGTTCTGTATATGTCTGTTACGTTCATTTGATCTACAATATGGTTCAAATCTAATTTTTCCTTGTTGATTTTCTGTCTGATTGACCTATCCATTATTGAAAGTGGAATATTGAATTCCCCTGCTATTGTTGTATTGTAGTCTATTTCTCCTTTCAGATCTGTTAGTATTTGCTTAATATATTTAGGTATCCCAGTGTTGGGTGCCTATATATTTACAATACAATTGTTATATTTTCTTGATGAATTGACACCTTTATCATTATATAATGACATTTTTGTCTCATTACTGTTTTTGACATAAAGTCTATTTTGTCTTATATAAATATAGTTATTCCTACTCTCTTTTGGGTTCTCCTTGCATGAAATATTGTTTTCATTCCCTTCACTTTGAGCCTATTTGTATCCCTAAAGCTGAAGTAAGTCTCTTGGAGTCAGCATATAGTACAGTCTTGTTTTTTTTATCCATTCAACGACTCCATGTCTTTTGATTGGAAAATTCAATGCATTTACATTTAGAGTAATTATCAATAGGTAAGGACTTACTAATGCTGGCTTTTCATATTTCCTTTATTCCTCTCTTGCTGCATTCTTTGTGAATTGATGATTTTTCCCTAGTAGGGTGCTTTGATTTTCTTCTTTTTATCTTTTATGAATCTACTGTAGGTTTTTACCTTGTGGTTGCAATGAGGCTTACATAAAACTTATTAAAGATATAACAGTCTATTTTATACTGATAACATTTTAACTTGATTTGCATCCAAAAACTTCATTATTTTACTCTCCCTTCTTTTATTTTCTTAAATTAGTTTTTATTGGAGTATAGTTGATTTACAATGTTGTGTTAGTTTCTGCTGTACAGCAAAGTGAATCAGTTATACATATACATATATCCACTCTTTATTAGATTCTTTTCCCATATAGGCCATTATAGAATATTGAGAAGAGTTCCCAGTGCTATACAGTAGGTTCTTATTAGTTATCTATTTTATATAAAGTAGTGTGTATTGTGGAATGAAAAAAAATGATACAAATGAAATTATTTACAAAACAGAAATAGAGTCACAGTTGTAGAAAACAAACTTATGGTTACCAAAGGGGAAGGGAGGAGGAGGACAAACTGGGAGATTAAGATTGACATATACACTCTTTTATGTTTTTGATGTCATGATTTACATCCTTTTGTACTGTGTTTTCATTAACAAAATATTGTAGCTATAGCTATTTTCATACTTTTGCTTTTTAACCTTTACATTATAGTGAAATAGTTAACATAACACTATACTAAGATATTAGAATATTCTGACTCTTACTATATGCTTACTCTTACCAGTGTGTTGTATATTCTTCTACGTTTTCATGTTACTAATTAGTGGATAGTTTAGATACTCTAGCTTTATACTATAGGTTAAGTTAAGGCTAGTGTCAATTTTTTTCTAACAAATCCTTGGCTCAGCAATTTGGCATACATGCTGGCAAATGGAACTGGTCATTATTATAGAAAGAGTCAATTTTCTGGTCCCATGTAGACAAAGTCAAAGCCAGTTTATTTTGCATAAGTCTCAGTTTTTGAAGAGATATATGAATGGTGTCAGGGGAAATGATACAATATGCTGGATCCATAGTGAGAATGCAATAAATATTTCTTTAAATGAATTGGATTTTAGCCAAAAGTATGCATCATATTCATCAACAGGAAAACAAGCCACAACATTGCTTGGAGCATATGAAAAGTTGCCCTGGCAACTGTCATCTATTTAGTGGTCATATTGATCCTACATCACGTTGATTTCCTACAGAGTTAATTTCTCATTTCTTCAGATTGTAATGTCAGCACAGTTGTACATCTTTCTGGTTCTTACCCAAAAATATAATCACAGTCTATATCCCAATAGCTAAAATGCATAAAACCTATGACTCAGTTAAAACTCTGTTCCATTTTGACAATTGTAAGAATCGTTAATAAGTTGGAAAATGCTTGTGCAAGATAGTTTAAGGTCATTTTATTTTATAGCATTGTAAAGTAAAAGTACACCACTGATGAAGTTTGATATCTAGGCTTTGAGGATGGAAGGTATTTGTAGACTAGATTAAAGAGATTATATCAGAGATTATAGGACTGGGTTGCAAAGGAAGATTTGAGGATCAACAACTCTTAGGAATCCTAAAAACATGTAGCCGTTCTCCTAATCAAGTCCACTTGGATGTGATTTCAGAATTGCTAACAGCAAGCTGGATGATCTTAGGAAAACCACAACTTTTCTGGGCATCAACTTCAACTGCCAAAGAAGCACAAATCTCAAGATTGTTGTAAGAATGTAATGAGGTACCGTTCTTTTCACTGGAAACACACTAGAAACCAAGTATAATAATATGACTAAAGTGGCTGGTAAATAGTTGCTGCCTCAAGCCCCCCTATTTCTTACCTGCACTCTCTGGTCAAGTCCACCTCTTTCTTGAGCCCCTTCCTACCTAATCAGCGTGCATAACAAATAGTTGTTCAACATTTTGATTATTATCTCTTTACAACAAGGTTATATACATAGCACAGACCCAGTGAATGATTGCTAACTAGCTAATAATCCATGTGGAAGTAATTTCAATTGTTAGTTATGACATATAATTATTAAACATTATTTTATATTTTCAAATATATAATCATTTTGAGGTTGTTTTCCCTTAAAAATATATTATGATTAATATAATTTCTTTTCAAATATACATAAGAGACACTAATGAAAAAGTATGAGAACAAAAGTCACACCAGCTAAAATACAGAATTTCAACCATGTGCTAGATTTGGAGAGTGCCATGGATCTGCCAAAATAGCTTTTCAGAAGTCAGATGTCACTGCTGGGGAAATACTTGCCACTGCTGCTCATTTAATTCTCAAATTACTAATTAGCCTTAGCCCACACAGAACTAAAAGTATGCACTGAGAAAAGATGTCTTGACTTTCAGTTCTACTTAAATTTCACACCTTTTGCTGTTACTCTTGTTGGTGCAGCCCTTCTTCCTGGGTTCTTCCCCTCTGCGCCCCTGTCCTCCCTTACTCAGTGTGCATGTACAGAGTTAATCAAATGTCGCTGTCTCCATTTAGATGTCAGTGGTCCCCTCAAATTTAGCAAGTCCGAAACCTACACCTGTCCCAAGCCGTTCCCTCTCTCAGTAAATAACTACTTTTTCATTCCCAGTTTTCAGAAACAGTAAGTCCATTGAAGCATCTGTGCTTTCTCTTTCTTTCCCAGCCAACAGTCAACACATCCAAACATTTGATTCTGCAAAGTATTCTAGAAACTAAAAACTTCTTTTGCCATTATCTCTTGTCTAGATTATTGCAAGAAGATCTTTAGTGGGTTCCCAGATACTGTCCATGTGCTCCACTATCTACTCTCAAAATATCAGCCTTTGAAGATTTGTGCCATTCCTCTTCTCATAATCCTCACTTGGCTTCTCTTCTCACTGAGAGGAGGAACCAAATCCTCTCTCATTGTCTATGAAACCCACTCTACTGTCTTCCACTAGCTTTCTTCCTCTCTGCAACGATGCCCTTCTTCTTCCTAAAACTAGCTAAGCACAGTCCTTGGTACTTGCTATTGTTTTCTCTATTGGATATTCTTCCCCAAGATA
Organism: Neophocaena asiaeorientalis asiaeorientalis; assembly: GCF_003031525.2. Classification (NCBI taxonomy): domain Eukaryota; kingdom Metazoa; phylum Chordata; class Mammalia; order Artiodactyla; family Phocoenidae; genus Neophocaena; species Neophocaena asiaeorientalis. The sequence continues at coordinate 216,168 of NW_020185327.1, forward strand.
GAATCACTTCTCCCTGGTATCCACTCAAATGTCAACTTAAAGTTAAGGCCTTTCTTTTTACCCTATATAAAACAGCAATCTCTGCACAGTACATGTATCACCTTCCCCAGACTTTATCTTTTCTGCAACACTTATCACCATCTGAAATATTATATAAGAACTGATGATTTTTAAACTTTCTGTGCTCTAACAGAGCATAAGCCCCAGGAAAGGAAGCTATATATTGTTAAATGACTGAGTCAAGTGTCTGTAACATATTAAGCACCTTCCTTGATACTAGTGATACAGAGATTTTAGAAAATGACCCATTATCTCAGAGTTCTCATAAGTTTCTCTCCCTAGGTTTGGACTAGGGACAGAGGGAATATATCCTACTATACATTGGGTTAGTTTTCTCAAAGTAGATAACCTTCATGTAAACTCTCTCAAGTAAGTGGTGCTGAGATTTGATATGGTTCTATCCTAAAGGTGAGTGAGTTCCTTGGATAACTTTAAAGTGTGAAAATGGAAAAATGCTTAAATCCATCCCTTCTTATAAATGTGTTTTTAAAAATTAATTAATTCTAAAGCAGCTCAATATCATCACTAGTTAATTAGAAAAATAATTCAGAAGATTGGGAGAAATGAAAATTGCATGTTTATTTACAAAGTAAGTTAAAAGGAAAAAAGAAATGTGAATGTTAAATGCTAGCTCTGGATGTGCTTTTTCACAAGGTTCTTTTCTGCATCCACTGACACTGTGGGGAATTTCAACTCAAAATACTATGACAACGTTTGTGGGGTAATGGGTTGTATACAACCAGAAAGAACTTGGCCCAGTTGCACATGTAGAAGAGGTCACACCAAAAATTCTTTAATTTTCCATCCAGTCTTTAAATTTATATTAGTCACTCAATTGAGAAGTGTGTCTTAAAACCCACCTGTGATGACAATCCTTTATTTTTATTTTTTATCTTTCTTTTTTTACATTTTTATTGGAATATAGTTGATTTACAATGTTGTGTTAGTTTCAAGAGTACAGCAAAGTGAATCAGTTATACACATACATATACCCACTCTTTTTTAGATTCTTTTCCCGTATAGGCCATTAAAGAGTATTGAGTAGTTCCCTGTGCTATACAATAGGTACTTATTTGTTATCTATTTTATATATAGTAGTGTGTATATGTCAACCCCAATTTCCCAATGTTCATTTTTTCCTAAACATTTTTTCCTAAACAATAACACCAAATATGCAATGTCTGGAATAAGCATATGCAACATAAACATTATTAATTTGGAAAATAAATTCTCTTTGTCATTTTTCCTAAGTGAAGATTTGTAAAATTGCCATTTTACATTGCCAATGAATTCTGCAAATCAAAATAAAATTACTCAAAATGGAAAAGTTATTCTGTATTCCTGATTAAGTCAACCAGATTAATTTTGTACTTATTTGCAATTTATAGCAAAATCTGTATTCATTTTTGCCACTCAGTCTACTTGGTACAGTTGCTAAACATTCCTATCAATATTGCAGACAAGATGGAGCACGTGATTAATCCAAATACCTAAACATAATTTGCCTGATCTTAGCTAATGTATCTTGTGTTGACAAAGTCTAAAGTACTTAAGAAATAAGCATACAAAATGTTACTCACCATCTTGTAAACGTCACCCTTATTCGGAGGCAATATTATGTGTGAAATGCTTCCTTGATTTAAATTTCCCAGCATAATTGAGAATGTTTTAATAAATCCTCTATATTGAAAATAATCTGGTTACAACAGGACAAGAAAAATTAGACTCATTTGATAATATTCTCATTTAAATACTTAGCACTGTGCTTGTATTCAATGATTATGTCAAGTAAATCCTCCAAATTGGCAGTAAAAAGGTAATTGCCTGAGACATAATATAATAAAATACTGAACAACAAATATATGGAGTCTACATTATAACTTCAGAAGAAGTCAATAACAAAAGAATTATAGTGTTTTGTTCTTGATATTTTAGAGTTATCATTTGAGACTGTTTATGCTGCAGCTATGTAAATTGATGGTTTAGTATAAAAAATGCAATGTTAGAGAATTCGCTTTTCTTGTCTATTAAAAACACAGAATAAAATTATAAAATCAGGGCTTCCTTGGTGGCGCAGTGGTTGAGAGTCCTCCTGCCAGTGCAGGGGACACGGGTTTGTGCCCCAGTCCGGGAAGATCCTACATGTCGTGGAGCAGCTGGGCCCGTGAGCCATGGCCGCTGAGCCTGCGTGTCCGGAGCCTGTGCTCCGCAACGGGAGAGGCCACAACAGTGACAGGCCCGCGTACCGCAAAAAAAAGAAAAAAAAAATTATAAAATCAAATTCTTCATTATGGATTAATTAAAGAAAAGGCAATCTCCCTAGAAACACATAGATTCAGTACAATTTCCTATATTATTTCCAACTCTAACCATGTATCTGTTCCTTGATCATTGCTTCTCATGATGAAAGAGACTCAATTCTTATTAACACCTTGAAAGTAGATTTCATTCTCAGCTTTGACTGCCTGGCTAATTTCACTGTACAACTGGAGCTTGGGTCAACAGTACATCCCTGAGAACCTTTCATTTGAACCTTCCAGAGATAATCACATCTCTTTATTGACTCAGTAAATGTTCAATTAATAAAGTATCAACTGCACATTATTTTAAATAAGGTGATCTATTTCTTCACTTGACAGTGAAATCTTTGAAAGTGTGGATCAAGTGTTTATCATCACTGAAACCACAGAACCTCAGTTCCTAATGCATAGAGGTGATGCAATACATGTTTCTTGAATTTAGTTAAATAGAATTGAAGTGAGCTTACAAAGCAGGAAACTTGTTTTAATACACTCTAGAAAGCTCCTTAATTTCTATTTATTCATCCTAATAGCAGTGTGCCAAAGATTGTGGGTTTATAACAGTCTTGCAGACTCAAGTGATTGATAGAATAAAAAATTGCAAGGAAAACCTCTCTCAATAAGAACCACTGTCATTCACTCCTCTATCCATTTATAAAGCTTTTGCCAAATACCTAATGTATGCAAGACACACAGCTTATTTCTGGCAATACAAAGACATCCCTTCCCTCAAGGGTCTTCAAACCTAGTAGGATGATTTCAGTCATGTTACAGGAGGGATACTGGATTTCTTCTACCAAACAGTTGTTTTCCCCAGCACCTCATTTCTTACAATCCTGTAGTACAAAATCATAGGAAAAAAGTTAATTAATGAAGACAACACTTAACATAAATGCAGAACCTGAATGTAGAAGCTGACAATTCTCAGTAAGCTTCAAGCTGTCAGTAACCATTGGCTTCCCTTCCACATAAGCTGAATTAGCATACACTGCCTCTTCTGCTTCTGGATCAGGGCCTCCTAGCCCTCTGGTAGTCAGAACCTGGGCCCCAGTCAGCACCATCTCAACATGAAGCTTTCCCTGGCCCTCCAGTTGGTCTTACAGAGGGAGCAGGACAGTACTCTCAGATTGCTCCCCCCTGACACCAATGACTCCTTACCTTCATGTTGGACACATGGCCTCTGAGACTCGGAGCAGGCAATGCTGTCACGATTTGGGAGCAGTTTTCCTACAGTTGTCTTTGGTATGAATTACTGTACACTCACCACTTCTGCTCTCACTCTGTGCATCCACATGTTGGATCACTTGATTTTCTCATTTCCCAGTAACTGCTCTTGAGTATAGACAGAGAAGTGAACAGAATGAGATGTGACCTCTGCTTTTATGAAGTTTACATTCCCTGAACATAGAATACATTTGAGGTCTATGTGCCTTTGTTTATGCTTTTTTCTCTCTTCCCCTTATGATCTTCAAAAGGCTAAACATGAACACTCACTACTTTTAGAAGTGTTTGTGTATGTATGTGTGTGTGTGTGTATGTGTTTGACACTGTGCCCACCTTCCAAACACATACATATACACATACACAGAAGTCCCCCTAATAAAGTATTTTTTTCTTTTTCTATCAAAAAACTTCTTGCTGCATGTAGACGACACTTTCTTTTTCTCTTTACTACCTACAAGACCTAGCACAGTATCTCAAACACCTTCCATGGGCACCTGAGGAGTAATGTATAAATAAATAAATGAGCAAATGATGAGCCCAAGTTTGCAGTCATCCACTTATATGAGAGCAATTAAAAATTGTTTAAAACATGCTACTTTGTGATAGATTACTATTTTCAAATATCGACTGTCTCTGCCTGTGTGATGATTATACTTCCCCAGCCCCTTGACGTGAGGCTAAGCCAAACGCCTTGCTTTGTCCAATAAAATGGAGCAGAAGTAATGTTACCCATTCCTCAGCAGAAACGTGAAGAACAGTTGCATAGTTCCCTCATCTCTCTTTTTCCCCTGTGCCCTGAGACAAATATGTCCCAGATGGGGGCTTTGTCTTCAGTCTGACTCTAAGGCATAGAGGATATGGAACAGTATCTCAGCATGTACAGTGGACAGTCAACCTTTGCTGTTTTTAGCTATTGAAACTTGGGGTGTTTTTTTTATTATTATTATAGTGTAGTTGAGTCTAAGCAAAATGATTAATGGACTATCAAGGACTTGCTTATTTGATGGAGGAATTATCCAGATCTGAGACCCTGAAATCATGTAAAGGAAGAATGTATCATTCCCAGAGAATGAACTGGGCATCAAGCATTCATCACTCTTACATTTATAGTTCTTATGACCACATTGAGGTAGTGGTACTAAGTCCAAGCTCATACTGCTTGCCATAGGACAGGCCAATAAAATGAGAGATGAGCTATTGAGACAAGGAATATCAACTTTATTCAGAAAGACAACATACCAAGAAAATGGTGGACTAGTGTCCCAAAGAACTGTCTTCCCAGAGTTGTAATTCAGGCTTCCTTTTTCCTGCAAGTGAAGGGGGTGTGGTTGGTTGTTGTAAACTTCTTGGTGCTGCGTTGATTCCTTTGTTCTTGCAGCCGTCCACATAAGTCTGGTCAAGATGTTCCTTATAAACCTCCAACAAATCAAATGTTATTCTCTGTTCCACAACTGTTTAATGGAAAAGTGTTATACCTTTAAAGATCAGAGCCCTGAGAATAGTCTCTCCTGTGTATTTCAGGCTCTGGGCAACATTCTTTTACAAAAGGTGAAGAGCCAGCATGACTAAGCACAGGCAACAGGGCATAAAGATTAGAGTTCAAGGACTAGATCCAATAGAGAGTCAGTTTGTTCTTCTCTGTTTCAGTAGAATTTATAGTTGAGAAAGGAGGCAAAATTAATAAAATTACATTGGTTGATCTTTTACTACCTTCCTTCACTATATAAGGTTTTAATTCTTACAATTGTTCTAGAGGTGGTGACTTAACATAAATACAAAGACCTTATTACTTGGCTTTTCATTCTGTATGTTTGTGAGGTATGTGTGTTTGTGTGTGCATGTGTGTGCATGTGTGCAGGCAGGGCAAGGGTAAGTGATTGTGGGGGAGGCATACAACCATGGCTGCTCGTACCCATAACACCTTTGGGTTTTGTAGAGTGGTTCAAGTTCCTATTCTGTAGCGTATTTTCTTAGTTGCAAAATAGGAAATGATGCTTCCTACATCATAATACAATTATGAAAATAAATATCAAATACTACATGCAACAATCCTTTGAAGGTACAATTTCTTCTATCTATGTTAGAGTCTTCTGCTATTATTAGCAGGGGAGAAGGAGACTCTCACTTCTGACTTTTCCTAATGAGTCAGCAGAGCACAGATGGAAAAAGGCAAACATTTTTACATGCACATGTGCCTGGTGGAGTAAGAGAGAAAAGTAAATATAATTTAAATTTAAAACTAGTTCCAAGTGCCTATAATTTCCCACTATCAAATAGATAGGAAAAGATTCATGAATGCTTTTTTTATTAAATGAAAAAAGGGAAATCAGAAAGCAAATAAAAATGTAGCATTTGACGGCAAGCTAGCTGAAGCTATCTCACTTGGAATTAATATTGTGCAGAATTGCAAAATATCTTGGAGGTTCACAGACCAGTATCATCACTGGACAGTGTGGCAAACTGAGGCACGAAGAGAGGAACATGTCTTGCCTGAGATGATTCTAGTACTTAGGTCACCTAAGATGGTTTAACAAATTTCAGGACGTCAGAGTTTGGATGAGTTGAAATTTTGCCCTCAAATAAAATAGTGTTGAGTAAATTTTATTTTTTTGTCCCTAAGTGTAATGCAGATAGTGGTTAGCGCTCATCTGGGTTCTGTGCTACTTGAAATCTACACCTTAAAATTCATGTCTTTTATTTGCTTTAACATTTGCCCAGTTCATATTCTAATTTATTCTATCCTGAAGGGAACTGAATTCTGATAAGCAAATGGCATGGTATCAGGAGGCAAAAGGAATCTGTAGGAGGATAATTCCCTTTTGTTTACTTATTATAAGCCTATTCTTCAAATCTTGATTACATTAAATGAATGGTCTAACTTTAGAGTTTAGAGGGCAAAATCATTGTATGCCAACACAGCTAAACAGAGGCTAAAGTTTTAATGAGCATTAAGCAGGTTCCTCTGAGTTAAGAACTATGAAAAGGATTCATGAGTGCTTTAAGTGAACAATGTTTGCGTTGATTAAAGGGAAGATTCAGATGCCTGGATCCTTTTGAATTTTACAAAGTGTTTGGAGCATCAAGAAGAAATATTACACTGCAGCTAAAAAATACCACTATTTGCAAAAGTTCAAATATTGTTAATTGATGTCTCTTTAAGATAGCAATTTTAATAATAACAAATATAATAGGAAGCATAAGTGAGCATTCATTAATAGTTTAGTGTAAATTCATCTACTCTGCTAAAATAAAACCTCAACATTGGCTTTTTGAAGGTAACTGAGCACAGGGCCTTTTAAGAAAGGCACGTCTGGATCAGATACCAGGATGGAGGCCATTGCAAATGCCAGGACATAGGAGAGGACCATAAAAGAGAAGTTGGGAGGGGACCAAAGAAAAACTTCAAAGATTTGCATAATCCCTGTCTACATGAGGAAAGTTATATAAAGATAAATTAAACACAAAACATTCAGGTATGCAATCTGCATTTTACCTTCAAAACAAGACTAGCCAAGAAAGACATATCATTTCAAAAACCAAGAAAATGACCAAAATTATGAAAAAAAAAAAAAAGAAAATAATCAAACAGGAATCTGGGACTATTTTGGAGCTTTCTTGGTTGGATATAGGATCACTCATCCTTTTACAAATATTTATTGATTTACTCTAAATATAAAACACCCATGGGTCACACTCTCAAGAACCCCCAATATAAAATGATGGTGAGACAAATATTCGATGAGAGCCATAAAGAATGCTTCATGAATTCAGAGGAGATGGAGAACCTTCTATATGGATAAATTGGGGATACTTCGTGACAACAAAGAAGGCATCGAAGAGGCACTGTGGGGTATATTTTAAGTATACAGGCTATGGAAGCATAGTTCTGTAGGTCAGCTACTGGCGCTGTGACTCACTACTGATTCACCCTTGAGCAAATTGAATTAGGTAATACCTGGAAAGCCCTTAGAAATGTACTAAGTATTTTTCTGTTTCATTGGGGAAAGCTTCTACCAGTCTGAGAAGTTGATGAAGGTTATAGAAAAACACAGAGAGAATGAGCAGTGAAGGCAGTTTGCATGAAGATGCCCTGAGCAGAGTCACAAAACAGAGCTGAGCAGGAGAAGAAGCTGAGAAGCAAGGCCAGCCTGTGGCCTCTGAACCCCTACAGCATGTATCTGCTTCTCTTTTATGGGACAGATCCCTTGCTTCATATCACACCAGTTTATGGACATGGCATGGCCCCACGCAGCTGGCACCTGCGAAAAAGTGGTTAAATACTCACTGATTTCATGGATGGGTGCTGGTCAAATAATGCAATAAAACACAGGCATGCCTTGCACAACCTCCAAAGCTGAGACCTGGACTCTCTCTTGGGCTTTATGTCCTACTTTTCTTCCATGTTCATCTTGGATTTCAATCCTCTGCACAGTTTTATTCTCCCTGCTTGTTGCTCTCTCATGCCATAGTCAGTTCATCTCTTTACTTTCTTCCAAATCTATTCTTAGGTGTAAATACACTTTCTTTCTTACCAGATTATAAGCTTATCCTCAGATACTTGGTGAAACCCATTTTCTCCAGAAGCATCCTCCCAAGACCACATTTCATGCTCATCTTCCTTCAGTCACATATCTTCAGGATAAATTTTTGTATATGAGCATCAATAAATATACCTAATTATATCATTATTTGTGACTTATATGATCCCTGTACCTGTGATTGGCCTCCTTGAAGGGTTATGTGTGAATTCCCTTTCAGGACCTCTCTAGTAGTGATACCAGGTCAGCTTGGTTTCAGAGATAAATGTGAAATATCTAATTATCTGTTTCCTCAGTAATGCTGCTGGATACTGCACAGAGAGACCAGTAGTAACATTTTAGGATCTAATTTCAAATTTTGGTAACAGCTCAATATATAAGAGCTCTAAGAGGAGACTGAAGTTTAGCTACCTTCAATGATGATTCAAATGAGACCCATACCATTAAGTATGTACCAAGAGGATGAATTTTGCATTCAGACACCATAGATACTGTCCCCAAAATCACAAACACACGAGTCCACTGTGTGGTGCCAGGGGCCCAGAAAACCTCAGTAGAATGTGAGTTATCCTTTGGAGTGCCAAAGAGTTGTGGCAAGCTATTATTTCTTTCACTAAAATCAAAACAGATTTGTTATTATAATGTATAATGCAAAATGTATATCATTTAAAAATTTTAACCTGAAACTTAGAGTCTGTAGATTCCAGCAGCTGTTTTGGGCAACTACTCCATGTGCTCTGGAGTAATTTGTTCCCCTTCAATGGGGAAAAAAAGAGTTGAGAAGAACCCCATGGAGACACCTCTACCATACAGAGAATGTATTGAATCTCCAGATGGACCACTTCCCTTCGTGTGACTGGCACCACCAGGAGGTGCCTTTACAATGCCTGAAAGAAAATTTCTTTCCCTAAAGAGAATTTCTGAGAGGAGAACCTTCAAGATAAAATACACTGTGTCCTGCCTTGCCATTGTAATTAGTCAAACTGTTTTGTTTAATTAGAGTAAATGTGTTCAGAATGCTATAATTACTTGTTAGAGAGAAAAACATTTGCTCTAATTAGATATTCATTAGAAATTCAAAAATCACTTAATATTAGCAATTAAAACTGGAACTGTACTTTGAGATTGAATTTCCCACATCAGTAAACTACGCAGCCCAACACGTACTGGTTCTGCATTTTGCTTAACTGACAGTAATTCTGGGGGGCACAGAAGGAAAGAGAAAATAACAGACTTAATTGGAAAACTCGTGGTGGGGTGACCAAGATCTGGAATAGCCTTCAGAAGTAACTGATGCAGAGGGCTGGGTGAAAATCCGGTGAACCATTTGTTTAGAACAGAGCTCAGAGAAGGACGGGGCAGGAATGAAGTCAGAAGGAGGAGAGGAAGAAAGCAAGTTATTAATCCAACAAATAACTGGGCCCTTTCAATGGGCAGAGCAGCCTGTGTTCATACAGAGAACAGACTTCTGAGGAAATCAAGGATTAGTGAAAAACAACAGCAAACAACATGATAGTTAAAGCTTAGGGAAAAAATCACAGTACAGTGTTATAAATTGCACTGGGAAAAATGATAAAATGTCACATAAATGATAGAGTATGAGGCTTAACATCTGTGTCAAAGAAACAACAATCCCTCAGGCAGGAATTAATCAGGCAGCTTTGTCCAATGCGTAGGGTGTTTGTTTTTTCTTTATTTGACTGAGAGAAGGAAAAGGTATTGCATTCCTAAGTAAGAACACAGGGTCATGGATATAAAACATTTTTCAAACATGTATTTTGATTTGCATTAAGAATGCAATTTTGTAAAAATTTTTGCCAGATGGTTTCTTGCTACCTTGTTTGAAAAAAAATTTTTGGATTATTTTTTGAAGTGCCATTGAAGCTATTTTCCTAGATGAAACAAAACAGTAGCAAAGTCTAAATCAAGGTCAAGGCTATGGTGTTTGGATAGAAGCTGACTCATACATCTCTTTTTAAAGACTTCAACCTCCCTTTTAATTTTTTCTCTTCCTTTCTATAAAATCTTCCAAAATTATATGTTTCAATCCCTGGAGTAAATTTAGAATATTTTGGTTTTCTTTTAAAGCTATTCCAATCTTCAGTGACAATTGCCACTCAGTAAACAGTGTGTGTTTTTTCACTTTAGACAGTTGCCACTTCTTTCATAAACAGGGTGCTATTGTTCTATTTTCTGATTCATCCCTATCCATGTCATCAATCTTGGCAAAGGAAGGCTATATCTACATGTACAACCCATTTGATTGTTTTGACTGAGCTGAGGGGCTATTACCTGCTTGCTGATAACTTGTTAAATAACTAGCTGTCAAAATGATCACGCTGGCTGGGTGTTAAAGCACAGCAAGAGTGGCTGAGAGAGACTGTATTTTACTGCTGGATAAGGACTCTGGCAACAATGGAACCATGCGTTCTATGGAGGTTTGTCCTTCCCTGGAGGTCCTGGCTTAAGCACCACTTATTTCGTGGTTCAATTTCCTCATTAATTAAATGAGCATAACAGTGTTTGTGATTGGTCTTGGTTTTGGAAAAAAAAAATTTAGGAAATATTTGTGTATGCATGTTCATAGCAGCATTATTCACAATAGCCAAAATGCAGAAGCATTGCAAATGTCAACAGACAGATGAATGGACAAGCAAAATGTTTCACATACATAAGCAATGGAAAAGTCTCAGTTTTGGAAAATTGCTTTGCCCACACACTCACTTATTTGCTCTTTTAATGAACACTTTTCCATCCACTTCCCACATTGCAGATTCTGTGCCTGCTTCAAGGCACTCACCATTCAGTGGCAAGAGAGACTGGCTCCTTCTTCTCTGCCCCCATCATAGGCTATACATGCTCTGCTCATCCCCCAAATGCCTGGAGGTCTCAGGATCTCTCTTCAGTACTATCTTCTTAAATTTCCTTCCTCAGCCATTTCCATATAGCAGATTACCACCTCAATACTATGATTCTAAAATATGTCTCCACTCCTAGGCTCTTTTATGGATCCAGCTGTCTCAAGAACATCACTGCATGTATATTTCTCAGGCACCTAAAATCTAACAGGTCAGGCCTCTTCTTGTCTTTCCCTTTGAACCTGTGCGTCATCTGTTGGTTCCTGCTTCAGTGAGTAGCTCCTCCACCCAGGCCATTTTCTATGACTCATCTTACGTCAATAGCCTTAACGCTTTTCTCAGCCTCAGGAAGCACTTACAATGAATCCCTATGAAAATTTTTATCATAGTCCCTTTTTATGCCTCAAATCCACTTGCTTGTTTCCTTCTCACTATTGACTTCTTTGTTTAGAATACATAATTGCTCAATCTCAGGCAACCTAAAATTTATCTTTGAATGTAAGCAACTTCAAATATAAAGAGGTTTCTTTTTAAAAAACATGTTTCCATATTCACTTTATCTATGTTTTCTTTAATATGTATGTATTTATTTCTTTATTTGGTTGTGCTGGGTCTTAGTAGCAGCAGGCAGGCTCCTTAGTTGTGGCATTCATGTGTGATCTAGTTCCCTGACCAGAGATCGAACCTGGGCCCCCTGCATTGAGAGCACAGAGTCTTAACCACTGTGCCACCAGGGAAGTCCTATAAAGAGGTCCTTACAGCTTGTTTCCCTCCAATCCATTATCTCCTCTGCAGACAGTAAGCTTTCTCATGTGTTTAAAATAATAATACTTACATTATATTTATAAACATAATATTTGATATTCATGAATACCTTAAGTCTCTCACAAGCAAATTTCAAGTCAAAAGATAAATAAATCCAAATTGCAAAATTTCTAGAAAAAGAATGATAATGATAACACTATATTTCAGAACCAAAATGAAGCAAAATAAATGCTCAGAGGAAATATTATTTTATTTTATTTATTTATTTATTTTTACGGTACGTGGGCCTCTCAGTGTCGTGGCCTCTCCCACCGTCGTGGCCTCTCCCACCACGGAGCACAGGCTCCGGACGCGCAGGCTCAGCGGCCATGGCCCACGGGCCCAGCCTCTCCACAGTACGTGGGATCCTCCCGGACCGGGGCACGAACCCATGTCCCCTGCGTCGGCAGGCCGACTCTCAACCACTGCGCCACCAGGGAAGCCCGGAAATATTATTTTAAATACTCATATAAATAGACAAGAAATAAAGAAAGTGAATGAATTAAGCATCTCATTGAAATTTAGGAAAAAATTTGAAATATAACAGCAAAATTAAACTGAAGAAAATAAGAAATAATTGAAGATAAAATACAAATTAATCATTTAGGGAAAAGCTGATAAGAAAACTGCTAATAAATAAGTAACTTACTTTTGTAGCAATATAAAATTAATAAAGAATAACTTTCCTGATAAAAAGATAAAACACAAAATAAAGACATAATCACTGAAACAGGAAGAGCAGGATAAAAAACATAGGAGACTTCCTTTTTGCAAACTCAAAGCAAATAAATAGAAACTGGATAAAATGGATACAATTTTAACAAACTATCATTTATCTACATGTCTTCATGAGAGAAGAAGCTAAATAGATTGATTTACACCAAAGTAAGTAAATCAAATACATACAGCAAGTGGAAAGCTTTGACAACAGTATATTGATAAAAGAATGTGAAAAACATATGGTTTCAGAGAAGAATTACACCAAAAAACATAACACTTTAATAATATTTAAACTATTCCAGATTTAAGGGTAAAAGGGCCATCACTAAATTATTTTATTGAAGAAAATATAATATTGATTCAAAATATAAAGATGATAACACAAAAAGAAAACCTATAGAATAATTTGTTTTATGAAACTCTATTTCAAGAATTCAAGGATGGTTCACTATCAAGAAATACGTTAATACAATTGGTAACATAGTTTCATTTAATTATAGAAATTATATAAACCTCTCCATAGAAACAGAATTTTGACAACTTTCAACTTTATTCTTGAGAAATAACCCACAACTGTAATATGATAGAAATTGAGGGTTAACTATTTAAACATGTTGTGTACACACACACACACACACACACACACACACACACACACACACACACATCTCAAATCCGGCTTAATGAAAGGACAGACCCTAGTTACTTTATCACTTTTTAAAGTCAGGAACAAGACAGAGATGCCCACTCTCTCCTAACTCCTAAATTTATTATTTAACTTTTAACTGGAGGCATTATCAGACTGACAAACAAAAGATATTAGAGAATTAAAAGTGGTATGGAGAAGGTTAAACTAGACCCACCCACATCCACACCCACAGTCCCTACACACACTATCTGTAGAGTATGTGACTGTAAAACAGGAAAACCCTGAAGACTCAACAAGGAAAAAAACTACTAAACACAGTAAGTTAACTCAATGGATAGCAGGTTATAGAGTTAATATCCAATGGTCAGTAGCCTTCATATGTATACATAACTAATAATATATAATAGAAGACAACCTCTACACACAGAAGCTTTAAAAACAACAACAAAACTTCTAAGGACACAAAAGTAGACCTGATGAATAGAAATATATAACATGTTCTTAACAGAGTGACTCAGTCTCATAAAGATGTCAATTCTAGGTAATTTATAAATTAACACTGTCAGTGAAAATACCAAGATTTATTTCCAGAATTATATGTTAATTCTAAATCCTATATAAAACTTGAACAAGTAAGTATGGCTTTAATAGCACTGGAAGTAAAAAGGCAACAAGGAAATATAGTTTAAGAGATATTAATATACTATAAGGATTCAACAATTTTAAAATGTAGTACTGGCAAATGAATAGAAAATCAAAACAAGGAAACAAGATAGAAAGTTCAGAAATAGACCCAAATATTTATGAAAATTTTATATATAACATGTGAGGTACCTCAAGCCAAAATAGAATACTAGATGTAAACAAACAATTTTATGTAAGGTCTTGAAAACGTATGTAAAGATAAATGAGGAACGGGGAAAACATTGTTATCTTATTCAGAGCAACATTTTTGCAATAGCAAAAATCGGAAATCATGCAAGTGATCAATCCGGGCTAGATTCAACTGTGTCCACAGAGTAGACTCCTAAGCAGTTGGAAATTAATGAACCTGTACAGGCAGATGTCCAGAATATATTGTTAATTGAACAAAGGAAAGGTAAGAGATGTGTGCATATTTTGTTACCTTTTGAGTAAGCAAGAAATCCTAGAAGGCTACACTACACTTTTTACTGCTGGGCTTTGCACATGCCAATCCTCTGTCTTGGTGAGTTTTTCCTCCTTTGTCTCCAGATCATTCCTACTCATTCTTCAGGTCTCCCTTACTATGTATCTCTGGAAAATGTTATAGTCTCTGTGGCCCGGTAATTTGTTGGAACTCTTCCCCTGTGCTCATCTCAACTCAAGCTTCGTTTACTTTTACCAAAAAAAATACTGTATTTGTCTATTTGTTTACTCCTTAAATTCATCAAATAAATGACTATAGTTTGGTCTCTGTTTTATTTCTTTCATCCACCAAATTGCATGAACAAAAGACTGAATAAATTCAATGAAAGAATTGCCACACTATTAGTGACACAATATAAATTCAGTGTGATCATAGGAAAAGCTACATCTTAGCTTTCTTGCAGGAGGGCAGCGAAGGTATCCACAAAGGGTTTACTTCATGGTGCCCTCTCCCCTTACCATCTACCTCATCCTTCCCTACAGAATAACTCTCCACATGCTTTTTGTTTCATCTTCTTTAAAGAGACCTAGTCTTATTAAAGAGATATGAGTTGAGTGTACATTTGGGGAAAGTATTTTAAGTCCGTCAAGATTTGTATGTAAGATGAGTCCATGCCTCTTTCTAAAAAATGAAATACAGTATATTCGTTCAAGGTGAGAAAGTGATGGTCATTGATCAGGCCCACGCTACATTCCAGGGACTTTGCCAGGTCTTTGGCCTAAGTTGTCTCTCCAAATAAGAAGGAAGTGTGCCATAATGAAAAGAGAAAGGGTTTTCTAGTCACAGTGATAAGCTGGTGGACATGTGAAAAAAAATATTTTTCTTTTACTCTTTAAGCTGACACATCACCATTATGGTTTACTTCAAAGCAAATATTTTTTCTTGCTCCTTCACTTGACTAACCTACAACTTGTGAGTGTCTCCAGCTACTGCAAAATCTCAGTAGCCATGAGATGAGAAAAATGGTGCTATTTATTGGGAACAAAAATAATTTAATCTTTGATATTATCTGATTTTCTTCCCCTGGGTGTCCTGGGGAACTAAACTAGTCCCCAAGGCATCATTCAGAAATGTGTAAAAGTGGATCCTCAGGAAAATGATCTTAACAGTGCTTCCAGGTTGGTGGCAGTGACACAAGTAGTCATATTAGTGTGCGATGTCTAATTTTTCCCCACCTTACAAAAATAGATAAATAAAAACCCTTCTTTTTTACACCACATGGTACAACTCTGTATACCCTTGGTTAATGTTCTGACACAAAGTTTGTTCTAGCACTACCTCACCACATTTTCAGGTTTTTAAAATTGTTTGTAAAAAGTCTTGGGCTTCTCTGGTGGTACAGTGGTTGAGAGTCTGCCTGCCGATGCAGGGGACACGGGTTCATGCCCTGGTCTGGGAAGATCCCACATGCCATGGAGTGGCTATGCCCATGAGCCATGGCCACTGAGCCAGCACGTCCGGAGCCTGTGCTCTGCAACGGGAGAGGCCACAACAGTGAGAGGCTCGCATACCGCAAAAAAAAAAAAAGTCTTTTATCCAGTTTTTTATGGTAATTTTTGGCAGGAGGTTTGCTCTTAGTGACACAGCCCAACATTTGCAGAAAAAGAAGATGTCTGTGCTAGCATCCTTGGAACACATTGCTACTCTTGCATTATCAGATTCAGCTCTTCCTTAATTCCAGGAAAAAAAGAAGTTATCATTTTATATCTTTGAATACAGCTTTGTTCCATTTCTTGAAATCTTTAATTCAGGGACAATAATTGTGAATATGGGCTAGGTTTTGTCCTCCGTATCACTTACAGTCTCTTTCAATGTTTTGATCTAATTTTGCTTGCAATAAAAATTGACATCTATCAGTGTTGTTATTATTGTTGTTTGTTTGATTGTATGAATTTGCTCATGTGTATGATGACTAGAATCCTTTTACAATTCATCTGAGACCTGGTTTTCTTCTCCAATGAGCGAAAACTTGAGAAATCTGAAGACTGTAGCTATTGATTGAAGATGGCAGAAGAAAGAGATAAGGGGCTGTATTAGGACCAGCATTCATTTCCACAAAGAGCAGTGAAAAGCATGAACTTGATTTGAGGCATGTGGGAAAGATCCAGTTGGATGCAACTCTAAAGGGACTTTTCCTGACAAGTTGCCCTGGGGTGGGGGGCGGGGTGTTGAGGAAGTAGGGGACGGGGCTGCCTCAGAATGGACTGGGCAGAGGTGGGTTGTAGAATTATTGTGTAACCCTCTAAGAAAAGTCATCACCACATCACAAGACTCACAACAGAAATTTTCCAGCATGGGATCACTGAGAAAGTCACGGAAGGACCTGGTGAGAGTGAAGCCACCTCCAGACAACCACATACCCAAGAGTCCCAGCCACTATCATGGCGGAACACGTCACAAAGACTGTGTTCTTCCCTTCAGCCTCTTTTCACCTCCCTGAGGACTCAGACAGGAACTACACACAAGGTGACAGCGACAGGATGTAAAAGAATTAGAATTTAAATCCAGGTCATCTCAAATCTCGGCCCATGAGGAACCCCTTAATAATGTCACATAAACCTCTGTACATCCAATCTCTCCTCTGATGTGTGGCCATGGTCTTCATCTATGGCTCCTTCCTAAGAAGATGGAGAAATGATGAAAAACAGGGAGACCTCAAATTTCAAGAAAGTGTGGGAAGCCTTGCCCATTGCATACTGGACTTAGTTGCCCATCTGTCCCTGCAACGAGAAGGTAAGCCTCGGAAGGACAGGAGCAGGATCCTATTATCTTTGAATTTCAGATCCTACCAGATGGTTTGACATATGAGAGGCACTAACTTCACGTTGAAATAAATTTCTTTAAAGTAAGTTTTCTGCCTAAACTGAGGCAACACTGCATGATCTGTCTCTCTCATTCAGAAGGGCTGAATGGCTTCAGCATTTTGAAATAAAGAAAATAGCAGATTTGAATGATCTAAAACCCCTATACTTCCACCACTAAGTTACCAAAAAGGCAAAAAGGAAGAACGAGGTCCATGGCACATGAGTAGCCAGCAATAGTTTCCCTGGCCTCTGTCTAAGACATTTGGTGTCTTTGAAGGAAGCATCAAATTTTATCTTGTGTTATATCTTGCTCTGAATGGATGAGAAATTCCAATTTTAGAAATGAGTTGGGTTGGAGTTCAATCCCCAAAGAGTGAAGGAAAAATAAAATAAAATTATTTGAAGCACTCTCCATGAGACAATGTTTCTTCTCAGACTTCTAAACTAATTTCTTACAGCACAATTTCAAAGAGTGAAACAGGGATTTGTCTAGTTTTCCCTTCTCCTTGAATTATCTGGGAATTGCCCTCTGCAATCTCTACTCTGGGCCTTGAACTCATCAGGGTTCTGAAGGTGCTACAAGTCATTCACGCTGTTGTCTCCTGGCAAATATAAAACAGCTCAGGTGTCCGGTAGCTGTTATCAGTTCTGACTGCTGAGGTTGCACTGCTACGGGAAAAGGGAGCTTACTCTCTGCCAGAGATAAATAAATGGTCCAACTCAAGATACCACTTGCATAGCTTCCAGAGAGAACTACTAATAGGGGAATGATATGCCAAATCAGAAAGGTACTTCCTGCCCTCAATTCTCTCTACCTCTAGCCTTTAAGGTGGTAGATCAGTACTTAGGGGAAGCACCCAGGCTGGGTGATGAGCAGAGCTGAGTTTGGTTGTGCTCTCCCATTTACTAGCTGTGTAATCTTGGGCAAAGTCCTTAAACCTTGAATGTGTGTTTCTTTAACTGGAAAATAGAAGAAATTTATAGCTATTTCAAATAGGTTGTTGTGAAAATTAAATCAGTCACTGTTTGGAAGAATCTACCTCAGAGAAGTAATCCATCAGGCTAGAGCATCACCCTTTGACAATGTACCTAAGCCTTCATGAATGATAATTTGTTTAGGTCAACATCAGTGCAGTTTTTAGACTCCTCATTTACAATTCAAATTCTTCTAGGTGGAAAAACACTTGAGGTCAGGGAGCATCCATATGTTTGAATTATATATCAAATTTCACAAATCTGTATGTGCGGAAACCTTTTAGTACCTGGTGAATTAAGAGGGTTTGTATTCTCATGCAGTATACCATTCAAAAGGGAAATGTGAGTCAAAGATATCTGATTTCATTATAAAAATATTTTTTTCCTTTATCAATGGGTGGAGGGTGTCAAAACTTCCAGTTATAAAGCAAATAATTCATAGAGATGTAGAGCATGGTGACTATAGTTAATAACACTGTATTGTGTATTTGAAAGGTGCTAAGAGAATAGGTCTTAAAAGTTCACATCACAAGAAAAAAAACTCTGTTAACTATGTCTGGTGACAGATGTTAACTGGATTTATTGTGGTGAACATTTCAAAATACATACCAATATCGAAAGATTATGTTGTACACCTGAAACTAATATAATAGTATATGTCAATTATATCTCAAAAAATCCCCTATAGTGCACTTTAATGAAATCCATGCTCTTACTCTGGACTTTAAGACTCTACCTGGGGAGCTTCCCTGGTGGTGCAGTGGTTGAGAATCTGCCTGCCAATGCTGGGGACACGGGTTCGAGCCCTGGTTTGGGAAGATCCCACATGC
Organism: Neophocaena asiaeorientalis asiaeorientalis; assembly: GCF_003031525.2. Taxonomy (NCBI): domain Eukaryota; kingdom Metazoa; phylum Chordata; class Mammalia; order Artiodactyla; family Phocoenidae; genus Neophocaena; species Neophocaena asiaeorientalis. The sequence continues at coordinate 235,098 of NW_020185327.1, forward strand.
CGCGGAGCAACTAGGCCCGTGAGCTACAACTACTGAACCTGCGCATCTGGAGCCTGTGCTCCGCAACAAGAGAGGCTGCAACAGTGAGAGGCCCGCACACCGTCATGAAGAGTGGCCCCCACTTGCTGCAACTAGAGAAAGCCCTCACACAGTAATGAAGACCCAATACAGACAAAAAGAAAAAAAAAAGACTCTACCTGGCTCCAGGTGATATCAGCCAGCATCCTATCCTAGTCTGTCACATTTTACAACATGAGAACTGCTGTGCCCTATTTCTAGAATGCTCTGTTCCCAAATCTTCATATAATTGCCTCATTCTCAGCATTTAATACTCACTTCAAATACCTACTTTTTGATGACAGCTTCTCAAAACATCCAATATAAACTAATCTTGTCACTTTAACAGGGTTTATTTTCATTACAGCACTTTTGACTACCTGACATTTTCTTGCTATTTTATTTATTTGTTTAGTCTATTGATTTTTTCTACTCTTATAAAAATAGGCACACTACAAGTAACAATATGTAAGTTTTCCAAAAAGTTAGATATTTTATCATTGTCTCCAAATTTCCACAAACTAATAAAATCTTTAAATCTATAGAAATACATTTGCTAAACTTACATTTTAGGAATGTTGAATTTTTGAAGTATGACTTTACTCAAATGATAATAAAACTAACAGGCTACAGATTTTAAAACATCAGAATCAGCTCTCCCTAATTTTCTTCACAGGTATGATACAAAAACAATAGGGAGAAAGAAAGGCAATTGCAGAACATTACTTTTTCTTGAAACTGGAAGCCTCAAGGTATGTAACGTACTGGAGAACAAAACAAAAAGTGCTGTCATGACTTCCCAGGTGGTACAAAGTCTGGGGATATGCTGAAGAACAACACTTAGAAGCTCATTTTGAAAAATGGGAATGAAAGCGTTCATAGAGCTAGTTTGGCACCAGGAATAAGTGCAGGAGATGGGAACATAGGAAGCAGTGTAGAACCAAGTGATAGTTATAAGAGGTAGCCTTTGGGTAAAGGGTGCAGTGGGCAGTGAGAAACACAATGAATTATGCAGAGACCTCCAGCTGCTCTGCTCAGCTAACTAACGGCTCACTTACACAGACAACTTAAACCTATTAGCCTGGACCCTAGTATTGGATTTTCATATGTACCTCCTGCAAATGTGGTTCAGAATATCTCATCTGATTCAAGATGAATGATAATAATAAAAATAAGTATTGGATTTAGAAAAAGACATTACAATTTACACACATACATATAGACATTTGCCAGAAAAGAAAAAAAAAATGCTGCCATGAAGTGGATGAAAACTGTTGCCATGACTATAAAATAAAAGGAAAAAGAAACATTTTAATGAAGTACTCTCCTAGAAAAAATAAGGACTCAAAGCTTACAAAAAACACTGAAGGAGGAAAATTGTGAAACAAATGAAGGACATGAGCAGCAGAACTAAGAAAACAAAACAAACCAAAGCTAAATTAAACTAAAAAAGTGAAATGAAAAAGTAAAACGAATACACAAATAAAGATAACTTTGGATGTAGTATATAGGGGGAATGGATTTTACAATATTACAGAAAAATGAAGACTTCTGTATAAAGCACAGGATTAAGAAAAATAAGCAAAGGGTTAAAAGAGTTTAAAAGTAACTGAAATTATAATACATTGTGGAGTTGAAAAAATAATAATACCTATAGAAGACAGATTCTTATAATCGCTGTTTCTGAAGAAAACTAGTTGTTTCTGAAGAGGACAAAAGAAGCAGAAAAAAATGAAAGTATCGTTTAATATTTTTTCCAAGATATAAAAGAAAACTTGATTTTAAATATTAAAGAATGCATTGAGTTCTGGGAAAAATTGACAGAATGATTAACCCTGAAACATACCCTAATAAATTACCGAACTGTAAATTAAATAAGGAATGTTTTAAGCTAGCATTTCTAGCAATGGTAGAAAACAGTAGAGCCGTTTCTAATTCTTACATGAACAAAAATGTCCCAAGAATTTTATACGAGCTATAAAGGGATTTAAGAATGAAGGCAATTGACACACATCATTTAGAATTCCCAAGAACAGAATAAAGATTTCCAATGGGGCCTTTTTAAGGGAAATACGTTGGAATGAACTTGAGCCAGACAAATGATGGATGGAGAAATGATATTGAAGGGTTAGTGCTGAGCGTTGATTCCATTCACTATAGAACAAAGACTAAAACAAATGTGGAATTATGACTTTAATATAAAATGTGAACTCTAAAAACTCTAGTGTCATAGAAATTATATAACTAACAGAAGTTGATGAGGGAGAGAAGGTATGTAGTCGTGTAAGTATGAAATTTCCTCATGTTTTATAAACAGGTCAAAATACTTACTTGAAGGACAAAAAATAATTGACAATATTTAAAGGCATAAACCTTAACACACACACACACACACACACACACACACACACACACACACACAAACACTGTAATCACCTAAAATTTGGAGATGAAGAAAGTGAGTGGCAGAAACAAAGTGGACACATTTTTTTTTATTTATGGAAAGAAAATATAGAAAATGTTTAATGAAAGAGATATAAATACAATGCATATAAAATCATTGTTATTACGTCAGCAACTAGCTACAAAACATAAAGATATAAAGAAGAAACCACAGTGAGATGGATAGTAGGGTCAGTTATACAGTATAACCAGGACCCACACCACTGAGTAGGGGACCCACAGTAAGAAGGAGAGTCACAATTGTAGAGGTTCCCCTTAAGGAGTGAGGGGTCTGAGCCAGCCCAGGGATCCTGCCCCAGGATCATTCATGTTCTAAGAAGACATGGTTTCCATTAGCACCACAGTTATTTCTCCAGGTTCTTCAGTTGCAAGTAAATACAATTACACAAGCAAGAAATAATACATTTGAAAAAAATGGAACAAAACAACAGCAAAATCAGAGTTTTAACCTTATATGTGGAACATCTCTGAGATTCAATTGAAAAAACTCATTTAAATGTTCAAATGATCAAAAAAACTCAGAACCATTGTTTGTAAATTTAATATATAAAAATAAATATTTTCTTACTAACTGGTTGGAAGAAATAATGGAAGAAATGAAACACACTTACATCAGGCTTAACAGTAAGAAGAAGTGATGGGGAACTAGACCTAACTTACTAGACACCAGGTCTATGTTGAAGTTAGGTCTATATTGAAAATGATAATGAGTGGCATAAACACAAAAATACAAAGACTTCAACAAATAGGAAGTCTTACGTTATTTAAAGAAAAATAACCATTTAAATGATCTTTGTTAACATATACATTTAATGCTAATTTGATAAAATTACCAACGTTTTTTTTTTTTGCGGTACGCAGGCCTCTCCCTGTTGAGACCTCTCCCGTTGCGGAGCACAGGCTCCGGACGTGCAGGCTCAGTGGCCATGGCTCACAGGCCTAGCCACTTTTCGGCAAATGGAATCTTCCCGGACCGGGGCATGAAGCCGCGTCCCCTGCATCGACAGGCGGACCGTCAACCACTGCGCCACCAGAGAAGCCCCCAACATGTTTTTTGAAGTAAAACTTTGTTTTCAAGATCCTTATAAAATCCTTACAAGAATGGCTTGAAAATTCTGAAAAATAAGAGTAATGAGGGATGATTAGTCCTGGTTGATAGTAAACATAATATACACCTTCAAAGGGGTAAACAGTATGATTCTTCTATGAAGAGGTAGATAAATGAGAAATAGTTGGAAAGTTGACAAGAAAGCTAAAATATTGCTGTGAGCATCCAGGTAACAAGGTGTAATTCAGTTATCCTCTCTGCACCTTACTTTCCTTGCTCAGAGGATAAAGTGAATACTAGTAACCCCCAAGTAACTGTGAACAAGCACTGCATACGGGAAAGGTAAATCTGATCCTGAGAGAGTACCTATTACTGTAAAACAAGACACTGCCCTTTCTGTTATAGAAGTGGCCCAGTGTCATCCATCTGCTACCAGATTGCTGACTAATTACAGGGTTGGTTTCTGCTGCTGGTGGATTGGGCATTCAGTGGTGGCCATAGCTAGGTTGGCCTTGATGAGTGGAACTCTGTATCTGCGCCCTTGTAAAACCTCTATCCCTGCAACCATGGTCACTTTACCCATGTGTCCACTGGGTAATGACAAGGGTAGCTGGGGGAAAAGAATGACTGGTATCCACAGAATGAGTCAGCCTATTCACTTGATATTAAAATTCCCCTCTGCTAAGGTCACCCTTGGGTAAGCATTCACGTGGGACACAAATATCTTCCCGCTTTTCCTCATTCAGAGAGGGTTATCCATAAAACTCACAGAGTTTTACCCAGATCTCACCACTAATTTTCTAGTCATGTGACATCCAAGTCCCTGACCATCCAGCCATTGGCCATCACCCAAGAATTGGTGTATAATTGTATGTCTGGACTTGCAGGATGAATGAACCTCAAGGTGCATCAGGCCCCCTGCCTGAAGTTCTTGCCCACTAAGAGGATTTCCCTTTATCACTGTCCTTCTGGAATGTCCCAGAGAGATGCTGCAGGGCTGCAGCTGTCCACTTCTGGGTGGTGTCTTCATATTATATGGAACCATCTGTAAACAATGCCCACATGTTTTCTTCCTCTGTCAACTGATCTTAGGGAACTCCCCATGGGGCCATGAGTGCAGGCTGGGAGAGAGAAGTGAGGACCATAGACATTTGAGTCTCTTCTTCATGTAACTTACTTGTACCTTACTGCTCTGCTTGGGCCCGATTACACACATACCTCTTCACCTGATGACAAAGTGCTACTGTGCATGCCCAGCTTTATGGCTTGGTGGGTCAGATAACATCTGGTCAATGACGAGCAGCTCAGGTCGCATGGGAACTTGGTGGACCATCGTTATCACTTGATTCGGTCGTCTTGTCATCATTCAGTCTCTACTAAGGCTCAGTAGCAGACCAAGATCCATTTCAGAAAACAGCTGTCAGATTGAAAACATTGTTTCAAAACACAGAGAGCTGTTTTTTTGTTCTCTCAAAAGAAGTGGAGTTATCCAAAGAAGAGGATAATTCTTTGCTCCAAAATCCTAGGGGCCTTTGCTGTGGATCAGCTTTAAGGAACTGTTAAAGTTTTTCAACAGCATCCCTATCTTCCACTACACTTCAAGCCTCATTGGATCTGCTGTAACATATGGTCACTTCACAGAGCAGCTTGTACAGTAATTTGGACCAGTGGCAGAACTTCCTCTTGTTTTGGGATTGAATCAAAACTAGAAGCTTTACGGGCACTTGATAAATGAGCCAGGGTAACACACTCACATGAGGAATATGTTGCCTCAAAAATCCATAGATGCCCACAGGGTACTGTGTCACTTTTTCATTTGTAGGGGAAGTTAGATTTAACAATGCATCCCTCACCTTAGAAGGGTTATCAATTTTCTCAAGCCCCTGGGCCTTTAGAAATTTCACTGGGTAAAAGGTCCTTGAATTTTTGTCAGGTTTATTTCCCATCTTCTGAGATGCAAATCCATTACCAATAAGTCTAGAACAGTTGCTACTTTTTTCTCACTATGTCCAACCAGCACATCAACAACGTAATGGACCCATGTGATATATTGTGGAAAGGAAAGGCAATCAAGTTCCCTGATAACTAAACTATAACATAAGACTAAAAAGTTGATGCACCACTGAAGTCAGACAGTAAAGGTGTATAGCTGGCCTTGCCAGCTGAAGGAAAACCACTTCTGATAGTCTTTTCTATCAGGTGTGGAGAAAAAGACATTTGCCAGATGAATAGCTAGACACCAGGTACCAAGAGACATGTTAATTTGCCCTAGCAATGAAACCACATCTGGTACAGTAACAGCAGTTGGAGTCACCACCTTGTTTAGCTTGTGATAATCCACTTTCATTCTCCAAGATCTGTCTATTTTCTGCACAATCCAAATAGACAAGCTGAATAGGTATATCACAGGAATCACTACCCCTGTATCCTTCAAGTCCTTGATGGTGGCGCTAATCTCATAAATGAGATGTTGCTTTTGGTGTACAATTTCTCCTAGGGAGAGGCAGTTCTAATGGCTTTACTTGGTCTTTCCTATCATATAGCTTTCACTCCACAGGTCAGGGAACCAATGTAGGGATTCTGCCAATTGCTCAGTGTGTCTATTCAAAGTACGCATTCCAGAACTGGAGAAATAAGCACAGGATGGATTTATTGACTCACTGGACCCATTGTAAGATGGACCTGAGCTAAACTTCATTGATCACCTGACCTCCACAAGTCCCTACTCTGACAGCAGTGTGGGCTACAGTATTGTGTTGGATCCCCTGAAATTAGTCTCAGTTCAGAGTCATTATTCAGTAATCTTTGAAAGGTCTGATTATATCTTTATCCCCAGTACAGAGTCACTATGATAAAAGACCATGGCTCCCTTTGGGTAAGACTGAGAGAATGATGAAGAGTATAAATTTTTGACAGGGTACAGAGTCCTTCCTCAAGTGGACTCCACCTTCCCTTTATACAAGGGCCTCTGGGTCTGCAAACTGGATCAAGTTTGGGAATTGACTTGAGGGGCCATGACTCTCTATTTTTATGATACAAATTAGAGTTTTGTTCACTTGACCCAGAATTCTTTCACTTTATTCAGATAAAGTAAGAATTTGTAGGTTTCTCATCTATTTCACTTCTAGGAACACTATGATCACCTAGCTAACAGCACAGGTCTTTGTGAGCCAGATTACTTTGATTGCTGCTTTGACTCTGCTGTCTGCTGGGATAACTATCTCTATCATGCCTTTGTCAGTGGATGCCACCATTTGGCCCTGCTACCCCGGGATCCAATGATTTTCATTGCATTAAGTTTTCCATTGCATTTAGTGGCAGCAATTCCCACTACAATTTTGGGTTTTCAGAAAAGAGTGATTCCAGAGCTCTTAAAGGATGCTGGGGCTTCTGTCACAAATTTAGTCCTCACAATATTGGTAACAGATATGTCCTCTGGACCCTCCCAGGTGGGTGAGTAAGTCTTATGTGACAAATTCACTCTGACATTCCAATCTCCCTAAACATTTGAATTCCTTCCTCTCACACTATACCAAGGCAGGTCTAACATTTCAAGTTTATTTGACCTGTGTCACCTTTGATCCATGTTTTAACATCCAACCAAATTGTTAGAGCCCTTTCTAACAACCTGAGCTGCAACATTAAATTGAGAATGTCTGCTTAGGGGGCCCATATTCATAAATTCAGCAGATACAACTTTATGTTCCTTCTATCATTATCCTCATGGGTCATAATTTCTACCTCATCTTTTGAAGCCTGCTGGGGCTTGTTATAGGTCTTGCTGAGTCTAGTTATAGGTCTAGAAGCAAAGAGAGGTGGTGAGGGTGATTCCTGAGGAGAATTAGTGGTGTCTTGAAAGGTACTATTTCAGGGGAGACCATTGCTGTTTCCTCAGACAAAGCAGGGTAAATCTCCTCAGATGGGGTGGATCAGCTACTTCTACTGGCAAAGAAGACTCTGGAATTTGGAGGTTCAATGTCCCCAGTCTCATCTGAATCTTCCCATACGTTCCCATTCCAACATCCAGGATTCCATTCTTTCCCAATCATTGACCTCACTTTAACAGTAGACATGAAGTGAGGTTGGGAATTCAATTTGCGTTGTAATTCAGCCACTCACAGGATGAGTTTCTGGTTTTGGTTTTTCAACAATCTCAGCTCTGCAACTATAGTAGATAAGGGTCTCTTTCAGCACAGACAGAAGTTTTCAGATAATTTATACAGCACTTCAACTGGAAATTAGAATTCCTGAGCTCATCCATTTATCCCCTACTTTTTCCAGTGATATAGGAGCAACTAGGCAATTTCATTATACTCATTGTTTTGACAAAAATTTTCAAAGGTATCATGTATAGTGCATGGCCACACAGAACCTTGCCTTTTATAAGTGTTTGATTATGAATATTATGGTGATAACTTGCTTACCTCTATGGTCACATCATATCATGGATGATCAGTGCCCTCTTTGCTACAGGACATAGAGTCATTAGTGACTTTAAATTTAATCAGATTAGAAAAACAATTCCAGAAAAACTAAAATCAATTTAGAAAACTCATTCTTAAGATTATGTTCCTCTAGAACCACTCTCTGAAACAAAATCTGTAGTAGTCACTGTTTCCCAGAGAAACAGAATAGGATGTGGGTATAAAACACACATATATCGATGTGTATATAAATATATACAACATATAAATATAGATAGATATGATATGTACATGTGTATCTATATCTACCTGTGTATCTATCTTATCTAACTATACCTATATCTGTCTATCCATTAATACCTATCTATCTATACTGAGAGACAGAGAGAGATTTGTGTAAGGAATTGGCTCACTGACGTGGAGGTTGGCAAATCCAAAATCTACAGGGTAGACTGGTCAGCTGGAGACCTTGGGAAGGGCTACAGTTTGAGTTCAAAACCATCTGCTATAAGAATTCCCTCTTCTTCAGGGGAGGTCAGTCTTTTTGTAAGACCTTCACTGATTGAATGAGGTCAATCCACATGATGAAGGGCAATTGGCTTCTCTTAAAGTCTGTGATTTACATGTTAATCTCTCCAAAAATATATATTCACAGAAAAATCTAAAATAGTATTTGACCACATATCTGGGTACCATAACTTGGCCAAGTTGGCACGTAAAATTAACCATCTTACAGGCATGAAAATAAAAAGTTGAGTCATTTTAAGTAAGTGAGTTTTCTCACTGACCATGAACAAATAATACTTATGTAAGTGTTGCTTTGAGATTTAAATGAGATAATAAACATAAGGTACAGTTCCAGGCTTATAGTTCATATTTAATAAATTGGCAATTAGCCATATGTATATATAATTTTCATATGTATCTTTCAAGCTAATTTTATTCAAATGGTAAATAAAATTTTATGTCCTGCTTTTTTATGTATTTTTATGTTGTAAGATTTTGAAATATATTATTCTACATTAGTTATTATATATTATATATAATATTATATATTATACGTTATATAGTTAAGAGCTACAATTTTATGAATATATTATATTCCATCTAGTAGATTTACCAAAATAAACTGTCATAAATTTTGAATGAGCCCTGCCCTGCTTTTTATTTTTATTATTCTGTATACAACATTTACATCCTCCCAAACACACATTTTAGTCTAATGTTTTTATTTTTAATGCAGATTTTCACTTTAAATATAAAGCCTGAATTCAAGATACGCCTTGGATTTCAACTCAATTTCATGTCTTTCCAATATAACAGGCAAGACATTTATTTCCTTGGGGACTGGTATGGTTTTATGCATGCCTCCTCTACAAGAAAATGGTTAAGTGACCTTTTCCAATAATCTTTGCTTTGAGGAAAAAGAAAAGGTTTTACAGGTGCCTTGAGAGAATTTCAGAATTACATCTAGCACTTCGTAGGCTTCAAATAAAACCTCTGAGTGTAGAGAATTATCCTTGGGGATCCGGCACATGTTAGTGGTCAGAGAGGGGTTAGTACATGAGTGTGTGATGTATTATATGATGAATACATTGTAGTGTAGTTTGGTAAAGTTAATGGTAACTTGTTAAAAGGGAACTTGGTAGAAGTCTCACCGATTTCATATTTGCCTATTCTCAAACGTCACTTAACCTACATCTTATGGACTTTGGTGATCATCTCTTCAAAGAGGAAGGTGATAAATTAAAATCCTGTAGGGACTGGTTTTAAAATCTACATGTCAGTTTCCACACCACCACCCTTGATATTCTGTCATAACTTGAGGCTTAGCGAATGGACAAATGTAGGTATAATATACTGGGGGAAAAAAAAAAAGCATCCCTAGGTGATTTCGATTACTGTGTGCCCAATTCTGCTTCCAAGTGAGATCACAGATCCTGCCAAATCCTGATATTGTGATATTGTACAGTAAGAACAATTAGTTCCTGCTCTATGATTTGAGTTAGAAACAGAGCTGAAAAGGAGATGCAGGTCACCTGACTCTTATTCTGATGCTCTTTTCACTCCACTCTTTTTAAAGAAATTGTATTCAATTCATCCTTTGAAATTGGAAATATACTTTATTAGTCAGTATTAAAATGTTAAGAAGGACTAGTTTTTCATATTTCCGAAGATAGGCTAACACTCTATAAAATTAGAAAGAGGATGAAAGAGAAGGGAAAGATCTGAAGTGAGGGTATTTTCAGATACTGACATACCACACACTATGGGAAAACGATGAGCTTTGGAAATACTTATCTTGGAGATCAAACCCCAACATAACCACTTGTAGGAACATGAATAAACTACTTTACCTTCCTCTCTCTTTGTTTCTTTACTGGGGTTATTGGGGATAACAACACCTATCTCACAGTGTTGTCCAGAGAGTTAAATAATATAATTTATAGAAAGGATTTCTCATTAAGCAGTAGTGGAAACTAGTAGTTATAATAGTAGTGTTGTAACCAGTAATTCCTATTTTCCCTCCTTCTTTTCTTTAACATAGTAGTAGAATGGAGGAAGCCTAACATTTTTTCAGTGGACCAGCTAATGTCATAAAAAATATTTATCTTAAAGATGACAGAAGGAACTGTCATGCACTTCATATTTCATCCAGAGTATATTCCCTATGCTTTTTCAACTTGTTGGAGAAAATCCTCCTGCAGAGAGAGAGAGAGAGACAGTGTACTTTCAGAGTTCAAGTTATCCTGCTTGATTCCAGGACACTCTATAGTACACATATCATTATATTGTGTGAATTTGGAAAAGTAATTTATTCTCTTTTCATTTCCCTCCCCAACTGTAAAGTGAGGTGGTGAGACTCAATCACACAAAGGTTCCTTTTTTCTCTATCATTATATGGGTCCTCAAGATTATGATGACCCCAAGTAAGTGTTCTTGCCATAACTACAGTTGGTCTGATTATTTTTACTCTTATGAGGCCTGTCTATTCGCAAGCAATAGCTAATATGCAGCAAAAACCATAGGAAGAAGGTGGAAAGGCAAGGTGCTCACAGGCAATAGCGATCACACCCTACAGCTTAGGTCGTAAGCACAGCCAGATTACCCAAGCATCATGGCATAAGACCTCAGAGACTCAAAGCAAATGCTCACTGATGTGTAGTGAACCTGCCTATCAAAGGTCACCAACCTGGAGAAGAGAAGATATAGAATTATAACCTGCTCTACTATATTATAGGATAGTCATAATCCCCTAAAATGATTCTGCTTCTCTCTCTATATTTCACTTTAGGTATTCAACAAACCATTAAAATCTATTATCTTTCCTCATCACTGTAATGTCTCTATGGCAAATCCAGAAACAAACCCAACATTCAAAATTCCCCTCAACTGGAGTATTGAAACCACAACTCAGCCCCTTGGTTACAGGTACCCGTGAGTATGGTTTTATCTGCAGAGTGCCCAGTTCTCATTGGCTTAAGCCATAAAGAAGTTATTATCTGTTACAACAAGAAGTTCAGAGGACATAGAGTTTCAGGGTTTTCTCATGGGTCAAGATGACCAAAGCAATTTCTAGTCCTCCCGCATAGAAACACAGCATCCAGCTAAAAAGGAGACGAGGACTGTCTTGAATATATCTGTTTTTCTAAAGGAGATGAAAAATAAGAAACAATTCTGGACCTAGGTAATGGGAGACTGTATTCAAAAATATAGCATTAAGTGGAGGGGGATATTGCCATAGGGGAAGCACTTTTACACTATGAGATGAGCAAGCACCATGAAGGTCAGCCAGAAAAGGGTTTTTCATGTATAGGCAGAGGTAAACAAGGTGGAAAGAGATGAAGAATTGGGTGCGGGGAGGTGGGATGAACTAGAATGGTGTGAGAGGACCATAGATCAGAGAATGTTTCACCCAAGGCTCACCTGTTCTCAAGAAAGGCTGTTAAAGTGGGGTCATGTGTGGGCTCAGCCCCACGTTTCAGGACCTGGTGGCAGGAGAGAAGCTCAAGTAAATTGTGGCCAAGTCAAGGACATAAGTCCTTTGCCCAGATTGATCAGTGGATTGAAGCAGTTCAGCCACTCACTTAGGAGGCAAAGAATGGGAATATGGGGAACCTGTGTCTGGTCTTGTCATGGGTAGACAAGGGAGCATCCTGAGTCATCTAAATCATACGGGGAAAGGTGGATCTTTGTAGTGAGCTGTTTCCCAGAATATAAAAATGGGGCATTTCTTCAACCATCACTGTTTTCCAGAATCACAAGGCCAAGTTAAGTTCAACATTGACAGAGAGAAGCCTTTTACCCAGACGCTCAATATGTTGACTATCCCTCCTCAAGATTCCCTGGGTAGCACTGAGTGGCAGGCCAGGCTGTAGCTACAAGGAATCCTGCCAAAGAACATGGAGCATTTTCAGTGGTTCCAATGGAACAGGGGTCCTGCTGGAGAAGAGGAACAGGGAGAGAGCGATACATACATCTTCCACCTCTAGGGACTGAGGGACAACAGCTAAAGGAAGGGTCATTACTACACAGTTGTCTTGCTCACTGCACATCTATAGCACTTAGCATAGAGCCACAAAATGTACCTAATCAATATTTAAGTATGATTACATACAGATAAGGGTACATGCCAGGAAATAACTAAAAACCTGAGATTCATTCATTCATGTGATTCATTAAAGGTAACCAGTTGATTATTTTAATATATCTGTCACTGAATTCTCAATATTTGCACTCTCTTCCAGAATCTGGAAGTGTTGCATGATGATTATACATGAAAATCAATCATCTTTCAATTCTGTAACTCAGGCCAGGTTTAAATGACAAGAATGTTTTAAAAATTTTAGTACCCCCTAAGAGCCAACAAGAATTTCTATCAAACTATGGTTGTCGCTATTGTTGCTGGTGTTTCAGTGAATGAGGGTGAGTGATCTTGTCTTTCTAAGTATGGGCACAGGAGGTCCTTAAATGACAGCGAATTGAAGAGAAGGAAGCTTGGACCTGAGCTGACTTCAGGAGAAGTAGTGAGAAAAGCTGGGTCTCTCCATAGCGATACTGTGATTCCTGATAAAGGTGGCCTCTCCATTCACGCTTGTAACACCATTAACTGGGGCAATGGGGACCAACCCAGGTGTCCGCATCCAGGGAGATGTGCAAAACTAACCACATAAGGCCTGTAACATAATGTTACTTATGTAACTAAACATGCATGTAACATTACACACTTCCCAAGAGAATATACAAGCTTGTTAGAATGTTTTCCTATGAGGAGGAAATGGAGGAAAAAGGAAATAACCAAGCAGAGGCCTTGCATGGACCAAGTGTGCCATGGGCCAGAAATACAATCACCATCTACTCCTGATCAAAACAATTCCTCTTCTCTGTATGAAGACAAGTATTAAGTCAATGAAATTTATGAGGAAGAAAGTTAAAGGTCCAGGAGAAAATTTCTACCACATTTTAAAGAGGGCCATCAGCAGCAATGAAACTTTCTTTCTAAATAATTTCCATCACTTCCCAGTGTGCCTAGAATAAAGGACAAAAGCACTTATCTGGAATTTAAAGGCTTTCTTTTGGTTGACCCCAGGCTACCTTTCTGGCCATGCCTGTCAATTTCTTTACCTGTTTCTCCTGTGTGTGGGCCAAATAGAACTAAGTGTTACCTCGCATTCATTATTTGAAGACATATTATGAATTGGGCAAAAGACGGTCAACTCCGCCCACATGGAACTGACATTCTAGTGATGGTAGACAATAAACAACAAACTATATAAATAAATAAAAATATGGTGCTCTAGAAGGTTCTATAAGGTGCCAGACAAAAAAGAAAAATCAGGAGCAGACCTGGGGTATCAGGACTGGCAGGGACAGATGATGGAATTAAATAGTGTCCCCTCATTGAGAAGATGCAATTAGAATAAAAGTTTCAGAGGTAAGAGAATCACCAAACAGGTTTTGAGGGAAGAAATTTCCAGGTTGAGGAAAGATGCAAGAGTAAGGTTGATGTATACATGATGTGTATGAGGTACAGCAAGGCCAGTGGGAATGAGCAGAGCGAGGCAAAGAGGAGGATGGAAGGAAGTAGAAAGATCAGCCAGACCAAGAGGGAGATTGTGGACTTGGCTTCTACTCTGAGTAAACGGAGAGCCAGAGGAGGAGGTGGTATGTGAAGTACGGGAGATGACTTGCGTTTTATTTTATTTAATTTTTTGGCCACACCACACAGCATGCGGGATCTTAGTTCCCACACCAGGGGTGGAACCCATGCACCATGCAGTGGAAGCACAGAGTCTCAATCACTGGACCACCAGGGAAGTCCCATTTGCGTTTTAAAAGCCCAATCCAGCTTCCCTCTGGAGAATAGACTGTAGAAGAGGCAAGGCTAGGATCAGATTTATTAAAAGGCTACTGCAGCAATCTGAAAATCAGTGGTGCCTGGGTGGTTTGGAATGGTCAATATCTGAAAGTATTTTGAGATAAAGACAACTGGATTTCCTGATAGGCTGGACATGGGCTGTAAGAAAAAGAAGTCAAGGGTGACTCTAAGGTTTATAGGCTGAGAATTAGAACATGCATCTGGTGAGTTAGGAGAGGCTGCAGGAGGAGTAGTTTTGGGTATTTTCAGTCTTTGATGACCATAAGATAGCCATATAAGGGAGTTCTTTGTCCCCAGGGCTCATATTCTATGTACCCAATTCCCTGTCTTCCACCCTTTTTTTTCTTTTTTCCAACCATTTATTTATCAAAGCCCAGCTCCAAAATTATTTCTTCTGGAAGCCATCTTTTATACCCACCACTTCTATAGGAAAATAAAACAAAACAAAACACCTGTTCATTTAAACCAGAGTCATTTTCATTAATTCATCCATTTATTCTCATCCAATTCACATCCATTCAACTATGATCAAGCAACAACCACTTTTTAAAAAAGCTGCAGATATAGTGGGAAAGAAGACCAGGAAGATCACTGTCTTTGTGAAACTTTCCTTTTAGTTGGAAGAAAGAGAAAAAAAAAATATCAAGAAATAATTGGAAAGGGAATTTCAGATAGAGACAAGTGCTATAAAGAGATCATGACATCGTGAAACAGAGTGCCCAGGAATGAAGAGACACCTCAATTATATAGTCAGAAAAAGGCTTTCTGAGGGAACGAGGGTGGAGGTGACCCAGGGAAGTTAAGAAGGTGTCAGACACACAAGGATGGGGACCTTGAGGTATGTAGAGCAGTCCAAATGCAGTGAAAAGCAAATGCAGAATCAAAGAAGTGTGGAAGGGTATGCTATGTGTACAGAACAGCATGCAGGACAGTGAGTGAAGCAGAAGTTCAGTCCACCAGGACCAGGAGCGTGCTTAGAGAACTGCCCTGGGACCAGATTGCCCAGTGCCTCATTAAGCCGGTGGGGGAGGCTGGACTTATTCCTGAAGGTGAAGGAAAGCCATCTCCTCTTCTCCAGTCAAAACTTCTTGAAGACAAGACACTTGGATGATTCTGAATAGAGAAGAGTACTTCATTTCTCATGTTGAGGAGATGTTATCATTAATAATAATAAATACCACTCATTATATATTCTGGATTATCACCTTTCATCATCACCTTTCATGTACCCTAGTGATACCATTCCCAAATCTTCACAAAATTCTAAAAGTCTCTATCATGTTATAGATTCATGAAAATGAGACTCAGGTACGTGACTCACTGAGCTTCTGATGAGAGCAGAACTCCAGCTTGGAGCAGCCCCACACTGAAGTGAACCCGTGAAAAATAACAGGGTCATTCCTGAATCCAGGTCAGCTCCCCCATAGACAAGCACTGCTTCCCTTGTACCTGGCCAATGCCTCTATGTGCAGTTCTCAGTGTAATTAAGCATATAATGAATACTTACGTTGTGCAAGATAATGTTATTTTCTAAAAAGAATAATGAATATATGGAATAACTTTTTGAACAAAGAGAATCCACTGGGGCATGTGAAATTAAAATGTTGCTGGAAGGTCAAAATTAATTTTGGAAACATTGGTGAAACAGAGAGTTTCACAAAGAGAAAATTGAGAAAACAAAAACTGCATGAGCTCAATGAATAAAAAGGGTAAAACATCTATCCAGAAGTCTTTTGCCTTTGCCGGAATTCATTAACTTTTATTTTGGCTTTAACTCTTTGAAAAAGTTCTGCCTAAAGGAATTCCATAATTTGGATTTAATGTGACCTGTAGAAGCAAAGTGAGGGTTGGAGGGGCTCAGAGGCTGAGCAGATGCTGGGAAGAGTCCAAGAGCGCCCAGTGATGTCCAGGATCAATGGGGTGCCGGGGGCAGAGCAGGGAGGAGGGGCTTTTTGATGTTGGACAGTGTGATAATGACTGCACCTGAGCCAGAATCTATTTTTCTTATAAAGGCAGATGCCCTCAAAGAACACGGCACCCAGAAACTCTAATACTTATCTTGTCTGTCTCTGTCCTCTGGAGACTGACAAAGTTTGAACACTACGAGTCTGCTCAATTGCAGAATCAGGATTCAGCATTTTCAGGTCTTCAAGGATTGTTTCACCTCTCCTCATCATCAGTTGAAAAGAGTCAACAGATTTTTTCATAGACAAACGCATGACCTATCAATTAATCAAAAAGGAGGAAAGGAAGCAAAGTCCCTATAACTTCCACCATGCAAGCATATTTTGTATTGTGTAACACATTACATTTCTTTTACTGTTTCCTTACATGGGTATCATTCATTGATCTTTATATACACACTCTTGTTCTTCTCTATTTTTCTAATTTGCGGGAATTCTCCTTACCTACATGATGGCAGGATTGTATAGTATAACATATTCATTAAGATTATCTTCTTGAAACCAGGTTGCTTAACATTGAAGTGTGGCGCCACTATCTCCTAGCAATATTACCTGGACAAAAAGAAATCATAATAGTTCCCCGATAGTAAGTGAGTAATGAATAACCACTCTCGCAATAGTAATCATTTACCGAGGTCCAGCCTCAGCAGAACAGGATTGCCTGAGGGGAGACGGAGTCGGCGAGGACAGAAGACACAACACCTCTTAGGATGCAGGAATTCTGACAAACTTTATTGCACACACTATACCTTTTTATACTTTCAAAACAATAAACTGATTTTAATTTATTACTTTATCAATCATCACCATCATTTTCTCAAACCAAAAAGAACCTTTTACATAAGCATTTCACACACGCAGTTTACATAATTTTCTTATTATATCTGTAATTGTCCCTTGTGATTGAGAGCACATTATTGTTGTGATTATTTACAAAATAGCATCACATAAATTCTCTTATGTTTAAGGGTTCTGATACAAGAAAAGGCATGTTCTTAGTGAAGCTTTACAAAAAGTCGTTATCAGAATTTGAACACAACAGTATTTTTTTCCCTTATGATGTGGAACATGCTGCCTGTCATAACCTTTTTGTGCATGCCCAGCCCAGAGCTTCTCACTGAAGTTGGGTCTGTCTATAGCTTCTAGAATGTATGTCATGCACCAAATGTGCCATAAGTGCTATAGAGTTAATACCCCTGAGAAGAGACCTCCACCAGTGACAGAGCTGGAAGGCAGAGATGGACACCAGCTGACTGGTCCCTCGGATGGAACAACTCTGAAGCATACTTTGTGTATCTCTAAGAAGTCTCCAGTAGGACTGAGACCCAGTTTCCCATAGTGACAAATTGTTTGCCAACCATTATTTTCAGTGGCTTCCTTATTGTCTACCTCAGTTCTTGGCACCTCTTAACTGGGCTCTCTGTTATCATTTCTCACACAAACAACTGGGACAAATCCTTATCTCAGGGTCTGTTTCTGGGAACAGGCAATCTAAGATACATTTTATCAAAGGTTAACTTTTCTTCTATTTTTTTTCACACACACACACTGTATTTTATTTTAACAAGAGATACATAAACTGACACCAAGCATTGTAAATGGATGACTACAACAAAAGCAACAATGATTGCAATTACCAAACATGAAACACACTCACACTATGTCATATTATTGACATTCAGTCCAGTATTTTCTTCTACTTTATTACACTCTTTTGAAATACAAATTATAATGACCATGCAGTATTCAACTGAGGGGAATCTCATAATTTCTTTTACTAATATCCCACTGTTGAGCATTACATTGTTTCCCAATTCCAATGTCAAAAACACTGCTAGATTAAATAAATAAATATATCTGTGTAAAAAGGTTTAAAAAGTCAAGTACAGTTTCCAAAGTTATTCTCAATAATAAGGAGTTCCTGGGTCAAAAAGTACAAGCTCTTAAATATTTCTTGAGTATATATTTTGAAACTGATTTCCAATAAGGATTCACTATTGTCATTAGCAAGGTAGAATGCTCAAAATCTTCAAAATTTTGTTTTCATAGAGTGCTTGTCTTACCTAAACTGTGTTCATTTCAAAGAATAAATTCATTTCCAATGATCAATTTTAATGTCAGAGAGAGAAAAGCATGGTGCTCAAGAACCTCACTTTGGAGCCAATTAGTTACATCCCAGCGTTGCTTCTTAGTTTAGTTCACCACGCACTTAAAATAACATGTGACCCTTCCTGCAAAGGCTTACTGAAAAGTTATCAGCCGCATTCTTCCAGAAATTACCACTCTCTTTTCTTCACAATGTCCATGCTTCTGGGAAGCATTTATAACACACAGCCTAGTAGATGGAATAATAATCATTCCTATTTGTATACTTCAGTTTACTTGTATACTCAACACCTAAAACAGAGCAGACCTTGAAAATATATTTCAGAAAATGAGAATATCCAGACCAATCTTGGTCAGGAATAAAGATAATTATAGTGGTATCCCTAAAAACACACAAAAAATATGGATCATTTAAAATGTACCAAATATTTTACATGACAGTTATTCAGTCATGATAACGATCCTACAAGTTAGGCATTGACAGCTCCATTTACAGGTGGTTAAATAGGAGGTTAAATAGTGTCCCACCCAAAATACACGTCCACTCAGAAGCTAAGAATATGACCTTATTTGGAAAGAGGGTCTTTGCAGAAGCAATTAGCTAAGTACCTTGAGATGAAACCACTTTAGATTTAGGGTGGCCCTTGAAACCGATGAAGGGTGTCCTTATACACAGTGGAGCAGACACAGATACACAGGGGAGAAGGTCACATGAAGAAGGCAGAGAGTAGAGCATCCATGAGCCAAGGAATGGCAGGAGCTACCAGAAGCTGGCAGGGACCAGAAGGAGTTCTTTTCTGGAGCTTTCTGAGGAAGTGTGGTCCTGCCCACATCTCAGTTTTAAACTCCTAGCCTCTAAAACTGAGAATAAATTACTGTTATTTTAAGGCTTCGAGTTTGTGGCAATTTTTTATAGCAACCCTAGGAATGAATACAATGTGTGAGGAAAATGATGCTCTGAGCATGTCAATTCCCTCCTCTGAGCTTCAGTTTTCATCCTGGTATGTGAAGGAGCTTGGGTTTTCCTGGGTTTCCAGGAAAAATACCACATCTTGTGCAAAGTTTCCCAAGTTACTAGAGACGGACAGCAGGAGTTCTACAGCACATGCAGGGAATGGGATAGACATCAACTAAATGATGAGTTTAAGACACAATCCAAATTAGCCTGATTTTAACGTCTCCTTCATTTCAGAAACAGTTTATGTTAAATAGTCCTATCCCCACCTCCTTTTACAGTTTCACAGTTATGATAAATGATACAGTCATTTGGCCTTGTGACTCTTGTTTTCATGATTTAATAAAAGTACGCCCACATTTATTAGTCAATCAATCATCTCTCTCTGTGTTTGGATCCCACTTTATAACAATAGTATGTGCTCTGATGACATTAATACCTCCAGTCTCTCTCCGTCAGAAATATCAAATAAGCAGGACCTGTTTTCTACAGCCTTAGTCACACTAAAAGGGCACTCCTTTTCTCATCATTGAGGAAGATATGGCTAAACATGTAAAGGATTTTTCATTTAAAAGCACTTGAAGTTTCCCTAGAATGATTTCTTTCATTTTAGGCAATAGAATGACTACCTTGTTTTTTGGGACAGTAGAAAGAAATTTGAGGTGGGACCTATCCATTCGCCATCATGAAGGAAAGATTTGATTTGGTACAATGTGAGTTTTCAAGACGTCACTTTCTACAGACTTGTCATGATACATTTTCATTAACCAAATATGGTATTTTTTTTGTGTGTGTGATCACAGACTCTGTGTTTCAATTTCCCAGAATTGTCCAGAGGTTACTAAATTACCTTATTCTATTACTTTACCTCTCTTGCTTCTTCCAATAGAATATGAAGTAGTTAGGAAGGAAAGTCAATGAGATGCTCTGGGTTTCCATATGTAAATCCTCTCACCTGACTCAAGATTAGAGGACATTTGAAGGTGAAAAGGGAAGCAAATTTGAATACAATGAGGAAAACACTAATGCATCGTGTGCTACTCAAGTAACATTATTATTTAAGGCTAGTTCATCATTTCCTTATTACCTGGAAGCTAGAAAGAACTCATTTAAAATATAGGATCTACTAGTGAATATGAGATTTTGGATAAGTCAATAGGCTTTCAGGGCCTCCAACTCCATGAAGTTGTAAGTTTTACTTGCAAAATTATATCTAAGAATGTCTAGCACCATAACTAAATAAATATTTTGGGAACTCAATAAAAATAATAACTCACAGTGGCATAGGGCCACAACTCTTGAGTTCTATGAAATCCAATAATAATGAAAGAATAGAGTTGGGTTTCAGTTTCTACTATTAGAAAATCTCAGGCACCAAAATAGGCCATTTGGGGTGAGGGCTCTGTAGGGTGTCCAGTTGGCTAAGATGGAGCATAATTACTAGGGAGGATTAATTACTAGCTAGACCACCATTGTCTCCCTCCAGGCCCATCAGAATAATCTGCTAGTTGGCCTCTCACTTTTCACATAAGCAGTATTTCAAGACTGTCTCCAACAACAAAAAAATGCTATTAATTGCTACACAGCCTTCAGTCATAATCCTTGTGTAAGAAATGCATTTCCAAACTACTGACAGTGGTCTTCTGGATTTTTCAAGTTCTGGTCCTTACACACCCTCCATGCCTAGCTTGTGTCCTTCCTCATCTTGTTCACCACAATCCAGGCTTACAGATTTTCTTTCAGTTCTGGAAAAGTTCATACTTTCTTGCACCAGACTTTGACATAACGTTCCTTTGATCTAACTTGAATACTGTTTTCCTCAACTCTTGACTAAGTCCTATTCATCATTAAACGTGAAATGAATAATTCCTGCTTTTGGAAAGACCCACACTATCTAGAGTATCTGTCCTATCTCTTTATGTCTTCCACAAAGACCTAGAACCTAACCCAAGAACCTCACTTTTCCTCACCATGAGGATCCATGAGCTTTCCTCACAGGCCCTTCAGGTTTACCCAAATGAACCTCAATTATTATCTAAGTAATTACCTGTTTTTTTCCTGTTAGCACCTTTTTTTTTTTTGCGGTATGTGGGCCCCTCACCGCTGTGGCCTCTCCCGTTGCGGAGCAACAGGCTCCGGACGCGCAGGCTCAGCAGCCATAGCTCACGGGCCCAGCCGCTCCACGGCACGTGGGATCCTCCCGGACTGGGGCACAAACCCGTGTCCCCTGCATCGGCAGGCGGACTCTCAACCACTGCGCCACCAGGGAAGCCCTGTTAGCATCTTTTATAATTAGTGTGGTCACTTGTTTTTTCTTAATTCTTTTTAATGTTAGACAATGTAAGCGTAGTGAAGAAGGAATTGCTCTCTCTCTTACTCACTATTGCATCTCCCAAGCCTAGCATAGATTTGGCCTGTACATTTGTTACTTAAAGGAATGGATGGGATGGTCAAGGAAGAAGCCTCTTGGAGTGGGTTGAGTAGGAAATGGATAGTGCAAAGGTAAATCACTCTTGAGACTCCTTCTGTGAATCTGAGGCAGACAATTATAGGGGTAGCCAAACAGAAATGAAGAAAAGAGAGAATTCTTTATTTTTAATTTTAAATATAGAATGCACTATCACACTTCTATGTGCTAATGGAAATGATTCAACAGAAATATGGGTGCTTATGGTTCAGGAGAAATAGGATAACCAAATAGAGCCAAGTGGGATAGAGCACTGGCCCTAGATGTACAGGAACTGACCTTCTGTAGGAGAAGGGACAATTCCTTCTTTGGATTCAGATTAAGAAAGTAAAGCTGAGTAGAGGGAGACTACCAGTTGGTAATAGGAAAATGATGTAGTTTGTCTTTGTCAATTTCTTTTTCTCGCAGTGTCATGTGAGCAACTTCATAGTTGAGAGGGGAGGTAGAAGGAATGGTTTGGTAATCTTATGGAGATAGATATTATACAAAATTTTTTCCCAGGAGTGAAAAATGATCTCTCTAGAAAAACGCAGAGGGTGTCATGATAATATTGAGTGTCCATTTTGATTTTACTAGAACTTTGGAGTGAAGCTACTGAGAATGGCTGTGTGACTTTCCCCAGCAGCACAGCAACCAGCCGAAGGTTTTACCCTGCACTTGAACTGCGGCAAGGATTCTATTGCTTATCATCAGAAATGCTGTTAATTCAATGATTGCAGTGAATTAAGCTTGTAAGTATTTTAATGTACGGAGTCTAAGTAAACTGAAGGTCTTCTCGGGTCTTTACTAGACCTGAGTCGAGTGGTAAAATACCACAAGAGAGATAAAATACTTTAAATATTTTAATATGAGTTGGTCACTATTATTATGCCCGTTTTACTGATGTGTAAACTAAAGTTTAGAGTGTTAAGTGACTCACCCAAGCTCATACAGTTTAGACGTGGGATAATCAAGATTGCAGAAGCATATATAAAAGTGAGAAACACAAAGGTTAAACTCAGGGGAAAAGAAAGCAGAGGAGTCAACTGAAAGACCAAGGCTCTAAGCCAGAAGGGAGGTGTGTGTCCCCAAAGCACTCCAGCAAAGAGAGGCTTCTAGGGCACTTGTTAGGTTCCTTCCCAGCCCATCTTACACCCAATGCTCAGAGCCCGGAGAGTTCCTGACAACGTGGCATGTTTTTATTTTTATATTTATACAGATAGAAAATGAGCCACTTAGAACTGAGCTTGTTCGCTCTCCATGGTGGCACCTGCCTCTCCTGGTCAGCCTCTCACTGTCAAGCACCATCTCTTCTGACAACGTTCTGTCCTTGACGATCTGCTGCCTTCGTGTTCTCTTTATTTAAAATAGGAATAAACCAAAGTCCTTCACTTTTATGTAACTGACAAAAAAAGGAACTAAGTGCTTCTTGGAAATGGGAGCGAAGTGTACAAGTTGAGAGTGACATATTTACATCACGTCAGAAATGAAAAAGGGCTGCTTTCTCCCCTTCAAATATATCTATTCTCATAAACACATTCTAAAGAGTGTATTGTTTATAAAAACTATACCTTTATCTCATTTTTTGTTGTTGTTAATAGACCCAATGTCAGCAGTGACTGTTAGAAGAAAAACACATGATTTTCCTTGTGTGAAGACAATTCAAACCTCATTTTACCTTAATATGGTGAAAGCTGTGTTAAGTGGACATTTCAAGCTATTAACAATAAACATCAATTTGATCTTATTTTAATTAGGAAGAGAATATTGCCTTGGGTCCACAAGTGATCATATATTGGGAGGTAACTGTTGAATGTGCACATTGCCAAGGAAGAGGTTGAACTCTCATATGGGTCTCCAGCAGGACTGATGCCTCAGTGAGGGTCTGAAGACCAGTGCTGGAAACATTGGGTACTTGCTAGAGATGAAAATAGTCAGGCATTGTAATTACAATACAACTGATGAAATTATCATTTCAACTAGCATGCAATGAAGTTTGCCATGTTTCTTACACTGGACTAAAGCCATTTAACTGCTTTTCTAATTTAATCTTTACAACAAACCTCTCTAAACACTAAGTTTCATGGATGAGAAGAACAAGGCTCTGAGATGCCAGATGAATCTTGATCACAAAGATGGCAAGTGGCTGATCTATGATTCCAGTCTAGGATTTCTGCCCTTGTGGACTTCATTATTGTTCTATACAGAATGTCTCAGGGAATTGTGAAGACCCAAACCAGGATGCTATAGTATTTCATGAAATCTGAGGAGCAAATTTAGGAGTAAAATGAGACAAAATTAAGGCTAAGAACCAAGTAAATATGGTAAAGAAAAAGGCTTAGAGCTAAGTTCATGCCTGAAAATTGTTCTAAAAATTCTGTAGTTAAAAATTTTGTAGATAAAAATTGCAATGACCAAATCTGTCTGATGTAACCATTTTGGAACTCTGGAGTTTATTGAAGGCTTGCAACTTCCAGATGAAGGCTTATACAGTAAATTGTGGTTTATTTCTGACAATTTTAGCTCTTAGTATACTAGCAGCAACCCATCTGACATGCCAGCCGTGTGTCAGGCAGCCATGCATGTATTCCTGAAGCAGAAGCCAGGGTGGGCAAAAAGGACGTTATCCTCCAAATATCAGGCAACTGTGTTCTGACTGCTGATTGCTGCTTCTGCACAGAGGTGCAGACAAGAAGTGGGCAGCTATTGTATCTGCACCAACCCCCAATGTTGCAAGACCCTCTTCCTCAGATTGAAGTCACTTCCAAGGAATTTAAAGGGCTGGCACCCTTTTTACTGCCCTTCTTTTTTCTCTTTTTTCCCCTTTTTCAGAAAAAGACATAAAAAACTAGGACATTTAAAAACAACTGCTTGTGTGGGGAAATGTAGAAAATGACACTGTGTACCCAGGAAAAGGTCTAATAAAGACCTGAGAAGACCTTAAGTTTATTCCTCAGGCTGATAGCAAGAGATAGCCTAAAATAATAATAATAAATAAGCAAAGACAATAACAAAAATCAGTAAAACCCAGGGAAGGGGAAAATCTGATTTCCAGAGTTACCACATGATCAAATGTCCAACTTTCAACAACAGCAAAAATCACAAAGCATACAAAGAAACAGGAAAGTACAGCCCATTTAAAGAAGAAAATAAATCCACAGAAACTGTCCCTGAAAAAGACCTGATGGGACATATACTAGACAAAGATGAAAACAACTTCTTAAAAATGCTCAAAGAACTAAAGGAAGATATGAATAAACTCAAGAAAATCATGTATGAACAAGATGAAAATGTCAATGAAGACATAAATAACCTAAAAAGAAACCAAAACTAAATTCTGGAACTGAAAAGTACAATAACTAAAATGACAAGTTTACTAGAGGAATTCAAAGGCAGATTTGAGCAGACAAGAGAAAGAATTAGTAAACTTGAAAGCTTAATGGAAATTGTCAAGTGTGAGGAACAGAAAGCAAAAAGATTGAGAAAATTGAAAAGAGCATAAGAGGACATTTGGGACACAATCAAATGGACCCAATATGCACATTGTGGGAGTCCAAAACTAAAGGAAAAAAAGGCAGAGAGAATATTTTTAAAAACCATAGCTGAGCACTCCCCAAATGTGATAAAATACATGATTATAAAACTCCAAAATGCTCAACAAACTCCAAGTAGAATGAATTCAGAGACCACACCAAGACACATCATAATCAAACTTTCAAAAGTCAAAGACAAATAGAGGATCTTAAAAGCAACAAAAAGTGAATCCAAACACAAGGAATGTCCCAAAGAAAACTATCAAATTTCTCATCAAAAATGTTGGAGGCCAGAAGGCAGTGGACCAAGGTTTTCAAAGTGCTAAACATCAAAAAAGAAGCTGTCAAGAAGAATTCTATATCTGGCATAACTATCTTTCAAAAGTGAGGTGTAATTAGGATATTCCCAGGTAAGAAAAAAAAATGAAATTATAATTTCATCAAAAAGAATAAAATACTTATGAATTAACTTAACCAAGAAGGGAAAAGACTTGCACAATAAAAAATTTTTTAAATTGCTGAAGGAAATGAAAGAAGTCATAAGTAAGGAAGTATATGCCATGTTCACGGATTAGAAGACTTAATGTTGTTGAAACGTCCATACAATCCAAAGCAATCTATAGATTCAATGCCACCCCTATCAAAATCCCAATGATATAGTTTGCAGAAATAGAAAGGCCCATCCTAAAATTCATATGATATCTCAAGGAACCTCAAATGGCCAAAGCAATTTTGAGAAATAACAAACCTGATGGACTCACTTTCTGATTTCAAGCCTTACTATAAAGCTACAGTAATCAAAACAGTGTGATACAAGCAAAACAAAAAACAAAAGGACATATAGGCAAATGGAACAGAATAGAGGGCTCAGAAATAAATTCTCACAAATACGGCCAAATGATTTTTCACAAGATTAACAAGACCAGTCAATGGAGAAAGACCATTCAATGAGAATAAGAGTCTTTTCAACAAATTATTCTGGGACAACTGATAACCACACGCAAAATAATGAAGTTGGACCCTTTACTAACACCATATGCAAAAATTAATTCAAAATGGATGAAAGACCTACATGTAAGACCTAAAACCATAAAACTCTGAGAAGAAAACATAGGACAAAAACTTCATGGCATTGGATTTGGCAATGATTTCTTGGATATGACTCCAAAGGCATATGTAACACAACAAAAAATGGACACATTGGACTTCATGAAAATTAAAAGATATGTGTATCAACAACACTATGGATAGAATAAAAAGGTAACCCACATAATGGAAGAAAATATTTGAAAATTATATACCTGGAATATATATCCAGAATATATAGAGAATTCCTAAATACAACAAAAATACAGACAAGCTGATTAAAAAATGGGCAAAGGACTTGAGCTGATATTTCTCTACAGAAGACATCAAATATCCAATAAACACATGAAAAGATGCTCAGTATCACTATTCATTAGCAAAATGCAAATGAAAGCTACATAAGATACCAGCTCACACCAATTAGGAAGGCTACTATTCAAAAAAAAGAAAAGAAGTGTTGGAGAGAACTTGGAGAAATTAGGACCCTTGTGCACTGTTAGTGGAAATGTAAAATGGTACAGCCATTATGGAAAACAGTATGGTAATTCCTCAAAAAAAAAAAAAAAAGAATTAGTATATGATCCAGCAGTTTTACTTCTGGCATATACCCAAAGTAATTGAAAGCAAGATCTTAAAAAGATATTTGTACACCATCTTCATTAACAGCATTATTCACAATAGCTAAAATGTGGAGGCAACCCAAGTGCCCATGGACAGATGAATGGATAAACAAAATGTGGTGTAAACACACAATGGAATATATTCAGCTTTAAAAAAAAGGAAATTCTTCAATATGATTCAGCATGCATGAAACTTGAGGATATTATTCTAAAATTCAGCTTTAAAAAGAAAGGAAGTTCTGCAATATGATTCAGCATGCATGAAACTTGAGGATATTATTCTAAGTAAAATAAGCCAATCACAAAAACACAAATATTGTATGATTCCTTGTACATGAAGTACTTCCAGTAGTCAAAATTATAGAGACAGAAAATAGAATGGTGGTTGTCAAGGTCGGGACAAGGGGGAACAGGAAGTTACTGTTTAATGGGTATAGAGTTTCAGTTTTGCAGGGTGAAAAGATTTGTGAAGATGGATCTTGGTAATGGTTTCACAACATTATGAATGCATTTAATGCCACTGAACTATAATAATGTTTAAAACTGTAAATTTTATGTTATCTGTGCTTTACTACAACAAAGAAAAACATTGAAAAAAAAATTCTGTCGTGCTCAACTCTCATTTTTATTTGCTCTTAGTATTGTGTATGGATGAACAGGCTTAGTAGAGCCCAGGATCAGGGTCAGTTGGACACCTGCTAATAGGCCAGCCATCTGGGCATCTGCTGGATGCATTGATCTATAAGGGGTGCTAAAATGTCAGTGAAATAAATAGAAAATATGGTGCCAGTTAACATGGCTTTCTGCACATAATTCAAACAAATAACAAATTATAAATTGCTTTATCTTGCATTGAGCAGACATAATAAAGCTTTGAATACTGGCATAGAACAGGAAGAAATTATTTGTCATTTGTTATAACCTATTGCCTTCTGGAGAGGAAGAACCCTAGCAACCAGATCACCTTTCCTTTAAATGAGGAAAACAAAATACAGTAGCTGGGGCAGAGTGAAATGGCTCTGGGAGAAACCTAGAAGACCGTGGGAAGAAGTGAAGAGAAAAGAGATGTCAGAAAAAGAGCCAAGAGCCAGGAAACCTAAGCACAGGAAAGAAAAAAGAGACTTAGCCACTGATGGATATTGCTACTTCAAAGCTCAGTGCTGGGCCACCTCTACTTCACTTACAGAATCTTCAGTAAATCTTGCATTTCTTCTAATTTCCTAGACAAGTGCAGCTTTGTTTTGGGGGAGCCTGAAAATTTTGAAGGAGAACATCTTCTATGTGAGTAATAAACATAAGTAATGAGGTATTCAATTTGGGTTAATTGAAAATCTAGTTTCTCTCTGTTTTCAATGTAATGGAATGTTGGGTTGAAGCAGAGCAGAGATGATGTCCTTGTCAACAGCATCCTAATGTTCTGTTTGGCCTCAGTCTTAGTTTACTTACCAGAGACCTATTCAAAGACATCACTGTCAGTCCTTTCCAGGTGCTAAGAGATACCCATAATTGTGTTTAACTAAGTCAGAAAAGCATAGGCCGTGATTAAGACAGTACCCCCAGGGCAGTACAGCCTGATACTCCACCCTATAAAATTTGAGTTTTTCCAGCTTACTGATGATTTTGTTGGTTCTGGGTCTTCCTGTAAAATAATTCATTAAACTGGGAATTGGACAGCACATATTGGAAGGTAGAGAGACTTCCCTGGTGGTCCAGGAGTTAAGATTCTGTACTCCCAATGCAGGGGGCCCAGGTTCAATCCCTGGTCATTGGGGAACCAAGATCCCACATACCACACAGTATGGCCCAAAAATAAGATGTATGTGTATATATATATATATGAAGGTGGAGTCTAAAGAGAGATGTGACCAGGATTTGCAGAAAAATGGCAAAGGCCTCCTGAAATGCCTTGGCTGGTCTCCTCCAGAGTAACCCTATAGAAAGCAAACCCTGGGGAACATGCAATATTCTGTTCTTCAAATGTATTTTTTCTCAGCACAAGGAAGAGGAAAACCAATAACTCTTTTTGAAATAGGAAACAACATCTTGAAGATATGGAGCTATTTTTAAAACCATAAAATGATTGTAAACGAGTGTCTATTGGAAATCTGTGTAGGAGAAATTTACAGTATTTTGGCCCTAATATGTCACCATCCAGAAATTATACATTATACAATGGTCATAAAGGAGAAAAACAGAAGACTACCTGTTTGGTGTGAACAATGCAGCTACTGTTTCTGCTGATAATAATATTAGCCACTGTAATAGAATTTAGAGTGAAATTTTCAAGTTGTCCCTGTAATTGGCATTTAAGGCCTATAATAAAAAGAGGGTGATCAACAAAAGGGGTCAGATATAGACCCCTGAGGCTTACAAAGATGGGATGGAAATATTTCTGAACCAATCAACACTGGATAACTTGTCAACCCAGGATATATAATGGATGACTGAACAAGGGCAGAGGAGAAAAGAAGAGAGTCATTTTTTAAAATTTTCTGGTTTTTAGGAAATAAAACACACATGGTAGAAGAGAAATTACTCTCCCCTTGCCCTGTGATCCTCCTCACCACCACACTCCCAAAGCCAAGAGATGGTGGGCAGTGGAGCTCTAAGCAAACAACCCTCAGAGGTTTAGTAAGTCTTCAGGAAAGAGAGATTGGCATTTCACTAATCATACGATATTCACAGAATTGCAAATCTGCAGCACTCTTAGTGCGGTCTGAGAATGCTGCTTTGTGAGACAGCTCTTGAGGACCTTGACATGTGTGCCTTTGGGAATGTAAACAGAGATGTCTCTCTGGTTCTTTCCAGGCAAGCTAATATCTGAACATAAGAGGTGTACAAGAGTAGCCCTAAGCAATGGGAACAAGTATGCCATTCCCCATCCCAGATCCTTAAGAACCCCAGAAGACACAGAAGGAAAAGGACCCCAGTAGCTCTTTTTGAAGAGAGAATGTGGAGGTGTGTATTGTTAATGGTGGCAGCCAATGAAGGGACATATATGCCCCTCTAAAAGTGGTCTTCAAACTAGAAACCTTCTGCACAGCAAAGGAGATCATCAACAAAGTGATGAGGTAACCTACTGAATGGGAGAATGTATTAGCAAATTATACATCTGATAAGGGGCTAATATACAAAATATATAAAGAACTTATACAACTCAATAGAAAAAGAATCCGATTTTTTTAAATGGTCAGAAGATTTGAATAGACTTTTTTTTCAAAGAAGACATAGAGATGGCCAACAGGTACATGAGAAGATACTCCACATCACTAATCATCAGGGAAATGCAAATCAAAACCACAATGAAATATCATCTCACACCTGTTAGAATAGCTATCATCAAAAATACAAGAAATAACAAGTTTTAGGAAGAATATGAGGAAAAGGAACACTTGTACACTGTGTATTGTAAATTGGTGCAGTCACTGTAAATTGGTGCAGTCACTCTGGAAAATAGTATGAAGGTTCCTCAAAAAAATAAAAATAGAACTACCATACGACCCAGCAATTCCACTTCTGGGTATTTATCCAAAGAAAACAAGAACACTAACTCAACAAGATATATGCACTCCCATGTTGATTGCAGCATTACTTACAATAACTAAGATACAGAAAACAACCTAAGTGCCATTGACAGAAGAATGAATAAAGAGAATGTGATTTATATCTATCTGTATCTGTATCTAAATCTATATCTATTATTCAGCCATAAAAAATGAAATCTTGCCATTTGCAGCAAGGACAGACCTTGAGGCCATTATGCTAAGTGAAATAAATCAAACAGAGAAAGACACATATTGCATGCTTTCACTTATATGGGGAATCTAAAAACAAACAAAACACAAGCTCATAGATACAGCGAACAGACTGGTGGCTACCAAAAGCAAAGGGTGAGGGATGGGAGAAATGCATGGAGGGAGTCAAAAGGTTCAAATTTCCAGTTATAAAATAAATAAATCATGGGGATGTAATGCACAGAGTGGTGACTATAGTTAATGATACTCTATTGCATATTTGAAAGGTGCTAAGAGAGTAGATCTCAAAAGTTTGCATCACAAGAAAAAAAATTCTGTAACTATGTGTGATGATAGATGTTTGCGAGACTTATTGTGGTGATCTTTTTGCAACCTATGTAAATATCAAATAATTACTTTGCACAAGTAAAACTGATATAATGTTGTATGTTAATTATACCTCAAAACAATGGTCTTCAGTGAGACACAGGCTAGAGGAATCTGGATACCTCTCCAAGAAAATCAGACGCTTCATACACAGACTGCTATGTCTTCAGATGCCCCACACATCAGGGGAAGGCCAGGGGCAGTTCTGCATGGTGCTAGCACCCCCTCTGTTGCATATGGCCATAACTGTCTCATTACAGGTCTTCACGCAACGTCCAGAACATGGATGGCTAGAAGTGAAAAAACAAGCCATGCTTAGTTATAGTTATAGTTAATGATGGAGACAGAAGTTTTAAATTTAATAGAGGATTGGATTTATAAACTGCCCTGGACTAAGTATAATAATCACAAAGGGCCAGACAGTTATGATATTTTACAATGTCATCCTCTGACCGGAAAATGAGCTTCTATCCAGCAAGTTGAACACAGTGAATGGAGAAGAAAAAAAATTTTTTTTTCTGAGAAACTCCATGGTCTAAATATTTCACATAGCCCACAGACTCTAAGAAGTGACATTATTATATCCATTTTGCAAATAAAGAAATTGAGGATGAGAGCAACTTTCCCAAAGTGACACAGAGCATAACTTAGATTCAAACTTGACATTGACACTGTCAAATGTTGTGCTCTCTTCTATACATAGCACTGTTTTCTCTGGCTTCTTTGACCAAAGTCACATCAATTTCTTTAACATAAAAAACATTAAGATAAAGTAATGTGTATATGTGTGTGTATATATATATATATATATATATATATATATATATATTCCAGCCAACTGGAAATGGTTTTAGGTTCAATTTGATATATTTGAAAAATATCTCCTCAATACACCTCACTTCCACCAGTCACCCAGATCAAACACTGACAAGGCAAGTTGTGTCAACACCCTTATTAAATGTTCTGCATGTTATCACATTTACCCCATGCAGTAAGGATCTGTGACAGTTAATTTTCTGTGTCAACTTGGCGAGTCTATGGTACCCAGTTGTTTGGTCAAACACTAGTCTAAATGTGGCTTGTTGAGGTATTTGTGCCCATGATTAACATTTACAATCAGTTGACTTTAAGTAGGTATGAGTGGGTCTCATCCAATCAGTTGGAGGCCTCAAGAGCAAAGACTGAGTTTTCTCAAAGAAGTAATTCTGCCTCAGACTATAATATAGAAATCTGGTCTGAGTTTCCAGCCTGCTGGCCTGCCCTACGAAATTCAGACTCAAATGGCATCAATCCTTACCTGAATATCTAGCCTATGGATTGCAGGCTTATCAGCCTTCACAGTCTTGTAAGCCAATTCTTTAAAATCAGTCTCGTCTCTGTCTTTGTTTCTGTCTGTCTCTCTCATCTTCTCCCTCTCTAGGGAACCCTGATTAATATAGTATCCATATTTTTAATTTAGAGATAAAGTTTAGAAAATTTAAGTTATTTTCCCAAAGAGCCAAATGATGGATCCAATAATTGAAGGTGGATTTTTCTCTTTGATATTTCTTTCTTGGATGCCAACTGATGCCTCAAATTATATCTACCTCAATATAAAGCACTTGTTTTCTTATTTGTTCATATCTTCCCCCAAATACTCAACTATACATTCTTTCTTGGAAGCCAAACAATATTCTGCCATGTGTCAAAGGGAGGTAACTCATGGGCACATGTACCTTCTCACCTACACCCTTTTGAAGTGCCAAGGCTGGGAATCTGGGGAAAAAGTATCAATGATGAAAAGGGAGGTCCATAGATGATGACTTCAGAGAGGTCAGTCCAGCTACTTCTGCCCACCCTTCACTGTTTAAACACAATGGGCCTTTCAAAGCCCCATGCTCAACAATGCTCATTTCAGTCAGAGCCTCTTTCTCTGTTTAATCTCTCTATTTTCTTACTATAGACTTATTTTCTTGCTTCTCATATGTTTTAAAAAATTTTTTTTTAAATTGACCTATAGTCAGTTTACAACATTGTGTTAGTTTCAGGTATACAGCACAGTGATTCAGATATATATATATACACTTACATTTTGAGATTCTTTTCCCCTATAGGTTATTACAAAATATTGTGCTACACAGTTGGTCTTGTTGGTTATCTATTTTATATATAGTGGTGTGTTTATGTTAATTCCAAACTCCAAATTTATCCTTCACCCTCCCCCCTTTCCCCTTTGGTGACCATAATTTTGTTTTCTATGTCTTTGGGTCTCTTTCAGTTCTGTAAATAAGTTCATTTGTATCATTTCTGTTTTAGATTCCACATATAACAGATCTCATATGATATTTGTCTTTCACTTTCTCACTTACTTCACTTAGTATGATAATCTCTAGGTCCATCCATGTTGCTGCAAAAGGCATTATTTCATACGTTTTTATCATGAACCCTCCTGCACTGTTGTTGGGAATATAAATTGCTGCAGTCACTGTGGAAAACAGTATGGAGGTTCCTTTAAAAACTAAAAATAGAGTTACCATATGATCCTGCAATCCCACTCCTGAGTATCTATCTGAACAAAACTCTAATTCAAAAATATACATGCACCCCAATGTTCATAGCAGCACCATTCACAATAGCCAAGACATGGAAGCACCTAAGTGTCCTTCGACAGATGAATGGATAAAGAAGATGTGGTACGTATATACAATGGAATACTACTCAGCTTCTCGTCTATTTTTCACCATAGACCAGCCTGTTTTCTACTTTTTAGTTCCCAGATGGTCCCTCTATTCAGTGGTTGGAACCCTGGACCTTCACCTTGGATTGTACAACCTGAGGTGATTCAGCAAACACCTTGAGTGGGAGCATGTTCTGTAGGGGAATCTGATTCTGTACTTCATTTACATCTTTTTGTGGCAGCAGACGTCTACCAATTGTACAAGGTGGCCCTCATAATAACGCTGTGCTTTGGGAAGATCAGTGTCATCTGAATTTGACAAATAAGGACAGTGAGATCTAAACAGTGTAATATGTTTTCCTATGGATGCAAGTAGACAGAATCTAAATTGGGGCCCAGGTGTCTTTTGGCCTCACCAGATGAACTTACTTCCACTAATAGGCTCCATTTCTTTGTCTTGATGGGACATATGTCATCCAATTTGGAATTTTAGTTACAACTTCTGAAAAAGAGGCTGAAACTGACTTTTGATTTGGGGTTATTAGCTATACAGGGTCACATGTTGTAACAGTAATTTTCTAATCCTTTTTTCTGTGTTTGGAAAAATAAAATAACAAAAATTTATATTATAGTGGGTACCTACAATATAGGTAAAACCATTACTAGTTATTTTAGAAAACACCATTGATGTGCAGTCTGCACACAAAATATGCAATTGTCAAAACTCAGCTACTTCCTAGATAATATAGTCCTCTTATGTTCAAAAGGGTCATGAGTAGGAACAAGAAGAATATGCTGAAACAACAGTGATTTTTTTTTAAAAAGGTAATTGCCATAAAAATCAAAGTAGGTACTTTTACTTGTAAGCTTACTTACTGAACAGAAAATCCAAACTGATTTCATTATTATTGTTACTTTTTTAATGAACAACTACCATAGGGCAGGCATTATTCTAGAAGTGGTATATGCATAATCTAAATTAACAAAACCTTTTTATGCATTTTACAAAAGAGAAAACAGAAGCCCAGAGAGGTCAGGTAAAGTGCCACAGTGACTCATTTGCAGAGCTGTGGCTTCATTCGGAGCTGAAAGTCTTCAGAACCTATACCATTTACATTCCACCTGCCTGTAAATGATAGATTTTCTCATAAATTGACATTACTTGTATGCTTTCGCATGTATCTTCATTCCTTCGTTTTCCTTTATTGGTCCATGAAAATGGGAGTATCGGAAAAGAGGGATATTTAGATTTTACTCCTAAGGTATGTGTCTCAGGTATGGTATTCCAGGCTTTATAGAAAAAGTAGATCATTCTCTGTGCCATTATTCACAGAGGGAATGACCCAAAACATTCAATGATGGCAGGGATGATAATGTAGATGGTAGCAATAGCGTTGCTGGTGCAAATGACTGGTACAAAGGTGCCCTTTCTTGGGTAAAATTACTAGGGGAATCTCATACAACATTCTTTCTTGGGTAAAATTACTAGGGGAACCTCATACAACATTTGAGGGAGAGTCTTGATGCTTTTGTGTCTCATTTTATACAGGCTGCCAGCATTCATCAACAGCTCTGCTGGCAGAAGAACTGCCAGGAGCGCAACTCCTTACACTGTAAAAACAAAAGGTGTTTCTTTTCTTTACCTTTTTATGAGGTGAAAACCTGAAAGGTACATATAAATTACAAGGGCAGGTGGGAGGGAGGGAGACGCAAGAGGGAAGACATATGGGAACATATGTATATGTATAGCTGATTCACTTTGTTGTAAAGCAGAAACTAACACACCATTGTAAAGCAATTATACCCCAATAAAGATGTTTAAAAAAAAAAAAAATTACAAGGGCAGGAAAGGGATTTGTGGGAAGATTCTGGAGTAAGTAAGGATTTGAAGTATGAGATGTAATTGGATATAAACTGATGCTGAAATCTAGGACGTATAACTGCAGAATGTGAAATAAAAAATAGCTAAGAAATATAGGGAAGAAGGGTCAACAACAGCATATCTTTGTGTTCTTATCAGAGCGGGGAAAAAGCTTACATCAAATAGACCATCTTTACTTTCCAAGAAAATGAGGCATCTTCTCTACAAACTTGCTTTGTTTGAGGCATACGAAAAAGAGGATGTGAAAAGACTTTAAATAATGCCTGATACAACTGAAAATCTAATGAAGACTCATCCATGAAATTGCACATGGTTATGTATCTATAGTATGTTGCGCTGTATTGTAGCGCACACAGTCTTTAATTCCACCGATTGGAAGGATCGGCAGACGATTCACTGTTGGGTCTCTTTCCACCCTGACACGGGCAATGCCATTGCCAGCTCCTAGCCACCACCATAAGCTCATAAATTCAGTGAAAATCAAGCACCAATCCATATTTCTTGTAGTTTCAGCTCCAGCCCTTCCTCTAGATATGTCTTTGACTCTATTTCTTGATAGATTTTCTTTTTTAAATTTTTTAAAAATTGACGTATAGTTGATTTACAGTGTTAATTTCTACTGTACAGCAAAGTGATTCAGTTATACATATATACATTATTTTTTAATATTCTTTTCCATGATGGTTTATCACAGGATATTGAATACAGTTCCCTGTGCTCTACAGGAGGGCCTTGTTGGTTATCCCGTCTGTATATAATAGATTGCATCTGCTAATCCCAAAAACCTACTCCATCCTTCCCCCAACCCCTCCCCCTTGGCAACCACAAGTCTGTTCTCTATGTCTATGAGTCTGTTTTTTTTACATAGATAGGTTCATTTGTTCCATATTTTAGATTCCACCTATAAGTGATATGATATTTGTCTTTCTCTTTCCAACTTACTTCACTTAGTATGCTAATCTCTAGGTCCATCCATGTTGCTGCAAAAGGCATTATTTCATTCTTTTTATGGCTAAGTAGTATTCCATTGTATATATGTACTACATCTTCTTTACTTGGTAGCTTTTCTATCTCCTTGCCTCCTGACCCTGGAACTTGAAATTTGATACAATTCTGGTGCTCTGAGAATAGCTCACTTTCCTTCTTCCACTGTGGCTCTCCTGACTTAGATTATACTAATTGGGACCAAACAGCATCTTGCCCCAGATTTCACAATCCAAAAACACTAGAATTCATTTTGTCTTGTATTCTACTTGTTCTAGATATTGGCAAAACTTTAGCTAGCTGGCTGGCTATAAAAGACATGTTCAAAAACTAAAATCACAGGCTTCATTTATATTTTCCAGCTCATGTTTAAAGTAATGTGGTATCATGGAAAGAAAAGAGGCTTTGGGGAACAGAAATATCTAGGTTCAAATTCAACTTCTGTCAGTCTAGGAAAGCTTTCACTTCTAAATGACAAAAATGATAATTTGAAAGTCATTTCTAAAGCTACATTGAAAAAGGAGAATCACAAAGGTAAAAGTGAACAGATTTGAGTATGTAAAAATCTAAAGAGAAAAAAGTTCTATAGATATAGTCAAAACAAAAGTAAAGAACAAATGGAAAACTGGGAACAAACATTAGCAGCAAGTACTGACATTTGAAATGTCATTGTTTTTAATACATGAGAAACCTTTGAATATAAGTAAGAAAGCCACTAACACTCTAAACCATCAGTTGATAAATGACAAGATAGGACAATCACAAGGCAAGCAATGCAATGATCAGTAAGTATTTGAAAAATAAAGTTTTTCAAAATAATAAAAGGATAATTTTTAAAAATAATAGTGGGATCCCATTTCCACCTAAATATCAGAATTTTTTACTCAGTACTCTTTGGTAACACTATGAGTAGCCACACAATTATTTCCTTGCATGACTAGCTCCCAGGTTTCATTTAGATCTTTCAAAGTCACCCCCTCTAAGAGTTCTCAACCACCGCACCAATGTTTGCACGCTTTTCCCCATCACTGATTTGTTTCCTTCACAGAGCTTATCACTATCTGGCATCTTATATTTTGCTACTAGTTATTATTGTCTTCCCACTGGAATATAAGAATCCTGAGAATAAGACCCTATCTGACTTTTTTCCCCCCAACATCTAGAAAGAGTTCCCATTACATTGTATAACTCAGTAAACCTACACTGATTGAAAGGCTGGAAGGAATGCATATTTTACACTTATGAATCACAGTTCTGCAATATACATCAAAAGCTATCAAAATGGTCTTCCTTTCAACTCAAGAATCCCACTTCTACAGATTTATTCCCAGCAAATAATCAGAAATACACATTAAGATTTATGTGCAATGATAATCATCTCAGTACTACTTATAATAGCAAAAAATGAGAAAGTGATATCAATATCCAAAAATACAGAAATAGGTAAAATAAATTATAGTGCATATCAAGTATGTAAAATTATGCAATCAT
Organism: Neophocaena asiaeorientalis asiaeorientalis; assembly: GCF_003031525.2. Classification (NCBI taxonomy): domain Eukaryota; kingdom Metazoa; phylum Chordata; class Mammalia; order Artiodactyla; family Phocoenidae; genus Neophocaena; species Neophocaena asiaeorientalis. The sequence continues at coordinate 273,313 of NW_020185327.1, forward strand.
CAAAAGTCATGCTTTTGAAAATTATTTTATGACCTAATTTTTTAAAACTGAAATAAAACCATACATAAAATTTTATACAGAATAATCTCAATTTTGCTAATGCATGTATATAAAGAAAAATATCCTGCATGTACCATAATTCACTGGCCTTTAAGGTCGTTATTTCCTTTATGCCAAATTACAGTTGTCTAAGTAACTGTTCCTGAAGTAACCCTTGTATTTTACAGTGTTAATTTCCCTAGTCATTCCTAAGTTGCCTGATAAATGGTTCTAAGTCTCATAAATCCATCCTAGTTATCACTTGCTATCTCCAGCATTGACCTCATTCTTTCTGAAGCACCAGTTTTGCCAGGCTCAAGCATCTTTCTTTATACACGCGTAAGGTAAGCATGGGATGAGCCCTTGCCTTTGGATAGCCGACCAGTCAGCTTCCTATAAGAAAAGGCATAACAGGAATATGGGAATGGAAGTACAATACAGGAAAGAACTTATAAAACCCTGCCTTTGATTGAGTTATCTGCAAACAGACACTGAGACAGAGAACTAGGTGCAGAACATTTACTGATAAATGTTCTGAGATAAATTTGTAGGAAAGTGAGGAAGAGAAAATTGGATGGAGGGATACTCTGACCTACTAATACACTTACAATGTTCCACTGACCCTACAGGGAGCTCTAGAGCTGGGATGATCCTCCAGAATTATTCCAAATTGAATTAAGAGGCTGAGGCCTTTGATCCCCATATCAGCTACCTAGGCTGTGAGCCACAACCTGGGAGAAGGCACTTTCTTGCACAAGGTGATTCCCTTTGGTGGAAGGTAACATCCAGTGAGAGTAGGTGAGCCTTCAGTCCCTATGGGATGGCTGTGTTGGAGCTGAAAAGAGAACCTGGGTTGAGCCCCTCTTCTCAGGCTGATACCACAGACTGTGTGGCTAAAACTCTAGGAATATATTTTCTCACAGTTCCAGAGGCTGGAAGTCCAAGCTCAAGGTTCTAGCCATTCCCTTTCTGATGAGTGTTCCCATCCTAACTGCAGATGGACTCTTTCTTGCTGTGTGTTCACATGGCCTTTCCTCAGTTCTTGAGCAGGAAGGGACAAAAAGCAAGCTCTCTGGTTTCTCCTCTTTTTAAAATTTTATTTTACTTATTTATTTTTTATTGGGGTATAGTTGTTTTATAATGTTGTGTTAGTTTCTACTGTACAGTGCAGTGGAGTTGCCTGTGCTATACAGTAGGTTCTTAATAGTTATCTATTTTATATGGTTTCTCCTCTTAAAAGGATGCTAATTCATTGGGATCAGCATCCCACCATTATGACCTCATTTAACCTTAATTACTTCTTTAGAAACCCCATCTCAAGACATTGCCGTACTTGAGATACGGGGTTAGGACTTTTAACATATGAATTTGCAGGGGAGGCATTCAGTCCATGCACTACACTACTGAAAACACTGACAACACCAAATTTTGGTGAGAATGTGGAGCAACAGAAGCTCTCATAAATTGCTGGTGGGAACACTAAATGGTAAATCCATTTTGGAAAGTATTTAAGTGGTTTCTTACAAAGCTAAACATACTCTTACCATGTAATGCATCAGTCACGCTCCTTGCTTTTTACCCAAAGTATTTGAAAACATATGCCTACACAAAAACTTGCACACAGATGTTCATAGCAGCTTTCTTCCTAATTGTCAAAACTTAGAAGCAAACAAGATGTCCTTCAGTAGGTGAATGGGTAAATAAACTGTGCTACATCTAGAGAATGAAATACTCTTCAGGGCTAAAAAGAAATGTGCTCTTAAGCCATAAAAAGACATAGTGGGACCTTAAATGCACATTACTAAGTGAAAGAAGATAATCTGAAAGGCTATATATTGGATAATTCCAAATACATGACATTCTGGAAAAGAAAAAACTATGGCGACAATAAAAATATCAGTGATTAACAAGAGTGAGGGGACAGAAAAAATACACAGAGCACAGAGAATTTTTAGAACAGTGAAAATACTCTGTGATACTATAGTGATAGATCCATGTCATTATACATTTGTCTAATCCCATAGAATGCACAACAGGAAGAGTGGACCCTAAGGTAAACAATGGAATTAGGGTGATTATGATGTGTCAATATAGGTGTATCCTTGGTAAAAAAAAAAAAAAAAGTATCAATCTGGTGAGTGATATTGGTAATAGGGGAGGCTAAGAACGTGTTGTGGCTGGTGGTATATGAGAAATTTTGTCTCTTTCTCCCAATTCTGTTGTAAACCTAAAACTGCTCTAAAAATTGACTTTAAAAATATTAAAGCAAATCATTGCAAAAAATGATAAAGACAAAATGAAACAAAGCATAATGTTATCACTCTAATAAAAGTCAGGAAAGGAGAAAAAGACGGCAAAGAGAAAAATAAATGACATGAATATGAAAGCCCATTGCATAAATAGCATATGATAAGGTGTCTAGAATAAATTCAGACATTCCATAATCACAATAAAAGTGACTAAGTTAATACCCTGTCCTCCACTCCTTAATACAGAAACTGTCAGATTTTGTAATAGAAAACAAAATTGGGACTATGTTGTTTACAAGACACACCCAAAACAAAATGGCTCAACAAGATTGAAATAGCTTTATAAATAGCACACATGATAGAATTTGTCATTTTAAATATCACTTACAGTTAGGAAATATGAGTGGGAAAAAAACATATGACCTAAGCATTTGCTGGAGAACCTAGAAAAATGACAATAAACAAAATAAAGTAGAACAAAGAAAATAATAGGTAATTGTTGAAATAATAAAATGTGAAATGGTAGATAAAATACTGATTAAAGAAATCCAAAATTTAATCCCTTTAAAGGACTAACGAGTGGAGCTAGAGGAAAGATGGTGGAATAGAATCCATTACATGGAAACACGAAGAAGCAAAGAGGAGCTTAGCTTTATTTGAAGCAAATATGAGGCAGATCATTCCAATGACACACTTCCACCTTACATATGTTTTTGAGAGTATTGTCTGCCCTTATCATTTTCTAGCACATTAGGGGAAGAGCACTTTGGCTGATAATATCTGTTTCATTCCCAGCATCAAACTTTTTTTTTTTCCTATTGCCTGAAATTAATGACTGTTAAGTTCCTGGCTTTCAGAAAACATCAAAACTTAGCAAAGTGAAAGATAATTAGGAACTCATTACTGAAATACAGCACCATGATGAGGATCCTTCAGGGAGCTCTGTGAAAGGAAGAAGACAGGTAACTTATGTCCTCTCCTCACAAAAAGTTACAGTAAGTCCCCTACATATGAACCTTCAGCTTGTGAACTTACAAAGATGCTAACCTGCCCCTGGATGCCAGCTGTTGTACTATACTGCTGTACTTTTCAAGGTACTGGACTGTAAGATTGAAAATGTTTTCTTTATTTTTTGTGTCTGTTTTTTATGTATTATTTGTGTGAGGAGTATTATAAACCTATTACTGTACAGTACTATATAACCAATTGTGTTAGTTGGGTACCTAGGCTAACTTTGCCGGACTTATGAACAAATTGGACTTATGACCGCACTCTCAGAACCAAACTCATTTGTATGTAGGGGACTTACTGTATAATCTCATTAGTGACAGAGTACACATAAGAAATGGCCCAGCCAATGGATGCGACATTCCTGACCCGCACTACAGTGCTGACAGGAGCACAAGGGAAACTCATTGCAGTTACATGAATTCGTCCGGAATTTCTCTATCTCTTAGTTTCCCTTCCTCCAAAATAGCTAATCGTTCCTGTCTTCATATCTCAACTATCCCCTCCAGATACACAGCCATTCTAATTTTTACATATATAAGACTGTAATACTATATTTATTTTTAAAGTCTGCCTCCTGAATTAGTATACAATAAATGCCTTGAAACTAAAAAAATATTGTTTTTGTTCTTGCAACTTTTGAACCCTGGACAGTGTGTATTAAAAATAAAAGTTTAATAAAAACAGACTGGGGGAGGGCCTTGAGGAGTGGGTAAAATTAGGTAAGCAAGAGAGAGGGCATCTCGGGGATGAGAAGATAGTTTGATTAATGCAAAAAGGTGGGAATGAGTGTGGAAACCAAGACACCTTCCATGGAAGGTGTGTGTTGAATAGCATCTGGATGAATTGAATGGAATGGAATCTAGGAGGGTCTCCCAAGTTTTGGCAAATAAAGTTTATTTAGTGTGGATTTTAGCAAAGCCTGATAGGATATGTGATTGAGGTTCCTCCTTCCTCCCTTTTTTTTTTTTCACAAATCCAAGGCACCATATGTCTAGACCATGACTTTGGGTTGGTTTGTTTGATATGTGCTGAACCAAAAGAGAAAATGGCATGATATGACTTAAATCATTACATGTATATTAAATGGACAATTTTGGAATTTATTAAGATAATTTCCATTAACTGCCCACTCCCTCAATATACAATTAAGGACAATGAAGTATTCATTGGAGCAGAATTTCAATTCTTTGGCAATATTTGATAGCATCAGATAGAGACGCTTCCCTAGGAATTAGATATTGGTACTAAGAGGAAGTTATTATGCCTGATGATGGAAATAGTAACACATAAGCTCAAGAATTATTAGAGGCCAAGCTCTACTTCACAAACAAAAGAATCAGGAGAAAGCAGATTGAGACATAAGAGAAGAATGGAGAACATTTGTGGACCAAAACAAAGATGAGTGAGGTCAAAAGAATCTGCATGGTAGCCAGCACTCGCTTCAAGCTCATTTCTGAGACTGGTGCATCTCAGCCTTTGTCACTCTGATATGATTCTATATCCCCTTGTAAGTTTTCTCTTTTTATTTTTCCAGCCCAGGTTGTATTATAAGTTTTGCAACTAGTCATGCACAAATTACAGACATGATGGGGTGTGGTTTCCATCTCAAACACAAATATCAAGAAACAGGGGATGAGACTGAAGGTTTTCATATACATGCAATTTTGATGAAACAATGTTTGAAACAACTAGCTTCAAACAACTAGACTAGGAATTGAGATATGCCATAACACAAGAGTGAGGAGGAGATACACCATCACTTTTATATTTGCTTATTCTTGTAGAAGCGCTTGTAATGGAAAATGGACCATTAATGTTACATAGCTTTTTCCTCCAGATTTTCTTTGCTTCTTTTCAGTTGATGAGACTGTGTGAGTAACTATTCTTACTTAAAAATATGCCCATGGACACGTGCTTATAAGGATATGGAGGTTAGGTTAGGGCCAGCCCATTGGGGAAGTAATAGTATCCCCATGATTTAATAATAAGCAGCTCTGATGCACAGAGTCTCAAATTGCTTCTCATAATAGTGAAATACAAGGGTAAACTTTATAACTAATGTTTAACTATACGGTGCAATCGTTAGCATTGGCTGAGTAAAGACAGAAGAAAAAAATGGGAACTCACATTGCAACAAATTTAGGGGAAAAAAATAAGAAGGAATAATGTTTGAAAGTCTAAATGATCATTAGTCATGTGTGTGTGTTACAGATATACACAAACTATATATCAATTGTAGTGCTTTAAGAATTTGCTGATAGATTGTGTGATGGGTTCCTAGTACACATCTAAATGGATCTGTTGAGTTTAGAATTAAGTGGAAAGAGCCACGCTGGAAATATAAATTAGAGTCTTCAGAATATAGGTCATATTTATAGCCCAGAGACTTGATAAGACCTTCAAAGGTGTGAATATACGAGAAGAGTCCAAATAATAAGACCTGGTGAAAGTATATGCATGTATAACTGAATGACTTTGCTCTACAGCAGAAATTAACACAACGTTGTGAATCAATTATACTTCAATAAAATAAACTTTAAAATAATTAAATAAATTCATCTTCAATTGTGACTTCTGAGTTTAACTAAAACAGCCCAGACTTTTGTGTTCCAGTATGCCATTTGCTAGCTGAGATATAAATAATGTTTTTTGCTTGCTTTAACATTGCCTTCCTCAACTCAAAAATGGAACTAAGTCTATACACTGCATGACGTTCTTGAAAGGATTATGTGCTTTAAGCCAACCCTCGTTACCAAGGAAGTACACACCCCAAAAATCTACCACCCTTTTGGTGACTGTGATTAGGCAGAAGTAGGGTGAAGAATGAGAAAACAAAAATAGAGGAAAAGGATGAGGTTTAGTAATGCTAACATATACTGCAACTCGGAACTCCCACTTCTAGGTATAAACCGTAAAGGACAACTTTGATACGTGAGCATAACGAGATAAAGATATGATGTTTATTGCAACATTTTGTAATATAAAAAGTTGGGAATAAGTTTAAATGTCCATTAATAGAGAAATGTGTAAATAATCATGGTAGGTTCATAAGGTACATCATTTAAGTAAGATGACTTAGATCTAAATGTTTAATACTCAGTAAAATGACATCTTCTACAAAGGGAAGAAATGAGAAAACTCACACAAAGAAGGGCAGTACAAAAGAGACTTCAACTACAGCTCTTTTATTTCTTCAGAAATATGGAACAAATATTGCAAAATATTAAAATTTCTTATGTCTGAACAACCTATTTATTGATCTTTGTTTTTTTATATTAAATGTTAAAAATTATTATATATGCATAGCATCTATATTGATTTTGTATTTAAAATCTGCTGGTGCCTGTGTATGTATGTGTGTATGTATATGTGTGTGTGAGAGAAAGAAAGAGAGAAAGATTCCTCAATTTGAGAAAGACCTTCTGATTGAGTTTTGATAAGAATTTTCTCACACGTTTGCTGTTTCCAGAGCCTTTCATTAGCTTAGCAAATAAGGTGATTAAGTCAAGAAACCTGCTATTTCTTATTGGTCATTAAGTGACTTCAAATTTCTTCCTCTTTATTTGTCTAAATCTTAATATGTTTCTCCAAAGTTACTGGAAAAAACATTTTATTTTCTCTAAATTATTTTGTAAGTGTACAGTCAGCTTTATAGATATATTTTTCATTACTTCATTTCAAATATTGTCTTAGGTGTCTGTTTCTGTGCATTAGTTATAAGCTTGGTTTTAATACTTAAGAATAATAATCATTATCTTTCTTCCCTGTGCTTAGAATTATGATTGTTTGCATTGGCTCCTTTAGCCTCTCTCCTTACCTGTAATTTTCAAGATTAGCATCACTGAAAATACCAGCTTTGGCCTCTTTAAAGCTATTAGTAGGCCTGGGATAGTTCCCATACATCTGAACTTTTTAAAGTTCCCAAGAATTATTTTTTTATGGACAGGCCTGAGAAACACTGACTTAAGGTAGTTTCCTGTTACTTTTCCTTTATTTCCATAGCACAATTTTCAAATAATCATGTTAAATTTTACCTCTTCCTCCTTAGTCTGTTATAGCCCTCCCTCTAGTTATTTACCCACATAATGCACTTGTCCTTCAAGTTTCAGTGTAATTTCCCAAGGAAGCCGTCCCTGAACGGCACACTTGAATTAGATTCCCCCACTTTTTGCCCTCTTATTGCCTTCACATTTATTTGAGATCCTCATTTAATGCTGGTTTTCCTGAGGATAAAAAATAAATCCATATTTATATATCTACATCTATGTTGTATGGATGACAGGTGATAGATAGATAGGTGATAGAAACATAGATACATAGATACATATAGATACATAGTTTAGATATAAGTAGATAGATGATAGATAAGTTGATATAGGTAGTTGGATGGATGGATGGATAGATAGATAGATAGATAGATAGATCTTTAGTCTGCCAGTGCTGAATACAGGGCTTGATACAGAATATTCAATGAATATCTGTTATAAGAAAATAATGTCTCAATAAAAGGACATTTCACCAGCTTTTATCAAAGTACAGGAGCCTTCCTGGGCAGTCAGTATTAGTAGGACAAGCTTACTCTTATTTTCTATGAAAACTACATTTAAAATTCTCAGGCTGATGCTTCAGAGTATTTGGCTAACACTTGTCGATGGGTCACTATGCAGGATTATAGACCATAATGTACGTGGAAACAAAACCATCATCTAAAGGCAAAGCAACGTAGAAGGAAACCAACTCTCATCGTTTAATTTTCACAAAACACTTTTTGCAATCCAAGACAATAACTGACACCATGAAACAGTGCTTGCCTTTCTGAAGGTAAAATTTCTGACACCCTCAAACATCTAGATAATGTTAGGTGGGGGCTGAGAGGAGCAGCCTTCACAAAGCCCGTGCCCTGCATCATGAAGACAGATTTCCCCTCAGTTCCCACTCAATGTATGGATTTTAAAATCCCACCACATTTATTCTATATTTGTATGTACTGTTATTCTGGTGCTAGAGACACTTTGTTTTAATCACCATAATAATTATATTGAAGTTTTATATCAAATATAATAAAAAACAAAAGGAAACTGATCAACTGAAAAATATTTGCAACACGAATGGCACACAAAGTCTAATGAAGGCTAAGAGGCTAAGAAATTTATAAAAGAACTTCAAATAGTCAATAAACATGTGAAAAGATATTTTGTTTATAATAAAAATTAAATAACCAGATATCACATTTCCTATACTTTTGTCAAATAGATATTCAATGTGATCAGTAGAAAGATGTCCTTGTCTATTATTGGACCACATGCATTGTTACAAACTTTCTAAAGGACAATTTGGAAATGTCTCTCAAAGTCTTAAAATGCACATCCCCTGCTTTTCCTGTGCATAGAGATACACAGGGATGCTTGTGTAAGCAATTTTAAAACAGTAAAACTATGAAAATGTATTATACTAACTAAGAAAATAATTATTGAATAAATGATGGGAGGTTACTGTCATTGAATGGATCATTTTATAGCAAATAAAATCATTTATTGATATATTTATTATGTGCAGAGAAAATATGTATGGCACATGTTTTTAAAAAGGAGTGTTTTTTTTATTGATAACATGCTCAGATGTTAACACCCACCTGTCATAAAATAATAATAATAATAATTCTGTGTAATGATTTTGTAATTAGTGTTTAGTTCAGTACTAGAGCATGACATCTGGACTTGTGACATGGTACAAAGCACCAAAGTGATCTCCATCTGTATAGCCGGGTTCAGTGATGTGACTAATTAAACAACCCACACTTTTCATCATCATTATTTAAAAGAAAAATAGTTATAATATGACCTGCAAATGACTTTAAAATGGTCAGAAAAGTTTATTCTTTCCAGAATTTTCAGAAAAATTCAAGATTGGATTGAAGCAAATGAAAGGCATGTTTATAAAACTGTATGTGAATGAAAAGAGGATTCTATAATTTTATTCTGACATTTGTTGAGCTAATCTCATTTTTATTAAAACACTGTTATAATAACTGGTGAAAAAGTAATACTTAGTTATTGTCCTTGATAAAATAGTAATAATAAAAATAAAGTGAAAATGAAATTGAACTAAAATTCAGTTAATAAAACTATCTACCTTTTACAAATTAATATAAGGAATAAAATATATTTCATTCTCTTCCTGAATTATAACTTTGAGAGATGTAATAAAATAGCTAAATAACATTCCAATCAAGAAATCTGAACTTCATCTTCTTCCCCCTCACAAGACACAATCAATAATACACTTGTTTTTTGAAAATTCAGACAGAAATTGATGACCTGGAACTCTTAACAAGCTCTCATGCTGACTCTTCCTGTATTTTTATGAGAGGTGATGTAACTCACTGTTACCACTGACGTGTTCAGAGCTCTTGGCCAGCATCTTTGCTATTCATTTATTCAATCTAGAGTAATCTGTGTTTGATAGAGTGCTGGAACATCTCAGGAACAACAATTAAATATGATTGTTGTCAAGTGACAACTGGCAGTTATCGCTAAAAATGTCTCAGGCAGAAATTTGAGCATTGAGGTGTTTATTTTAAATAAAAGATAAGTTTAAATGAAGTAGCTGTTCCAGATAATGACAATTAAATGCTCCCATTCAAATCATGCATTTCTCATCCAGACTACTAGAAATATTAGCAGAGTTGATTTTTTTTCTTTCCTTACTTGCTAGCATGGGGGACTCATTCATTACCTGGTGAGCGTTTTGACTGAGGGTGTTGATCTGTAATTATTTGGCTTGTCTGCTGGGCAAGATGGAGTGGTGGGTAGGAGTGGGGTGTGGAAGGTGATCATTTCTGAACAGGGCAAGAAGAGGACAGGCCCTTGAAACAGACTATAGAGGACAAAAGACCTCTAGGTAAGCACAGAGAGAAAAATAATGTTTGAATAGTGAAAAAATAAAACGAGATTTAAATACTTTTGTTTTTTTGGCTGCATGGCTTGTAGGATCTTAATTCCTTGACCAGGGATTGAACCTGGGCCCACAGCATGAAAGCACTGATTCCTAACCATTGGACCACCAGGGAATTCCCAAAAACTATTTTCAGTAGATGTCCTTCTTTTGCTCCAATTATATATCTACAATTCATGTGATATATATCAGTTCTCACATGAAATATCTACTGTGTGTGCATGAGTGTGAGTGTGTGTGTGTGTGTGTGTGTGTATGTGCACGCCCAGGCCCGCACACATGGCAGGAGGAGCAAAGGAGAGGGTGAGTGGGGCTGATGTAAGTAAATGCATCTAGGTCTGCACACATGGCAGGAGGAGCAAAGGAGAGGGTGAGTGGGGCTGATGTAAGTAAATGCATCTCCTTGGGTGAAATCATTTAAACCGCTGAACTGTATAGTTGTACTTTTTATAACCTCTATAGTAGGGCTGCTAATAAAAATTTCCAATATGGAGTTTAAAATGTTTCAAGATAGAAATTTGTCATGGTTGACAATGACACTGGACTCTTGAGAGTAATATCCAAGGATGGGTATAAGCATTGCACTCTGTCAAGAAGAGAAAAAAGAAGTGACCACATGGGGAGGCTAGTGAGCTACTGAAACTGTGTAGATGGTGACCTCAAAGGACAGGGCACACTTGGGCTGGCCACAGATGCACTTTGGGAATCAAAAAGTGAAACAGAGAGAGCAATGTAGAGGAAATAAATGGGGGTAGAAAGTCTCTCCTAGTCGCCACTCTCACAAATCCTTGACAAGATGGGATAAATTGCAGATCTCTCATTGGGTATCTGATGTCACCCTCTAGGAAAATTTAAGCAGGTGTCTTGTATTTATTTTATCTGACAACCCTACTCTCAGAGCAAGCCCCGCTCTTTTATTTTTTTAATTAATTTTATTGGAATATAGTTGATTTACAATGTTGTGTTAGTTTCAGGTGTACAGCATCGTGATTTAGTTATACATATATTCATTCTTTTTCAGGTTCTTTTCCCATCTAGGTTATTACAGAATATTGAGTAGAGTTCCCTGTGCTCTACACTAGGTTCTTGCTGGCTATCTATTTTATATATAATAGTGTGTATATGTCAATCCCAATCTCCCAATTTTTCCCTCCCCCCCTTCCCCTTTGGGTAACCATAACTTTGTTTTCAAAATCTGTGAGTCTGTTTCTGTTTTTTAAATAAGTTCATTTATATCATTGTTTAAAATTAGATTCCACATATGAGTGATATAATATGCTATTTGTCTTTCTCTGTCTGACTTACTTCACTTAGTATGATAATCTCTAGGTCCATCCACGTTGCTGCAAATGGCATTATTCCATCTTCCTCATGGCTGAGTAATATTCCATTGTATATATGTACCACATCTTTTTTAGCCATTCCTCTGTTCATGGACATTTAGGCTGCTTCCATGTCTTCGCTACTGTAAATAGTGCCACAATGAACACTGGGGTGCATGTATCTTTTTGAATTAGGATTTTCTCTGGATATATGCCCAGGAGTGGGATAGCTGGATCATATGGTAGTTCTATTTTTAGTTTTTTAAGGAACCTCCGTTCTGTTCTCCATAGCGGCTGCACCAATTTACATAACCTCTTCAGCATTTATCATTTATAGACTTTTATTGCTGGCCATTCTGACTAGTGTGACGTGAAACCTCATTTTAGTTTGGCCAGAAAGTACATGAAAAGATGTTCAACGTCACTAATTATCAGAGAAATGCAAATCAAAGCCCAGCTGCTTTCTTTTGCTTATTTCTGTGTCTCTGTCTCTCCCATGATAAAAGATACTTCAACCATGGCAGGGTTTGGCAGTGGGCTCTTACAAGTTCATGAGATTGGACACACAGGTGGGAGAAAGCCCAGTAGGTCTTTGGGCTCCCCACATGTTTTAGCTCAGTTTACCTGAGATCAGCAGTGTGGTTTCTGTGTGTGTCTTCTGGAGATACCTCATCTGGAAAAGAGGTGGCTATGGTTTGGGACAGGATTCTGACCATTCTGGTTTCCCTGCTATGATACCATTTAACAGTAGCCCATATTCTACCCATCTTCTAACATTTGTCATTTCTCTTCAGAAGTTTCTTTCAGCCTTTTCTGACCAACACAAAGAGGCATGAAGACTCTTGGTTGACGCTTTCCTGGATCTATCTCTCATGACCTGGACTCCCAGAGGTCCATTCTATTAAAGGTACATAAAGGTGAAGGAAAAGCCTTGATGTATTCCATTCTAGGGATGTTATATGGAAGTGTCTGAACAACATTTTATTTTCTTAACATTTTACACTGGACCCTTTCTAGGTAATTATTCAACCTACTTGTATTTCAGCCTGCCTGAATGTACCACCCGTTGAATTACCAACCACCTATTAGTAGCTGTTTAGCAACTGATAGATAAACTAGAATTTTATTTTATCCGTTGCACACTATTGGTTTTAGACTTTAAACCTCACCCTCACCATCAAACCCAGGGAGTAAATCCTGGAAATTTATTAACAGGTATATTTCCCTACTTTCTGTGGTGTCTCAAGTTGCATCTTTCTATACTGAAGGGAGGGATGAAGGTTCTTTTAACCTATCTTCACAGAGCAAAGTACTAGCATATGCCACCACACACACACACACACACACACACACACACACACACACACACACTCACACACACACTCCATTATTCAATTAACCAGTATTTACTTCATCTCCTTTGAGGACTGAATCAATAACTAGAAGTATACACAGTCACCCAGTTGTCTAGGTCTCATGGTTCCTGTCATTGATATTTGTTATCGATTTGTTGCTGAGACTAGAGCCCCCAGTCTCCAACCCCAGATAAGAGCCTCCATTGCACTGCTCTGTACTGCTTGAAATGCTTATTTTCCACTATCTTTGTATTTCATTTAAAAATACCTGATTTTCTTCCGAAATCAAGTTTAAGGATTTTTTTTTAGGGTAGAGAATATATGTTTTTGATATCACTCCAAAATTGTTTTGTATACTAGCGGAGGTGTAGAAAATATTTGTTGACTAAGTAATTGATAGACTGCAAAGCACATAAGTATAGGCAATTATCAATTACCCCAAGACTCCATAGTTAGGATTTTATTGACACTTTCTGCATGCTTTTAGTTGAAACCTTATTTTTATTATTATTTTGAGCCTAGTGTAGTAATTTATAAATAAAAAAACCTCCCAGGAAATAGTTTCAATTGATTATTTACTATTAGTAACATGAAAGTCAAACTATTGTTTATTTTTCTTTAAAATTTTCTTCTCTCTCATGCATTGTATGGAACACAGCTTGCATGATAAGGGAAAGGCTTAAAAGTAAAATAGTAAATTAAATATTTAATCTAATGAACCAGCAAACAATTAAAGAATAAATAAGATAAAATATATCAAGTGGTAAAAATAAAATTGAGAAGGAACATGTAAGAGAGAAAGCTATATTTTGGCATGATATTTCTGTTAATCTTGGAGAATTTTCAGGACAGAAAAGAATTTTCTGGCCACTTTCAGAATAGAGTAGAATACAGGTGTCCTCTGTACAACATAGGTTTGAACTGCACTAGTCCACTTATACATAGATTTTTTTTTCGTGAAATACGTACTGTAATACTACATGATCTGAGGTTGGTTGAATCCCAGGATGCAGGACTGTGGATCTGGAGGACAGACTATAAAGTTATAGGCAGATTTTCAACTGGGAAGAATCAGCGCCCTAAACCCCGCACTGTTCAAGGGTCAACGTGATTTAACAAAGTTAAGTTGAAGGAGCATACAATAAAGAAATTAAACTTATACTTAAATACATTTTCAGAGTTCTGGGGACATATCACGTGCATACCAGTTTAGAAATGCCAAATATATCCCAAGAACAAAAATAAAGAATTATCTCCTGTTCTGAATACCAGAACTCCCCTCTCACAGTTGGAAACAAAACGGTATCTGCCTTGTTGGCTGCCTTTCTTCAAACATTGCCCTGCCTGGAAAGGTTCCATAGGGGATATGATGAATGAGATCAAGACCCTTGAACAAGACACAGAAACCACAGCAGACAGAGGGCAGTAAGATACCCACATGATAAGAAGCTCTTGCTAAAAGAAGAACATCTCTGCTTATGTAGACATCAAGTGCATACCTGTCTTTTAGTGGCAGAGTTTGCTTATCTCTTATCCAGCTACAAGATACACACTATAATTGTAGGCAGGAGAAGAAAGTAAATTACACTTTTTAAAAAATTATATACACAGAGTGTTCACGACATGTGAGGACTCCAGCATTAACCATGACACCTTGAGCTGGGATTTGTCAAAGATACTTCTTAATGAGGTGGCTGTTTACCAAGGTGTGAGCAGAGCTAGGGAACCCACAAGTCCCTTTCTAAAAACTAGCAGTAGTGGAAAAAATTTTCCACCTCTAGACGCGATGGAACAGAGGGAGGAAGTGGTGTTATTGGAGCACGATTAGGAGCTGCTCTCGTTGCTATATTCCTAGTGCTGCAGACATTGCCAAGCCTGAACTAAAGCAGGGACCATGTGGGAAGGCTAAGTGCTCTGATCTTTCTGTTTCCCACTCTCTCATTTCTTTTCCATGATTTCCATCAGCCTTGTAGAACACAAGAGCAAGGCACCCAGTTGATCCATCCTTGATCAGCCTCCAGAACACAGACAGCAGGAGAGAGTGAGTTGAAGAATGGAAATGGAGAGTAAATGCTGAGAAAACACCACCACAGGGATGATGCCTTTATCTAATTAAATATTATGAAGAAATCATAAGTTATCCTTAGAGCAGCATGTTCCTGCTGAAAGGCAAGTTGAGACCTGAATTCAAGTTCCAAGTCTGCCCTCGGTTTGCTGACAGCCTTTGAAGCAGTCCCTTAAATCCTCTGTGCCTCAATCCCTAGCACTACTTTTACTGACCTTATCTTAAATAAAAGGGTTTGTTCAAATATATGTGACAAGAGTTTCAATAAGCCACTCTTCTTCAGGGCAGGACACGGTGTGAAGGACCTCCTAATTGCCCTTGGCATATGAGTGATCAGAAAGTAGAATGTAAACTTTGCTGTGCTGGGAGCCGGTGAACTTTAAGAACTGAAACTTGGACATACTCCAGGAAACTTAGTAAAAAGACTCTGCTAAGGTTAAGTTGCTGAATAGTGGTGCTCTGGGTCCAGAACTGGATTCGGGTCCAGAACTGGATTCAACTCCAGAAGGAAGTCGGGTTCTATTTTCAACACACCCATTAATGTGCCTTTTGAAATTTTTTTAGATTTCCAAAGAGTGTTTCAAAAGGTAATTGGGGTTGAAGTTACAAGTAGGCAAACACAGCAGAGTGTTCCTTTTCTCATAGTTTTCTATTCATCTACAAATACCTTTGGTCTGTAATTTACTTTTGGAAAATGCATGTGATTTTCTTTGATAAACGGAAAATTCCAGCTTCATGCTGCTCTTTTGGGGGAAATCACGAGGCTTCTACAAGACTAGGTAAACAAAGCTACAACTTGTCAATAGCACTAACATTTGAAAAATTAGAATTACAGTAATTGGATACATCTATTTTTAAGGGCTCCTGGGAAAATAATCACCTAACACCATTTAACTCAAAGCATTTTAATATCCCAGCTCTGGTGCTCTGGGGCTACCATGCAGGGCCAAATATATATCCAAGACAGAGAGATAGAGATCTCCTGGAGAAAAGCTGAAGAGAAGAAACAGCAGCCTACCCTGGGGGTGGTGGTGGGTGATTTCATGGTAATCGAGGTTTCATGGAGTCTAAATGGGACCTTGGCATCTCCCAAAATAGTTCAGAAACAAGACATGACACACATGTGAACATTTTCCTTCCCATGTCTAACTTTGTCCTATGTTTCTTTCATTTGGAACCCCCCCTTAAAAACTTACAGGTCTTACATATATTAAATTATTAAATACTAAAAATAGTTTCACCTTGGCAATGACATATTTTTTCAGATTATTATATGTTTATATAATATTGAGATGATCATATGGTTTTTATTCTTCAATTTGTTAATATGGTGTATCACATTGATTGATTTGCATATATTGAAGAATCCTTGCATCCCTGGGATAAATCCCACTTGATCATGCTGTAAGACCTTTTTAATCTGTTGGTGGATTCTGTTTGCTAGTATTTTGTTGAGGATTTTTGCATGCATGTTCATCAGTGATATTGTCCTGTAGTTTTCTTTTTTTGTGACATCTTTGTCTGGTTTTGGTATCAGGGTGATGGTGGCCTCGTAGAATAAGATTGGGAGTGTTCCTTCCTCTGCAATTTTTTGGAAGAGTTTGAGAAGGATGGGTGTTAGCTCTTCTCTAAATATTTGTTAGAATTCACCTATGAAGACATCTTGTCCTAGACTTTTGTTTGCTGGAAGATTTTTTATCACAGTCTCAATTTCAATGCTTATGATTCATCTGTTTATATTTTCTATTACTTCCTGGTTCAGTCTCGGCAGTTTGTGCTTTTCTAAGAATTTGTGCATTTCTTCCAGGTTGTCCATTTTATTGGCATAGGGTTGCTTGTAGTAGTCTCTTATGATGCTTTGTAATTCTGCAGTGTCCCTTGCACTTCTCCTTTTCCATTTCTAATTTTATTGATTTGAGTCCCCTCCCTCTTTTTCTTGATGAGTCTGCCTAAAGGCTTATCAATTTTGTTTATCTTTCAAAGAACCAGCTTTTAATCTTATTGATCTTTGCTTTTGCTTTCTTTGTTTCTATTTCATTTATTTCTGCTCTGATCTTTATGATTTCTTTCCTTCTACTAACTTTGTTTTTTGTTTGTTCTTTTTCCTCTAATACCTTTAGGTGTACAGTTAGATATTTATTTGAGATTTTTCTTGTTTCTTGAGGTAGGATTGTATTGCTATAAACTTCCTTCTTAGAACTGCTTTTGCTGCATCCCATCGGTTTTGGATCATCGCGTTTTCATTGTCATTTGTCCCTAGGTACTTTTTGATTTCCTCTTTGATTTCATCAATGATCTCTTGGTTATTTAGTAAAGTATTGTTTGGTCTCCATATGTTTGTGTGTTTTATGTTTTTTTCCCGTAATTGATTTTTAATCTCATAGTGTTGTGGTCAGGAGAGATGCTTGATATGATTTCAGTCCTCTTAAATTTACTGAGGCTTGATTTGTGGCCCAAGATGTGATCTGTCCTGGAGAATGTTCCATGCGCACTTGAGAAGAAAGTGTAATCTGCTGTTTTGGATGGAATGTCCTATAAATATCAACTAAATCTATCTGGTCTATTTTGTTTTTTAAGGCTTGTGTTTCCTCATTAATTTTCCATCTGGATGATCTGTCCATTAGTGTCAGTGAGGTGTTAAAGTCCCCCACTATTTCTGTGTCATTGTTGATTTTCTTTTTTATAGCCGTTAGCAGTTGCCTTATGTATTGTGGTGCTCCTATGTTGGGTGCATGTTTATTTATAATTGTTATATCTTTTTCTTGGATTGATCCTTTTATCATTATGTAGTGTCCTTCCTTGTCTCTTGCAACATTATTTTAAAGTCTATTATATCTGATATGAGTATTGCTACTACAACTTTCTTTTGATTTCCATTTGCATGGAATACCTTTTCCATCCCCTCACTTTCAGTCTGTAGGTGTCCCTAGGTCTGAAGTGGGTCTGTTATAGACAGCATATATATGGGTCCTGTTTTTGTTTTCATTCAGTGAGCCTGTTTTTTGGCTGGAGCATTTAATCCATTCACATTTGAGGTAATTATCGATATGTTTGTTCCTATTACCATTTTCTCAATTGTTTTGGATTTCTTTTGGGTTCCTTTTCTTCTCTTGTGTTTTCCATTTAGAGAAGTTCCTTTAGCATTTGTTGTAAAGCTGGTTTGGTGGTGCTGAATTCTCTTAGCTTTTGCTGGTCCATAAAGCTTTTGATGTCTCCATCAAATCTGAATGAGATCCTTGCCGGGTAGAGTAATCTTGGTTGCAGTTTCTTCCCTTTCACCACTTGAAATATACCATGCCACTCCATTCTTGTTTGCTTCTGCTGAGTTCTGAGAGTTTCTACTGAGAAATCAGCTGTTAACCTTAGGGAGTTCCCTTGTATGTTATTTGTCATTTTTCCCTTGCTGCTTTTAATAATTTTTCTTTGTCTTATTTTTTGCCGATTTGATTACTGTGTGTCTTGGCGTGTCTCCTTGGGTTTATCCTGCCTGGGACTCTGCATTTCCTGGATTTTGGTGGCTATTTCCTTTTCCATGTTAGGGAAGATTTCGACTATAATCTCTTCAAATATTTTCTTGTATCCTTTCTCTCTCTCTTCTCCTTCTGAGAACCCTGTAATGTGAATGTTGGTGCATTTAACGTTGTTCTAGAGGTTTCGTAGGTTGCCTTCATTTCTTTTCTTTCTTTTTTCTTTATTCTGATTTGCAGCAGTGTATTCCACCATTCTGTCCTCCAGGTCACTTATCCATTCTGCCTCAGTTATTTTGCTGTTGATTCCTTCTAGTGTATTTTTCATTTCAGAAACGTTGTTCTAGAGGTTTCGTAGGTTGCCTTCATTTCTTTTCTTTCTTTTTTCTTTATTCTGATTTGCAGCAGTGTATTCCACCATTCTGTCCTCCAGGTCACTTATCCATTCTGCCTCAGTTATTTTGCTGTTGATTCCTTCTAGTGTATTTTTCATTTCAGTTATTGTATTGTACATCTCTGTTTGTTTTTAATTCTTCTAGGTCTTTGTTAAACATTTCTTGCATCTTCTTGATCTTTGCCTCCATTCTTTTTCTGAGATCCTGGATCATCTTCACTATCATTATTCTGAATTCTTTTTCTGGTAGGTTGCCTATCTCCACTTCATTTAGTTGTTTTTCTGGGGCTTTATCGTGTTCCTTCATCTGGTAAATAGTCCTCTGCCTTTTCATCTTGTCGATCTTTCTGTGAATGTGGTTTTTGTTCCTCAGGCTGCAAGATTGTAGTCCTTCTTGCTTCTGCTGTATGTCTTCTGGTGGATGAGGCTATCTAAGGAGCTTGTGCAAGTTTCCTGATGGGAGGGACTGGTGGTGGGTAGAGCTGTGTCTTGCTCTGGTTGGCAGAGCTTGGTAAAACATTAATCTGCTTGTCTGCTGATGGGTAAGTCTGGGTTCCCTCCTTGTTGGTTGTTTGGCCTGAGGCGATCCAGCACTGGAGCCTACAGGCTCTTTGGTGGGGCTAATTGCAGACTCCGGGAGGGCTTATGCCAAGGTGTACTTCCCAGAACTTCTGCTGCCAGTGTCCTTGTCCCCACAGTGAACCACAGCACCCCCCCTCCCCACCTCTGCAGGAGACCCTCCAACACTAGCAGGTAGTTCTGGTTCAGTCTCCTCTAGGGTTATTGCTCCTTCCCCTGGGTCCCGATGCAAACACTACTTTGTGTGTGCCCTCCAAGAGTGGAGTCTCTGTTTCCCACAGTCCTGTCGAAATCTTGAAATCAAATGCCACTAACCTTCAAAGTCTCAATCTCTGGGAAATCCTCCTCCCGTTGCTGGACCCCCAGGTTGGGAAGCCTGATCTGGGGCTGAGGACCTTCACTCCAGTGGGTGGACTTCTGTGGTATAAGTGTTCTTCTGTTTGTGAGTCACCCACCCATCTATTAGGGGATTCGATTTTATTGTGATTGCACCCCTCCTACCATCTTACCGCAGCTTCTTTTTTGTCTTTGGATGTGGGGTATCTTTTTTGGTGAGTTCCAGTGTCTTCCTGTCAATGATTGTTCAGTAGTTAGTTGTGATTCTGGTGGTTTCACAAGAGGGAGTGATCACATGTCCTTCTATTCTGCCATCTTGAACCAATCTCCTGAAAGAAGCCATTTCTGTTCCACTTCTCATGCTATTAAAATTGCTAAATTCTAAAAAAATGACAACAAAGAAGAAAGCTCCATCTTCATCACAACATGGAAAAGTTCCCAACTTCAAATGTCGTGCTTTGATGATCATTTGCCAAATACACTGATATTGTTTTCAGAATGAAGAAGAAGGCTGAAAGACAGTGTTTAATTCAGATCTTGGGCAGGATTCAGCTCTCCCTAAAGGAAGAATATTGGCCTCAAACAGCCTTCCAACAGTGCACGGTGGAAGGAGGGTACAAAGGAAAAATGGGGGATGTCCACACATGGACATCATTTTAAAATAGGTACAGGTGAAGAAGGAAAAACTCTCATGTGGTATTTTATGTCTTCAGTTTACCTTCTGGTTGAGGAACTGCTGGAAATGAAGTTGAAAAGAGGCAAAATGGAAGAGCAGAAATCATGAGATTTCAACACAGAAAACTTAGGACTTCAAGAGTGCTCCTGTGAGCTACACTGATCCACAGGATCTCACACTGATCCAGAGATATGTTCCCAGAACCTAGTACAATAGCCTTCCTTGTCCTCATCTTCAGACATATCTGTCCCAAGCTCACCTTCTACCCTCTGCCTTCCTGCCTCCAGGTGCAGCTCAGGTTTATCAAATGCTAACAGTGATTCATTCTCTTTCATTGCATTGGAGGTTTCCTTTTGGATTTTTAATGGTTTCCTTCTACTTTTTGTTTTGTTTACCTTTTTATATACAAGTAAATCATTTTAAAAATAAAATGTCAGATAGGGAACCAAGCAATCCAATTTTTCATAAAAAGGAAGTCATTAAGTAATGGCTTAAAGAAGACAGAAAGAATTGTTGATAATGATTGAAATCATATTCTATCATAATTCCATAATTTTCAAATCTACTGAATGTATATAATATGTGTACATATATTATATGTATGTATATAATCCCTGTGTTTCTATCTATCTATCATCCACCTAAGGAGATTGATAGAGAGAGAGATTCCTCCTCCCTGGTGGTACTTTCGGCCAGTGGTAGTGAAGAGATGTTTTTTGTGCTCACACTGTATTCTCCTCATGTTCCAAATTCTGATCCATCACCCAGAGATGTGTATCCTTGGATTCAAGGTCCTAACTAGCAATTTCAGATCTTCCTTAGCTTTCAGCTGCTATTTTTGCTCTTTCTGTGGAGAAGAATTTAACTTGAAAATGAGTCTTCTATTTATTAGTTTAAACATATATTCCCTCACTAGCACATTAACCATCTCACATCAAAAATAATTTACCATCATCTCGAGCCCAATACCAAGGAAATCACATCATCATTCCCAAGATTGCTTTGCCTGTGTCACAACTGACCTTCATTTTCTCTTGATCCATAGAATTGTAAACTGTGTGAGCCTAAAGAAAAGCAAGGAGGGGAGTAATTAACATTTTTGAGCACTGTTCCTGGGGGATGCATGTGTGAGCTTTTCACATTTCTCATTTCACTGAGACCTAAAAACAATTTTTTTCAGATAGATATCATTGCCCACATTTCATGGATGAGAAAGTTAAGGCTTCAGTGGGTTACATAACTTGCACAGGGAGTTTGAGTTAATCAGTGGTGAGCTTGGGATCCTAGCCGTGACTACAGACTCTGAGGTCTTGCTGAGTTCACCTCACCGTGCCACCCCAGCTGAGGCTATGACTTTTAACACTTCATCTTATATATTAGGGAGCCGAGGGGCAGAGTGGATATGGGTCTTACACAAGTTCACATGGTCAGTTGGGGCTGACCCTCAACCAAGTCCCCTGAATCTTGTCTCAGCTTTTCTACACACCAAGCTGCCTACTCCCCATAGCAGGCATAGCAAGGGCCAAGCCTTTTACACAAGTGGTTACACTGAGCCTGAATCCCCTGGCAGCTCCACTCTTTTATTTAATTGGAGCATAATAGATTAACAATTATAGTTTCAGGTGTAGAGTGAAATGATTCAGTTATATATATATATATATATAAACTTGTCAATAGCACTAACATTTGAAAAATTAGAATTACAGTAATTGGATACATCTATTTTTAAGGGCTCCTGGGAAAATAATCACCTAACACCATTTAACTCAAAGCATTTTAATATCCCAGCTCTGGTGCTCTGGGGCTACCATGCAGGGCCAAATATATATCCAAGACAGAGAGATAGAGATCTCCTGGAGAAAAGCTGAAGAGAAGAAACAGCAGCCTACACTGGGGGTGGTGGTGGGTGATTTCATGGTAATCGAGGTTTCATGGAGTCTAAATGGGACCTTGGCATCTCCCAAAATAGTTCAGAAACAAGACATGACACACATGTGAACATTTTCCTTCCCATGTCTAACTTTGTCCTATGTTTCTTTCATTTGGAACCCCCCCTTAAAAACTTACAGGTCTTACATATATTAAATTATTAAATACTAAAAATAGTTTCACCTTGGCAATGACATATTTTTTCAGATTATTATATGTTTATATAATATTGAGATGATCATATGGTTTTTATTCTTCAATTTGTTAATATGGTGTATCACATTGATTGATTTGCATATATTGAAGAATCCTTGCATCCCTGGGATAAATCCCACTTGATCATGCTGTAAGACCTTTTTAATCTGTTGGTGGATTCTGTTTGCTAGTATTTTGTTGAGGATTTTTGCATGCATGTTCATCAGTGATATTGTCCTGTAGTTTTCTTTTTTTGTGACATCTTTGTCTGGTTTTGGTATCAGGGTGATGGTGGCCTCGTAGAATAAGATTGGGAGTGTTCCTTCCTCTGCAATTTTTTGGAAGAGTTTGAGAAGGATGGGTGTTAGCTCTTCTCTAAATATTTGTTAGAATTCACCTATGAAGACATCTTGTCCTAGACTTTTGTTTGCTGGAAGATTTTTTATCACAGTCTCAATTTCAATGCTTATGATTCATCTGTTTATATTTTCTATTACTTCCTGGTTCAGTCTCGGCAGTTTGTGCTTTTCTAAGAATTTGTGCATTTCTTCCAGGTTGTCCATTTTATTGGCATAGGGTTGCTTGTAGTAGTCTCTTATGATGCTTTGTAATTCTGCAGTGTCCCTTGCACTTCTCCTTTTCCATTTCTAATTTTATTGATTTGAGTCCCCTCCCTCTTTTTCTTGATGAGTCTGCCTAAAGGCTTATCAATTTTGTTTATCTTTCAAAGAACCAGCTTTTAATCTTATTGATCTTTGCTTTTGCTTTCTTTGTTTCTATTTCATTTATTTCTGCTCTGATCTTTATGATTTCTTTCCTTCTACTAACTTTGTTTTTTGTTTGTTCTTTTTCCTCTAATACCTTTAGGTGTACAGTTAGATATTTATTTGAGATTTTTCTTGTTTCTTGAGGTAGGATTGTATTGCTATAAACTTCCTTCTTAGAACTGCTTTTGCTGCATCCCATCGGTTTTGGATCATCGCGTTTTCATTGTCATTTGTCCCTAGGTACTTTTTGATTTCCTCTTTGATTTCATCAATGATCTCTTGGTTATTTAGTAAAGTATTGTTTGGTCTCCATATGTTTGTGTGTTTTATGTTTTTTTCCCGTAATTGATTTTTAATCTCATAGTGTTGTGGTCAGGAGAGATGCTTGATATGATTTCAGTCCTCTTAAATTTACTGAGGCTTGATTTGTGGCCCAAGATGTGATCTGTCCTGGAGAATGTTCCATGCGCACTTGAGAAGAAAGTGTAATCTGCTGTTTTGGATGGAATGTCCTATAAATATCAACTAAATCTATCTGGTCTATTTTGTTTTTTAAGGCTTGTGTTTCCTCATTAATTTTCCATCTGGATGATCTGTCCATTAGTGTCAGTGAGGTGTTAAAGTCCCCCACTATTTCTGTGTCATTGTTGATTTTCTTTTTTATAGCCGTTAGCAGTTGCCTTATGTATTGTGGTGCTCCTATGTTGGGTGCATGTTTATTTATAATTGTTATATCTTTTTCTTGGATTGATCCTTTTATCATTATGTAGTGTCCTTCCTTGTCTCTTGCAACATTATTTTAAAGTCTATTATATCTGATATGAGTATTGCTACTACAACTTTCTTTTGATTTCCATTTGCATGGAATACCTTTTCCATCCCCTCACTTTCAGTCTGTAGGTGTCCCTAGGTCTGAAGTGGGTCTGTTATAGACAGCATATATATGGGTCCTGTTTTTGTATTCATTCAGTGAGCCTGTTTTTTGGCTGGAGCATTTAATCCATTCACATTTGAGGTAATTATCGATATGTTTGTTCCTATTACCATTTTCTCAATTGTTTTGGATTTCTTTTGGGTTCCTTTTCTTCTCTTGTGTTTTCCATTTAGAGAAGTTCCTTTAGCATTTGTTGTAAAGCTGGTTTGGTGGTGCTGAATTCTCTTAGCTTTTGCTGGTCCATAAAGCTTTTGATGTCTCCATCAAATCTGAATGAGATCCTTGCCGGGTAGAGTAATCTTGGTTGCAGTTTCTTCCCTTTCACCACTTGAAATATACCATGCCACTCCATTCTTGTTTGCTTCTGCTGAGTTCTGAGAGTTTCTACTGAGAAATCAGCTGTTAACCTTAGGGAGTTCCCTTGTATGTTATTTGTCATTTTTCCCTTGCTGCTTTTAATAATTTTTCTTTGTCTTATTTTTTGCCGATTTGATTACTGTGTGTCTTGGCGTGTCTCCTTGGGTTTATCCTGCCTGGGACTCTGCATTTCCTGGATTTTGGTGGCTATTTCCTTTTCCATGTTAGGGAAGATTTCGACTATAATCTCTTCAAATATTTTCTTGTATCCTTTCTCTCTCTCTTCTCCTTCTGAGAACCCTGTAATGTGAATGTTGGTGCATTTAACGTTGTTCTAGAGGTTTCGTAGGTTGCCTTCATTTCTTTTCTTTCTTTTTTCTTTATTCTGATTTGCAGCAGTGTATTCCACCATTCTGTCCTCCAGGTCACTTATCCATTCTGCCTCAGTTATTTTGCTGTTGATTCCTTCTAGTGTATTTTTCATTTCAGTTATTGTATTGTACATCTCTGTTTGTTTTTAATTCTTCTAGGTCTTTGTTAAACATTTCTTGCATCTTCTTGATCTTTGCCTCCATTCTTTTTCTGAGATCCTGGATCATCTTCACTATCATTATTCTGAATTCTTTTTCTGGTAGGTTGCCTATCTCCACTTCATTTAGTTGATTTTCTGGGGCTTTATCGTGTTCCTTCATCTGGTAAATAGTCCTCTGCCTTTTCATCTTGTCGATCTTTCTGTGAATGTGGTTTTTGTTCCTCAGGCTGCAAGATTGTAGTCCTTCTTGCTTCTGCTGTATGTCTTCTGGTGGATGAGGCTATCTAAGGAGCTTGTGCAAGTTTCCTGATGGGAGGGACTGGTGGTGGGTAGAGCTGTGTCTTGCTCTGGTTGGCAGAGCTTGGTAAAACATTAATCTGCTTGTCTGCTGATGGGTAAGTCTGGGTTCCCTCCTTGTTGGTTGTTTGGCCTGAGGCGATCCAGCACTGGAGCCTACAGGCTCTTTGGTGGGGCTAATTGCAGACTCCGGGAGGGCTTATGCCAAGGTGTACTTCCCAGAACTTCTGCTGCCAGTGTCCTTGTCCCCACAGTGAACCACAGCACCCCCCCTCCCCACCTCTGCAGGAGACCCTCCAACACTAGCAGGTAGTTCTGGTTCAGTCTCCTCTAGGGTTATTGCTCCTTCCCCTGGGTCCCGATGCAAACACTACTTTGTGTGTGCCCTCCAAGAGTGGAGTCTCTGTTTCCCACAGTCCTGTCGAAATCTTGAAATCAAATGCCACTAACCTTCAAAGTCTCAATCTCTGGGAAATCCTCCTCCCGTTGCTGGACCCCCAGGTTGGGAAGCCTGATCTGGGGCTGAGGACCTTCACTCCAGTGGGTGGACTTCTGTGGTATAAGTGTTCTTCTGTTTGTGAGTCACCCACCCATCTATTAGGGGATTCGATTTTATTGTGATTGCACCCCTCCTACCATCTTACCGCAGCTTCTTTTTTGTCTTTGGATGTGGGGTATCTTTTTTGGTGAGTTCCAGTGTCTTCCTGTCAATGATTGTTCAGTAGTTAGTTGTGATTCTGGTGGTTTCACAAGAGGGAGTGATCACATGTCCTTCTATTCTGCCATCTTGAACCAATCTCCTGAAAGAAGCCATTTCTGTTCCACTTCTCATGCTATTAAAATTGCTAAATTCTAAAAAAATGACAACAAAGAAGAAAGCTCCATCTTCATCACAACATGGAAAAGTTCCCAACTTCAAATGTCGTGCTTTGATGATCATTTGCCAAATACACTGATATTGTTTTCAGAATGAAGAAGAAGGCTGAAAGACAGTGTTTAATTCAGATCTTGGGCAGGATTCAGCTCTCCCTAAAGGAAGAATATTGGCCTCAAACAGCCTTCCAACAGTGCACGGTGGAAGGAGGGTACAAAGGAAAAATGGGGGATGTCCACACATGGACATCATTTTAAAATAGGTACAGGTGAAGAAGGAAAAACTCTCATGTGGTATTTTATGTCTTCAGTTTACCTTCTGGTTGAGGAACTGCTGGAAATGAAGTTGAAAAGAGGCAAAATGGAAGAGCAGAAATCATGAGATTTCAACACAGAAAACTTAGGACTTCAAGAGTGCTCCTGTGAGCTACACTGATCCACAGGATCTCACACTGATCCAGAGATATGTTCCCAGAACCTAGTACAATAGCCTTCCTTGTCCTCATCTTCAGACATATCTGTCCCAAGCTCACCTTCTACCCTCTGCCTTCCTGCCTCCAGGTGCAGCTCAGGTTTATCAAATGCTAACAGTGATTCATTCTCTTTCATTGCATTGGAGGTTTCCTTTTGGATTTTTAATGGTTTCCTTCTACTTTTTGTTTTGTTTACCTTTTTATATACAAGTAAATCATTTTAAAAATAAAATGTCAGATAGGGAACCAAGCAATCCAATTTTTCATAAAAAGGAAGTCATTAAGTAATGGCTTAAAGAAGACAGAAAGAATTGTTGATAATGATTGAAATCATATTCTATCATAATTCCATAATTTTCAAATCTACTGAATGTATATAATATGTGTACATATATTATATGTATGTATATAATCCCTGTGTTTCTATCTATCTATCATCCACCTAAGGAGATTGATAGAGAGAGAGATTCCTCCTCCCTGGTGGTACTTTCGGCCAGTGGTAGTGAAGAGATGTTTTTTGTGCTCACACTGTATTCTCCTCATGTTCCAAATTCTGATCCATCACCCAGAGATGTGTATCCTTGGATTCAAGGTCCTAACTAGCAATTTCAGATCTTCCTTAGCTTTCAGCTGCTATTTTTGCTCTTTCTGTGGAGAAGAATTTAACTTGAAAATGAGTCTTCTATTTATTAGTTTAAACATATATTCCCTCACTAGCACATTAACCATCTCACATCAAAAATAATTTACCATCATCTCGAGCCCAATACCAAGGAAATCACATCATCATTCCCAAGATTGCTTTGCCTGTGTCACAACTGACCTTCATTTTCTCTTGATCCATAGAATTGTAAACTGTGTGAGCCTAAAGAAAAGCAAGGAGGGGAGTAATTAACATTTTTGAGCACTGTTCCTGGGGGATGCATGTGTGAGCTTTTCACATTTCTCATTTCACTGAGACCTAAAAACAATTTTTTTCAGATAGATATCATTGCCCACATTTCATGGATGAGAAAGTTAAGGCTTCAGTGGGTTACATAACTTGCACAGGGAGTTTGAGTTAATCAGTGGTGAGCTTGGGATCCTAGCCGTGACCACAGACTCTGAGGTCTTGCTGAGTTCACCTCACCGTGCCACCCCAGCTGAGGCTATGACTTTTAACACTTCATCTTATATATTAGGGAGCCGAGGGGCAGAGTGGATATGGGTCTTACACAAGTTCACATGGTCAGTTGGGGCTGACCCTCAACCAAGTCCCCTGAATCTTGTCTCAGCTTTTCTACACACCAAGCTGCCTACTCCCCATAGCAGGCATAGCAAGGGCCAAGCCTTTTACACAAGTGGTTACACTGAGCCTGAATCCCCTGGCAGCTCCACTCTTTTATTTAATTGGAGCATAATAGATTAACAATTATAGTTTCAGGTGTAGAGTGAAATGATTCAGTTATATATATATATATATATGTATATATATATATATATATAATGAATATATATATTCATTTTCCCTCATAGGTTATTATAAGATATTGAGTATAGTTCCCTGTGCTATACACTATGTCCTTGTTGGTTACCTATATTATATATAGTAGTGTGTATCTGTTAATTCCAAACTCCTAATTTATCCATCACCCCCTTCCCCCTTTGGTAACCATAAGTTTGTTTTCTATGTGTGAGTCTATTTCTACTTTGTAAATAAGTGCATTTGTATCATTTTTCAGATTCCACATATAAGTGATATCATATGATATTTGTCTTTTTAATCCTTAGGTCATCCTCATTCTTGTCCATCTTCCTGAGCACCATGGCCATGCACAGTTACTAGGTTCTTTTTGAAGACCTCACTAGCACGGCCCAATAATGGGAGTTAATTGAGAATGAACAGTCCTCCTTTATAATTTCTACTAAGAAATTATAAAATCAAGTCCCAGACCAAATTCTGCCACACATACAACCAATGGGCAAGCATTCAGCCTCAATGAAATCCCACTATTCTATTTTGAGGCTCTGAAAATGCCTTGCATGGAAGTTTCTCTGAAAACAAATGATACAATATTCCAGTTTTGTATTTCAGTGAATCATCTCTTCAATATTATGACCAATACTCTTCTAAACCAGCAGCAAGACACTAGCTCATTTATGAACCAAACCTCCCATGTTATCTCTAAGGGTATATGGTGAAGGAGACACTAGATTTTAAAGCCCTGTTCCTTAAAAAGCAGGGATTGTTTTAAAAATATTTTACCTTATCCACCTGTATGGAATAGCAAAAATGCTCCAATGGAAGCACATTTCTAACCTTCCCTATTTCTAATCAACAACCTTTCTAACACCCATCAACCTTTCTAGTGAATTAGCATAGCCTCTGATATTATTTGGTGAGAAAGGAATCCAAATATTTGTAGTAGCCACCTCTGGAATGTGGATTTTCTGCTTAAACGCTGCCAGACCTTTCTGACACATTTAGAGCAACTGACTAACCCTGGCATGCAATGGGACCAAACTAATATTCACATTTATATCACATGGCCCAGGCTTTAAAGTAAACTACTACTTACAGTCTTACTGATCCACCCCTTCTCTCAGCCTGTGAGCACTTGTTCCCTTAACTGTTTCTTCTCTGTCTTGCTTTGGGCATCGTCCTCTGCCCTGACCTGCAGTACAAGTGTGTTTCCAGAACACTCACACATGCTCCCCTCTTGTAACAGCCAGTCGCTCTGGGCCTGGAGCTATGGTTCTGGAGGATTTCTGGACCTGCCCAGCCCTGCTTTCTCCCAGCCTCTGTTGCTCACTCCCAACTATGGGATGCACTGTGCATCCCAAGTGTGTTTTTCTGTCCTATCAGTGTGATGAGGCACCAAACTTCAGCCAGGTCACTACCTTAGTGGGAAAAAAAACATTTCTCAGGGGAGATTCAGAGGACAAGTTGGTTCATCTCTCTTTGTTATCTGGGCTGTAGTGGGAGCTCAGGTCTCGACTTTCTCATCACTCTCAGACCCAACACCACCACCTCCCTCCCTCCCTTTTGTAACAGTGGACTTTGGAATGCTAGATGCTTGCAGCTAGTTGTCATTCTTGACTATAAAATAAGGTTCTCAAGACGCAGTATGAAAGCTCTAAGGCGGCCCTAAGACTGGGTGAAAATTTGCATCAAATTACAAGGGTTCAAATTTTAAGAAAAAAACATTTAGTTTAAATATTAGTGAATAAAGACAGACAACTTTTCAGAACTATTACATTTCTGAGTTTGAGCTGAGAAATCAACCACATAAGTGAGTAGGGAGCAGGGTCGGAGCGGGAACAGTCCTTTCTGAAGTGGCAGTTGAATGGCTCACCTTTGCCTCATCAGAAGGAAACCTGGTTTGCAGACTTTCCAGTTTTCACAGAGAGGCACACCATCATGGTTTTTAATATGAAATCAAATTATTTTAAAACGTTTGGGGGTGATTTTCATTTAAAGAAATGCTATGCAAACAAAATATCACCATTGGTCTGCCTTCCCTGGTGTGGCTGAAACATTGGGCTCCTCAGAACATCTTAGGTTGGCAACGAGGGTCGAGGCCTCCTAAATATGACGGCAGAGCTGTGAGCCACTCTATTGTGATGGTAAAATGTTTCTCATAAGGTGTAGAATTAAAACTGTTTTATGTAAAACCTTTGGAAAAAAAAAAAGAAGAAGAAGCTGCTAACCTCCTGCGCTTCCAATGTAGGGGACACCGATTCGATCCCTGGTGGGGGATCTAAGATCCCACAGGACAAGTGGCGCGGCCCCAGAAGAAAGAAAGCTAGCCTCTTCTAAAAGGCTACTCTATGGAGGATGTAAAGAAGGTTCCTTATCTAGTTTAATTCTCACAGCAACCCAAGAGGCAGATCTTATTATTTCTGTTTTTCAGATAAAGAAACTGAGAAACCCTGAGGAGTAAGTAACTTCTGCAGCATCCTACAGATATGCTGTCCTAGCATTTGAACAAAAGTTATATGTGACTCTACGGCCTTAACCCAAGATCTGACTCTCTAACTCAAAGTTACTTAAGTCACGTTTGTTACAGTTATTTTCTCAATCAATAACTACTACCATGTGCCCACATGTCCCATTCTTATTCTTATTTCAGAGAGGTCATTAGGTACTCCCCTCACGCCTGTTCTGGAAATAGGGATACAAAATCAGCCTCAGTTGTCTGAGCTATATCTATGTATGAAACATTGGGGGAGCTCATTTCCATTTTGGCCCTTTCATTGAAACGTTTTTCCACCCTAGGACCTAAAATAAATGGTGTCTGGTTTATATACTGACTTTAATGTAAACCTATGAAAATAGGTTGGAAGAACCTTCCACAGGGTGGAAGAACACCCAGTGGCTCAGTTACCTGAATACTTGAAGGAATTCAAGAATCTTTGCTGAAGTCACTGATGCTCCTCTTGATGGCTGGTAGCAGCTTTGAAAAGACAGAGGGAAAGACAGTGCTGAACCAGAGCATCAGATTATCAGTGGTGAGATTTCAGTTATCATTGTGGATCACGGGGAATGGGTTTAGGGAGGGAACACCTTTCCTGGACACCCCAAATTGTTCCATTAAGAGTCAGGGGATTTTCTCCTTGCATCCAAGCCATGGGGTTATCCCACCTGGTGACGAGGACATGGAAAGGGGCGAAGAGGAAGTAGAAGGAGTCTCAGGGATGAACTGAGCACATACGAAAGAGAACTTGCTTACGAGTCAGAGGAACTGACTCTAGTTCCCTCATTAGCTGCTGTGTGACTTTTCACAAGAACTCAGTTTTCTCTCCGTTCACTGTGAAGAATGAGTAAAATTTAAAATAATCATAATAATCATAGTAATAGTAATAATAGCCTCATTGGTTAAAACAACAATAACCACAATTTGCCTGTCACTTTGCATGCATTATCTAGTTAATCATGGTAGCAACCATGAAAATTATGTATCATTCTCCCCATTTTGTGTTACTCAGTTACTGGCCCAGAAATAC
Source organism: Neophocaena asiaeorientalis asiaeorientalis (assembly GCF_003031525.2). Classification (NCBI taxonomy): domain Eukaryota; kingdom Metazoa; phylum Chordata; class Mammalia; order Artiodactyla; family Phocoenidae; genus Neophocaena; species Neophocaena asiaeorientalis. The sequence continues at coordinate 305,103 of NW_020185327.1, forward strand.
ACACAGAAAAGGCTAACTCCAAATCCCATACTCTTTCCACTCAGCTGGCAGGGAAAGTTTATTCCAGTTGTTCACAGGATTCTACTCCCTCCCCCTCTACCCACAATTCATTTTATTTCCACTGAAATATTGTTTTCTCCCTGAGAGTCATTATGGTGTATGGAAAGATGAATAATAACAATTTGATAAAGTACATAGTACAGATCTACAATGCCAATGCATTGTAGCATCTACAATGCTTTTATCTAAACATGTCTTTGTTTAGCCAAGACTAAGAACAGAATAGGTCCCCCCCCCCCATTTTTTTGGTTCCAGTTTGATTATCTGATGTAATTCAAATAACACCTTGATCTACTCAGTGGCAAACACAGTCAAACGCTTCTCAACTGTTCTCACTCTATTGCACTTCCCCTCTGGCCTGTTTCCTGTCTCACATTGCTCCTTCCCACAGTTTTCCTACAATCTCTTGAGTGCTTGTGAGTCCAGGGCACAGGCAGCTGCCTGCAAAGAGCAGGGCATCACACCACACAGGCTGGACAGGTGCGCCTTTCCGGAGCTGTTAGCATGGACTAAAATACCTGCGGTGAAATATGCCAAATCAATCCTCCAAATAATCAATAAACAAGGGCAATACTAATAACTTCACATGATAAAAAGGCAATTTGTGGTCCACGGTTGGAGTCTCTCCCATACCCTGAAGCTTATTTCTTCCTTAGGAGAAATCAAAGCAATTCTAAACTATGTTTCCCTTTTTTTGTTAAGATTTTAAAAGATTATTTTATTTATTTATTTTTGGCTGTGTTGGGTCTTCGTTGCTGCGTGTGGCCTTTCTCTATGTGTGGCGAGCCGGGGCTACTTTTCATTGCAATGCACGGGCATCTCATTGCGGTGGCTTCTCTTGTTGTGGAGCACAGGCTCCAGTAGTTGTAGCACCCAGGCTCAGTAGTTGTGGCTCACAGGGTCTAGAGAGCAAGCTCAGTAGTTGTAGCTCATGGGCTCTAGAGCACAGTCTCAGTAGTTGTGGCACACAGGCTTAGTTGCTCTGCAGCATGTGAGATCTTCCCGGAACAGGGCTCGAACCCACGTCCCCTGCATTGGCAGGCGGATTCTTAACCACTGCGCCACCAGGGAAGCAGTATGTTTCCATTTAAAGTAATTAAGCAAACACATGAACAGGCACTTAAGGAATAATGAGACAAATAGTAAAGTTCTTTTTTCCTTCTGGGGATTTCAACAACCATGATTCATACATATTTATATAATATTTGGGAGATAGCCTTGGGATGTCTACTTTGATCTTCATTCATTTATTCATTAGAAAATGAGATCACAGAAAGCCAAATACCATATGATATCACTTACATGTGGAATCTAAAATATGACACAAATGAACATGTCTACAAAACAAAAACAGGCTCACAGACATAAAGAGAACAGACTGGTGGTTGCCAAGTGGGTGGGGGTGGGGGAGGGATGGAGTGTGAGGTTGGGATTAGCAGGTGTAAACTATTATATACAGGCTGGATAAATGACAAGGTCCTACTGTATAGCACAGGGAACTATATTCAATATCCTGTGATAAACCAAAATGAGAAAGAAAGTGAAAAAATATATATATGTGTATGTCTGTGTGTATAACTGAATCACTTTCTGTACAGCAGAAATTAACACAGTATCCTAAATCAACTATACTTCAACAAAATTTTAAAAATTAAAGAAAATGAGAGCACAGAGATAGAGATAAGGGAGAGACAGACAGACAGAGGCTACTCTTTGTGGAGTCATAGCGTAATGGCAATGATGAGTAACTGCCTTCAAGCCTCTGTCCAATCCACACCCCTCCCACTCTCCTCCCCAGCTGCACTGAACACGCTCTATTTTCTGAGGCCACCTGTGCTGTCACCAGGAAGACTGTACAGCCATTGCTTCATCTGCAGGGCATGAGGTGTCCCTGCCCCTTACTCCCAGCCTTGCTCCTTGCCTCAAGTGATTGCTAATATTTCTGGACTCCATTTAAAGTGGTCTGTTCCACGGCTTCCCTGGTGGTGCAGTGGTTAAGAATCCTCCTGCCAATGCAGGGGACCCGGGTTCGAGCCCTGGTCTGGGAAGATCCCACATGCCGCGGAGCAACTAAGCCCGTGCGCCACAACTACTGAGCCTGCGCTCTAGAGCCCATGAACCACAACTACTGAGCTCACTTGCTGCAACTACTGAAGCCGCACTCCCTAGAGCTCATGCTCCACAGCAAGGGAAGCCACCACGATGAGAAGCCCGTGCACCATAACGAAGAGTAGCCCTTGCTCACCACAAGTAGAGAAAGACCATGCACAGCAACGAAAACCCAACCTAGCCAAAAATAAATTAATTAAAAAAATAAATAAATAAAGTAGTCTGCTCCAGCCTGAGTCTCCTCACCTCTCAGCCAGATAAGATGCCTCTCATCTGAGGACTCATAGGCATTAGCCAACCCTTCAAGCAGTCACCAGACTCTGCATGTTTACTTGTCTGGGTTATTGTGAGTGACTTGTGGGCAAGTGACTGCAACTCTATCTTATTTATTTCTTTGTTTCACTTCTTTTTACTTTGAGAGCTAGTCACGACTCCCTAGCACACGGGAAAAGCTCAAAACGGTACATGCTGAAGGAATAAAGGGAAAGATAGTTCAGGAAATCACAGCTTAATGGTAGAGACAGAGGTGACAGGATAAGCAGAATGCAATAGGACAAGCTCTGTGCACACGTGGAGGACAAACAAGCAAGGGCTCGTGTGCCTGCAGCACAGAAAGCCAAACCCTGACAGCAATAAAGTAAGGGTTTATTTGCAGGGAGCCCAGCAAGGGAGTAGGGGACAAAGATCCACTCCCACTTGATCCTTGAGTTATGGGTTTTTTAACAGGGAAGAACAAAGAGGCTGGGATTAATCCTTGTCTGGTAACATTTCTTAATCGTAGTTTCGGGAGCCAGGATGACTATGGTTTATGATCCTCTGTCCAGGTGGTCCATGGCTTGGAGTCTGTGAGCTCATCTTGCCCTGGGGAGACAGCCTGTATGTTAAAGATGATATCTATACTAGCAATTTTAGTACGTTAATGATGTTTTTGACAATAGCAACCTTAGTCATCTGACTCTGGTTGATTAGTGTCCAGTTAGCACAGGACTGAGGTCAGAGGAGGGAAGAAAGAGGATAGTTTCAGATAGAGGGATTAATCATAAACTCGGTTTTCAGGTGGGCTCATTTTCACCCACAGAGTTAGGGAAGGTTTCACTCCTCTTATCTTTGATATCGACCAGGGTTCTTGGCCTTCCTTAACCAATAGAAATTATAAGAACCAGACAAGAAATTCAGGCACGGCTTTACTGGGACCCCTGAGGCAGCAGGGGGGAGCGAAAACAAACAACATGTTCCCTTGCTTGCTTGCTTCCTGAGGGGGGGCAACCTTGTTCCTTACATGGGGTGAGGGTGAGGGTGTGTCCAGGGGTCGGTGGGAGGGGTGGCTGAGGTGTCTGCCCACGCTTTTGGTGGTGCTGTGTGCAGCGGGCATGCGCAGTGCCCTGCTTTTGCTCCCGACACCCTGCTTTGGCTGGCTTTTCAGAAGTGCAAGTTGGAGTTTTGGTCTCTTTGTATCTTGCTGTCCATAATTTGCCCCTGCATGTGTGCACACAGTTATTTTTAGTTCCTCATAACTGTGTATCTGTTGCTGGAGGAGACGTCTGAACAGGTGACGGCCCTGCAGCAAAGGGTCCCAGGTCCCAGGCCCCACCTGTCTCATCTTCACTCCCATTTTACCCAGGTAAGCTGTTCACCTCCAGCTTTCAGAAGCAGGCTCAGTATTGATGTCTGCCCCAATGTAAAATGCAGGAGAGAGACAGTTTACAAATAAATGTAAACTTGAAGGAGTAAGGAGTCCATAGAGGGGCTATTTCTGCTGTCCAGCCTGAGAGAACACACTGCATCAAACATGAGAGCTGGCGGGGGAAGAAAGACAGGGTATGCTGACAAGGGGAGCAGAAAAAGTTTGGAGGGCGGCAGGGGGCATTCTGGACAGAACTTAAGCTGTGAACCTGTGTTTTAAGTAGGAGGAGGAAGGTCTTTACCACCCACGAAGATGTTCCTTCTCATTATTTCAAGCTCAGAAGGTTTCTACGAGGCCACCTAGTGTTTCTTCCCACTTGAATAAGCTGAGTTAACCCCATGCCTCCCAGGACAAGCCTAAGACAGGTAGGAGTCAGCAGTATAAGGTTAATGTTAAGAGTATAAGGCAGGGGTTTTGGTGCACAAATACTACCACTCACTCATTCTCTCCACAGTTTCATAAGGAGGAAACTATATTTACTCAGACACAATATTTTCACAACAGCCAAATTGAACTTGAAAAACAATTTTTTTAAAAACAACACTACTTAGCGTGATCACACTATCATGACAGCCCTGGGCAGGTCTTTTCCCAACAGCTCTCAAGCTTGGGTTCAGATTCAGGAACCTATGTGAGACTTCTTACTTTTCTTTCCCTCTAGTCTAGAAGAGCTGGATGTGTGGAACCATATCCCAGAGAAATGCCCGGTGGAGAGGCTAACCTGGCACCTTGTTTCATCATGATGAGAGGCGGAAGCAGAAAATGCACACGTAGCTGGGCTCTTTACAGATGGGTTCTACTGATTTGGTTTTCTCTTGGAGCCAAGGAGCACAAGGGGGAAAACACAGAAGGCGAGAAGTGAATGCAAAGCTCGGCCTTTACTGTGTGCTCCTCATACGAGGAGGTCCACTGTCTATTAAAACATTGCCTAGTGTCTCAGGCTCTGCCCATTCAGACAAGGAGTTCTTACTGTCTTGGGGTGAGATGGTTAAGAGAGTAAATAACAGAACCGAGAGAGTTTCTTCATATTTCTTTTTCTAAGGACTCAGGAAGAGCTCTGACGAGGGGAGAAAAGGCAGAATCTGAGAGTACCTTTCGGACAAGTATGTAACTTTCCCAAGACTTATTTTCCTGAAATGTAAAGTGAAGAAAACAAACGAAATTTCCTTACAGAATGGTTGAGAAGATTGAATGAGATAATTTACTGAACAATTGTAATATGAATTCAAGTTGGTGCCTCTAACAGGCATGGACCCTTTTCTCTGATGGTGAAGGAATGATATTTTGTGAACACTATTTTTGAATCTGGCTTCTTGGTTCTCTGATTTTAGCAGTGTCCAACCCTGAGACTTGTATCTCAACGTTTTGGGGTCTCCGTGCCCTAGAAATCGTGCTGACTCTGTCCTCATGTCATACATAATACAAGAGTGCCAGTGTGGGGGAAATTAGTATAAAAAAGAATTTAGTTTTCAAGGTGTATTACCAATTCTCTTTTACAGCAATAGCTTGGGGGGAAAAAAATAAAATGGATGAAAAAATTAAAACCTTGGAATTCTTTACTGTGTAGTCAGTGGAGAATTCTTGCAGGGCTAGAGAACAAAGACAATATAAATGGACATTGAGCAACGGGAACAAATAACCATAGATCTGTGTAATGCAGCAATGGCCCATACTTGCTGAAAAAAGCAAAGGCAAAGCAAACAGGTGTTATCATAGGAATATACACTCCAAAATAAAGGTGATGATTGTCTCACTGTGTTCTGTAAAGGGCTGGTTAAATCAGGAACAACTTTGTCTGTCCTGGGAAGGCCATGGCTAACCAACGGAGCATTCAGGAAGAACCATCACAAATGCCGGGAACAAGTAGCCACTTAGCCCAGCAGAGGAGTGTCTGAGGTAACTCGGCTGAATCTTCAGATGTGGGCTGCCATATAGACAAGAAGCCATATTTCTCCTCTGCTTCTCCAAGAGGTAGAGCTGGAATCAATGGTTATATTCATAGAAAAAATGAGTACAATTCACGTGTTAGAAAGAAAATTTAAACAGTTTTGGCAGTCCAATAATGGAATGGGCTAGCTTACAAAATTATGGGCTTCATACCATGAAAAATAGACATGTTGCCATATTGAGGCTACCCCCTATATATCTTAGCCACTGAAGATGTGTTCTCTAAGATACTGTAAAAACATCTGAAAATTGCTCTAATTGAGAAAGGAGAGAGCTTAAGTGTAAGCTCTCTTAAGTGTAAGAACAGGTGCACTCAAGAGAGGAACCCATTTCAGGCCCCATATTAAATGGAAAAATGTAGGAAAAGAAAAAGTTCATTTATTGCATCAAATACATTAAGAATCTATTACGTTTAAAAACATAGTTAGTTTCAGCACAGTGGAAGATACATTAGATAGATTAGTCAGAATACAGTTTTCATGAAATTTACAATACAGTTGAAGAAAAGCATGTTCATAAACTATGATATTATCATGTGGAAAGTGACATAAATGTGGCACATATAAAGTCCTCTGAGAATTAGACTTTACATAAGAATGGAAAAATCATCCTGTGTTTTCCTTATTAAACAATTAAGGGGTTAGTAATAAATTACTTCTGATTTGCAAGAAAATTAAATGTAGGCCAAACCAGGTTGAATCAGAGAAACAAAAAAGAAAAACTTTAGAAAAATGTTTTTGGTTTCACCTCTCTCATGTTATAAACCTTATTGAATCTCAGGTTTGGGCTGGCTACCCAAGAATACATTTTTAATGTTATTCCAAATAGCTCCCCATTGCTTCTTGAAGAAATACTAGAAAAATAAAAATTAAATCATTTCTAAAGAAACTATAACAGCCGTTATTAGGTTTATGCTAAAAATACAAGCTTTTTCAATGTTTTTGTGGCATAGTTCACACATATGTAGAAATACCTTCCCCCATTAATAAAAATGCTCTATGACATCATCCTTCATGGCTCATCCTATTGTTGGATGCGCCATAATATATTTTTATAAGCCTCAAACTGGAGACACAATTTGTTTCCAATTTATTATTATAAATGTCACAATGAACACAGCAATAAATACGCATATTTCAAATTATTTTATTTTAAATTTTCCTTCACTTCTGTGCTAAAGTATAGATAAGTGTCTATTTTTGCACTGTTTCCTCGAAACAGTGAGTACTTCTATTATGTATTCTTTATGTATCTGATAGGAAAAAAGTGGTATCTCAATGCTGTAGGATTTAAATTTCTTTATTTTCAAATAATATTTAATGTTTTTATATCTTTGTAAACTGTAAATCATATGAATTATTTCTTTTTTTAAATCACCTCCTTATATGTTCTATGTCCATTTCCAAAGGGAAGTTTTATTTTTCTTGTTTATTGATAATAGCATGTTTACATATATTTCTCAGCATTGATTTTTAACATTTTTTGAAGTTTATTAATTTACTAGACTAGTAATTTTATATCTTACATTTGATAGTGCTTAAAATCTATAAAAAGACATTTTCATGTGCTATTTAATTAAGCTCCTATTTTAGATATGAAACCCCAGTTTTTTTATACATTCCTTTTTATATATTTTTAACATTTTAAAACTTTTTTTGTTATTCAAACACATTTAAGTTTTATGCAATAAAACTATTAATATTATTTTTCATGGCTCCTATTTTGGTTTTGTGTTTTTAAGTTTTTTCCAACCACCCAAATTATAGATATATTGTTAAAATATATTGTAATTTCATAATTTACATTTAAATATTTAGAACATATGGCATTTATTTTGGAGTTGTGTAAGGTTGCATGCTCCATGCAATTTTTTAAAGACAATTAACTCATTAACCCATTATAGAGTATTAATTTCATTCTGTTTATGCTGAATTGAGATTCTTCATTGAACACCCTTACTGCCAGGCACTGAGAATATAATAAAAAAAATGGACAAAATTACTTTTTTCATTGAACTCACATTGCAATAAGAGAAACAAATATTAAACAAATTATCACTAAAATACTTCTTAAAAAAACCATGGAGAACAGTCTCAGTTTGGAGACTGGATAAAGATTAAATATAATAAATCTTGCATGGTGATGTGAGCAGAAATGTAATTTTAGAGAAGAAACAATACCCTATTTAAAAGTCCTGGGTCATCTGAACATGCCTCCTTCAGGGAGCTGGAAGAAATCCTCCTTTGGCTTGGGCACAGAAGGCAGGACACCACATATGTTCTGGAGTACTTGGGTCCATTCCACACAAGGCAAAGCTAATCCCCTGTCCCAAGAAAGACATGAACTATTCTAACGTGTTTCTTCTTATAGATACATTTGAGAATCACTTTTTAAACTTCAGCGAAATATTTTGATTGGAATTTCTTTTAATTGAAATATTAAACTGTGAAGGATTTTTTTTTAGGATTCAATGGAGAAATTATTTTTAACTGAATGAAGTAAAAGATGTTTGTCTTAGATTTAACACATACTTCTTTTGTTTTATCCATACGTGCCTGTGTGAGCACGTGTGTGTGTGTGTGTGTGTGTGTGTGTGTTTTAATGTGACTTAGTTTGTCAATATTTATTATGAAAACTACATAGCAATTATTTTTCTAAGAGAAATCCTGGCATACATCAAGAAGTGAGCTTCTAAGAGATTCAGAGATACTTTTAACAGACATTCTAAATCATTGGATGGGAAAGGGTAAGGTTATTTTCCAATTGCTTTGGAAGAAACACACCCAAAAGAATACCAAGTATTGCTTAAGATCAATTAGTCTGTAAGCACGACTTTTCCGTGTAGAAAGGGGCTGGCTTGCCGATTTTGAATGATAGTTATGAACACAAGAAATTAGAACACTAAAAATGTTTAATTAATGGAAGATCAAGATAAAAATTGAGGAGATCTTAAATTCACCTTGTCTTAGCTTCTTGGCACTGAATATTTGGTCAGTCCAAGATTTATATCACAGCAGGGGTTGAAGAAAAATTTAGCCTTTTTCATAACTTCTATTTTTCTTTTTAAGTGGGAAGGTAGACCTTTACATCTTAGTTTTTTCCCCCCAAGGATATCTGGAAAGTGATTAGCACATGCTGCTCATGAGCCTTAGACATAAATAGAGTCCAAGGAAGTCAAGAGAGTTGTATTATCGATAACATTTCCAGACTACCAGTCATCACGCCAACGGAGTTCATTTGTCATAAAGCAATGTTCATGCTGCCTTGTTTTTCCTGTTGGTGTTATGCACCAACTCCCAAATGTGTTTGTGGAAAGCTGCCCTCAAGAGGTGTGGGTTTCTTGGCATATGGGCATATCAACACATCAACAGGGCAGCTTCCCACTCTTTCAGGGGAATGGTTCTCAGGCACAAAGATGCAGATACTGGCCTCTGGAAGTTGTCAGAGCACTCTGAAGGGCTGGAGGCTTGTGGAGGTGGGGGGCTGGCTGTGTCTGCTACAGCCAAGACGAATCTTCCTCTGACAATGATAAATCACTGTTAAAGTGTTTCTTTTTTTTTTTTTCCAAACATATCTTTACTACAAAAACCGTGCATGGAATTTTGTTGTTTGGTGATATTTTCCACTTGTATTATTTACATTCTCCATATTATTAGACCTGTTCCCATCATTCAAGGACCACATAGTTTTCTTCTGGATTGCTTTATTCTAGCTCATTTGGACTAGTGTTTGTCCACTGGCACATCACAGGCAAGGGGGTGTGCTGGGAACCCTTCACAGGCCAGCTGCCAACGTGTGAAGAGTTTTTGTTATAAGTATGCATTGTGTATCAACTAAGGATCATACTCTTACCATGGTGTCTGCTAGATGGAACCTGGAACTGAACACAAGAAACTGATTAAAAAAAACAACATTGAGATTGACATATATACACTAATATATATAAAATAGATAACTAATAAGAACCTGCTAAATAAAAAATAAATTAATTTTTTAAAAAAAGAAAGAAAGAATGGATACACAACAGGGTCCTAATGTATAGCACAGGGAAATATATTCAGTATCCTCTGATAAATCATAATGGAAAAGACTACAAAAAAAGAATGTATATATCTGTACAACTGAGTCACTTGGCTGTGTAGCAGAGATTGGCACAACATTGTAAATCAACTATACTTTAATAAAAATAAATAAATAAATATTTTTTTAAAACATCATTTGAATAGTAAATAAAGATCACATAATTATTAAAGCACTTGAAGATTTTACCCAAAGACTACAAAAGGAATTCACATCAGGGAATAAATTCTTTTGCCTGACGAGGAACAAAGATAGTGACCAAACAAAAAGCATAAGAAATATGGAATTAACCCAACCTTTCAAAATTCCAGTGTTCTTAACTGCAGAGAGACACAAATATAGTTGAAAGTATAACTTCCAGTAGGGTAGACCATTCTCATTAGCTTATGGAAGATTTTATTCTCTTTCATTTTCTTTTCACTATTGCTGATCCCCAATCCTGTTCTGTATTCCCACATAGGCACTCAACCTGATGTGTGTGTTACATTTCCTTTGATATGTATATAACCTTATAAAAATACAGTGGTACTCAAAAAATCTAAAAACAATAAATGCTGGACAGGGTGTGGAGAAAAGGGAACCCTCTTGCACTGTTGGTGGGAATGTAAATTGATAGAGCCACTATGGAGAACAGTATGGAGGTTCCTTAAAAAACTAAAAATAGAACTACCATATGACCTAGCAATCCCACTACTGGGCATATACCCTAAGAAAACCATAATTCAAAAAGAGCCATGTACAGCAATGTTCATTGCAGCTCTATTTACAATAGCCAGGCCATGGAAGCAACCTAAGTGTCCATCGACAGATGAATGGATAAAGAAGATGTGGTACATGTATGTATACAATGGAATATTACTCAGCCATAAAAAGAAATGAAATTGAGTTATTTGTAGTGAGGTGGATGGACCTAGAGTCTGTCATACAGAGTGAAGTAAGTCAGAAGGAGAAAAACAAATGCCATATGCTAACACATATATATGGAATTTGAAAAAAAAATGGTTCTGAAGAACCTAGGGGCAGGACAGGACTAAAGACACAGATGTAGAGAATGGACTTGAAGACATGGGGAGGGGTAAGGGTAAGCAGGGACAAAGTGAGATAGTGGCATGGACTAATATACACTACCAAATGTAAAATAGATGGCTAGTGGGAAGCAGCCACATAGCACAAGGAGATCAGCTTGGTGCTTTGTGACCCCCTAGAGTAGTGGGATAGAGAGCGTGGGAGGGAGAGACAAGAGGGAGGAGATATGGAGATATATGTATATGTATAGCTGATTCACTTTGTTATAAAGCAGAAACTAACATACCATTGTAAAGCAATTATACTCCAATAAAGATGATTAAAAAAAGTGTTTACAAGTCATACATTCTGCCACATAAAAAAAGATTACAGTGGTTCTTTTTATGTGCTTTTGGATTATGTAAATAGTATTGTGCTATGGAGATTTGTATATGTACAATGCTGTAGCTTTAAGTCTTCATGCCATTGTATGTATACCTAAGTCATTGCTCCTAAAAGCTTGTTACAGTGAATGTATCCATCATATTTTATTTATTTAGAGATGAACACATAAGATGGCTACAAACAGTAGCTACCACAAACAATGTTGAAAAGAATTACCTTCATACATACTTTTTTGAAACATATACATAGGAATAGGGTTCCTGGGTAACAGAAAACATAACATATACTATGGAACTACTGCCAGTTGCCCTCCATATCAACCATGCAAACTCTTTTTAAAGGTTAAAATGATGTTGAATGTATTATTCTGCTTGTGCAAATGTCTTTTAAGACTAGTCAGCAGATCTCAGTTTTTAAAACTTCACACACTGAAAACTTTATTCTGTTATTATCTTGATTCCTGAACACAACAAACTCTTAAATGTCCAGCAAAAATCCTTGGACTATTTTTTCAATGATAAACTGCTAATTACATAGTATGCTACTCTTAAAAACCAGGTAGCTGTGTCACTAAAGGTATAATTACAGTATTGTAATTTTTGTCCTTGACATAATTTTAGAAGATGGAACTCTGTAAGAAATTTGTATGTTTAAAAATCTGTTATAATGCAAATCCCTGGGTCAATATTTCTCTGGAGAATTGCTCTAGAATAGATACCAGTT
>NW_020185327.1:317154-425192 GCF_003031525.2 Neophocaena asiaeorientalis asiaeorientalis
TATATAGACTCATTTATTCAATCTTTCATTGCACATTTTTCTACATTGCCTACATCCACACATACCCCCATCCACATCAACAGTTGCTATGATGGAAATCTTAATTATTTTCTAAAGGGTATATTTTAATATTAGTAAAATGATATACCAGATTGTTATTGCTGATGTTGAATACATTTCCATATACTTCTAGATATTTTTCTTTGCTTTCTAGTTTTCCCTGTTGATTCATAGAAGTCCTTCTGTATTCAAGATATTAGTCCTTAAGTGGATTTAGTTGTTGAAAATAGCGCCTTCTAATCTGCCATATGTTTGCTAGTTGTGTAGATTTTCTTCCTTAATGGATTTCTGAATTCTTATGTAATAAAATCCATTGACTCTTTTTTTTCCATGAAGTTTCTGGTTTGGGAATCTGAGATACTGTCTCTTTCCTCCACTCTTTTTCAAGGTCCCCTGGATATTCTCCTAGATTTTCTTCCTTTAGTTTTATAGTGGTTTTGATTTATAAGCACTCTGAATTTCACATTTATATATTGAATGAGAGGGATCCCACTCCACATTTCTCAGTTTAATAGGCTTATATCCTTAACATTTTCCTACTATTCTGGCATGCCAGTTCTGTCATATATCTCATTGGCTATAAATACATGGTTATATTTCTGAACTTTTCATCCTAATCTCTCAATCAATTTTGGAATCAGCAGTATATGGGCCACACACACCCTTGATGGCTTTTTAGAAACCCTGTGTGTATTAGAATAAAGATTACTCTAGCTTTGTAAAATAAGCTGGGAAATTTCCATTTTTTTTCCTGTAAAAATTTATATTTTTATAAATTTTATAAATTAATATATGTAAGTTAATAAATAGTGATTCCTTGAAAATTTGAAGAAGTTATTGGTTAATCCTTTGCTGACCAGCTCAATTACTTTAACACTTACTGAATGGCTCATACTCTCTATTTCATTGACATTTTTTTATATTTCATGCTTTTGTTGGAATTCACCATTTCATCTAAGTTTGCAAATGTACTAGCATATGATAGCTCATAATATTCTCAATACTTTCAAAATCTCTTTGGTGTCTTATTTAGTTATCTAAAATAGAATTTTGAAGTGGCTATTTTATTATTGAGTGCCAATTGTATTGCATTCTGGCTAAAGACCTTAGTCTACATGATTTTGGGTCTTTGAAATTTATGCAGCTTCATTTGTGGCCTGTATATGGTAATTTTTGTGACTTTTACCTATGAACTCAAAATATTTATTTTCAGCAGTATCCATCTATCTACACATGCATTATATATATGTATAATTCATTAATTGGGTTATCTATATTTTCTGTAAGTTTATTATAATCCAATTGCTTGACCTGTTAGTTTCTGAAAGATGTATGTTAAATTATCCAACTACAGTTATTAGTTTATCTTTTTGTTCCTCAACTTTGTAAGTTGTTGCTTTATATATTTCAAGTCTACATACCTAGGCTCATGTATGTTCATGTTTGTTATATCTTCTTGATCTGTTATTCCTTATTATGTACTCTTATGATGTTTTAAACTTTGTTTCTATCTTTACTGATACAAAAATTTAAATATTCTCTGGATTGAATATGTTGTAAATAATAATCATCATCTCGCAACCATTGTTGTTCTTGAGATATCTGATATAAATTTGCTTCTTACTTCCAGAAGCCTTTTGGAATCCTCCTTTGTCATTTGATCTACCTAAATTTCACTATTATGTCAAGGATGTTTTGTTTTTCTCTATTTCCATTGTAGTATCTATGAGCTCTATCAATTTGAAGTCATCATCTTCCATTAATTATGAGAAATCTTTCAGCATAATGTATTCAAGTACTTAACTTTTCCTCCATTTCTTTTATTTTTTTCTTCTGGGCCTATTATTATTATTTTTTTTTTTTTCTTTGCCGGTACGCGGGCCTCTCACTGTTGTGGCCTCTCCCGATTTCTTAGCTTACCTTTTATACTTATTTCTCATGCCTTCTCAGAAAGGGATCTCCAAATCATTCTTCTTTTTTAAGTTTATTATTCACTTATATATGTTCTTTTATTTCAACTATTATAATTTTATTATTCAGTATTTTAATTTAGTTTTTTTTTAATGTAACTACTGGGCCTTCTTTTTTCTCATTACCAATATTACCCTTTCTATCTGTGAATATCATTTTAAATTCTCATTCTCAATGGGTCATCAGATAGAGGTTATTTATTTTATTCTCTTTCTTTTCAAGGTTTATGATCCTTAAGTGTCTTGTTATTTTCCCCTGTAGTCACATAATTTCTTGATACTTTCAGCTACTTTAACAGTTGATATATTCTTGGGGAGAAGAAGCAAACTCTTAAGCTTCAATATATGCTACATTTGAAGTGTGAGAAAGGCCTGGGCAAGAGGAATGTGTCTATATTGAGAAAAGGATACACTCCAATGTGCAGACCTACTACCTGTTTGCCACATCCCCCTTGCAACCCTGGTCCTTGGGAGGCTTGCTTATCCCTCTTTCCTGGTTTATACTTTTTTGTGTGATCACCTAGCCCTTGGAGCTATGTGCTAGATGGGTGGACAAGGGATTTCTCAAGTATCAGCTCTCTTACCTAAACTCACTGAGATTTACTTTCCATCAGCTATTCTCAAGGGCTTCTTTGTTGATATCTCCAGCATCTCTGAACAGCTCATGGACAGTGTTTCTCTTCCTGACCAACCATGTTGGGTCAATGGATGAGCAACAGTCTATTCTGGGAAATTTGGGGGTGGAAATGATATCCTCACAATGAAAAGGGTATCCCAACATAATCTCTGACTATGCATCTGGATATATTTTACTCAAAGCTGCTACTTTTCCCTCAATGAGACTCAGTCACTTTCAGTCTCCATAATATTTTCTCACAGATTTTACATTCATTTCTTTCATCTCTCTTTTTATTTTTACCCTTCACATCATGCATCTCAGCTTTCATTTTAGTGTGTCACAGTCTCTGGAAACAGAACTCAGAAAAAATATTTTCATCCCCACTTTATTTATGAGGAAACTTAAGTTCAAAATTAAGTTAATTTGTCCTACATCACTGGCCAGTAAACAGCAGAGAGGGAGCAAGCACTGTTAGATCTCATTACAAAACTCATGGTCTTTCCCTGGAAATTTATATTGTATAAGATGTAATATACAGGAATCATTTTTAAGAATATCATTGGCTTAATAAATGAAAAAAATTATCTTGTTTTTACAAACTCTGGAGCTGGAAATTCACTTCATATTTTCCCAGCAAAATCATACACCTAGAAGATATTTTCATTCCCAAAGGTTCATTCCCACTTGACAGAGATGAGAAAAGGCTGTTGAATAAGTGTAAAGATAATTTTGAGTTCCATTTACAAAGACAAATGATGCAGAAATTGCATGTATAAACCACATAAGTGGACACTGAGCTGTTTATAGTTTAGAACCTCTCTAGTGACATGCACAGAGCAAATGGAAATCAGTCCTGCTCTCCACCACGAACAGAATATTAACTCTTCTTTTCAGGTAAGTGCTTTCAACATAATGCCCTAAACAACAGATCCTGAAACAATGCAAAACATTTCATTTTACTTACCACATTGTTGCTTGTTATGGGAGTGCTGAATACTAACATATAGGCTAGTCAAATGGAAAATACCACCTGAGTTGTGATTTCTTTGAATTATTGATGGCAATGTTGAAAAAACTTCCTGGAGTGTTTGCTAATTTTTGTAGGGTTTTTGTCTTTTTATTCCTGTGCATTTCAATTTGGGGAGAAAAATATACTTATTTGAAGGCAAGGGGGATTTTTTTGAGTAAGTCTTGTGATTCAGTTGGCAGTGAGCCTTTTCTTTGTAAGGCACTTTAACAGGTATTTGGTTGACAGATCAGAGACTTTTCATTGGTCTGTAGAACAATCAGACAGTCAACAAAGCCACAAAACCACAGTCCCACAATTCATCCTGGATGATTCATTCTTTTTTTTTTTTTATTTTTATTGGAGTATAGTTGATTCATAATGTTGTATTAGTTTCAGGCGTACAGGAAAGTGAATCAGTTATACGTATACAAATACCCATTCTTTCTTTCTTTTTAGATTCTTTTCCCATTTAGGCCATTACAGAGTATTAAGTAAAGTTCCCTGTGATATACAGTAGGTCCTTATTAGTTATCTATTTTATATGTAGTACTGTGTATATGTCAGTCCCAATCTCTCAATTTATCCCTCCCCCCCCTTACTCACTGGTAATCATAAGTTTGTTTTCTGCATCAGTGACTCTACTTCTGTTTTGTAAGTTCGTTTGTACCCTTTTTTTAGATTTCACATATAAGCAATATAATATGATATTTGTCTTTCTAGATCCACCCATGTTGCTGCAAATGGCATTATTTCATTCTTTTCTATGGTTGAGTAATTATTTCCATGTCCTGGCTATTGTAAATAGTGCTGCAATGAACATTGGAGTGCATGTATATTTTCAAGTTATGGTTTTCTCAGGGTATATGCCTAGGAGTGGGATTGCTGGGTCATACAGTAGTTCTGTTTTTAGTTTTTTAAGGAACATCCATGCTGTTCTCCATAGTGGCTCTATCAATTTTCATTCCTACCAACAGTGTAGGAGGGTTCCCTTTTCTCCACACCCCTTCCAGCATTTATTATTTGTAGATTTTTTTGATGGCGGCCATTCTGACTGGTGAGAGGTGATACCTCATTGTAGTTTTAATTTGCATTTCTGTAATAATTAGTGATGTTGAGCATATTTTCACGTGCTTTTTTGGCCATCTCTATGACTCCTCTGGAGAAATGTCTATTTAGATCTGCTGCCTTAGATAATTTAGTCTTTATGACCAATACTCTACAGCTTTAAGCAAGTCATGTCATCAATCTAATAGAAGAGTCAAAATTAGAGCTTGTAGCTAAATACAGGATGCAAAGCACACATGACCAATCTGTTTACTTTCTTATTTGGGTGAAAATATTGCACAAATTGATGAGGAAGAAAATGTAATGTGGAGCATCCTGTGTGCTAAATATTTTGCCAGTTGCCTAACATTTGTAACTTAACCACATTCGTGCAAATCTGTGATGCTGTTGTCAACAATCAGCTTCCCCCTCACAGTGTCCCCACCTTTTTCTGAAATTTCTGGACGGAACAGGCTCACAGTGTGCCCACTCCCTCCTGTCTGCCTCAGCACAGTACTGGCTTTCTAGCTGACGAACCAAGCACTGCTTCACTGGACAGAACTCACCTCCAGTGAGGACCACACTCTTACGGCTACTCTGGACATTAGAGATGGGACATCAGTTTCTCCCTGTCACATTTTACCCTAGCATAGGGTAGTAGGGAAGTTTATCTACTTCCCTAAAGATAACTGACATCAGGTAATAACTCTTTATGAAAATTGTCAGAACTATCATGCATCACCTTCTACTCAGGGACTAGCTTATTCCACAGACAAACAAAAGTAAGAGCTGCCCATGATGTCTTACTTGGCACCCCTCTGCCTCACTCCAGGCTGCTTCCACAGTTAATAGGCACGTTCTCCCCAAGTCCTCTATATTATAGAACTCCAGTCAAGTAAGAGGATGAGAAATTAAAATAAAATAAGAAGAATTCACCACTTATTCAACATTTATATACTATGTATCATTCCATAGAGTGCTAATTTAATCTTTTTTTAATATCTGAGGAATGGATATTATTATCCCCCCTTTTAACAGATGGGAAACTATAGCTCAAGGAAGTTAATAGCTTGTCCAAGATCACACCAAACTCAAGTTTGGCCAACTCCATGCTTGATACCTTCAAGCAGGTATGCTCGATACCTGCTTTCCTAAAAATCATAGAGATCTTAGGATAAGTGCTGAACAAGGAATCTTGTAGATCTGTTTTTGTAAGTCATTTATATAAAAATAAAACATCCTTCACGAGGTTATCTTCTTTTTATGGCATGTTGGTTTGTACTCCCATTTCCTGGTGAAAGAATATGTCTAAAAATACTCTGGAAAGTTTATAACCCTATTAAAATATAAAACATTATTATTCTTTTTAAGGTTTAATGGTCTTCATTTAAAGAATATTTTTATTTATACAATGATCTCAAATCTATGTTGTCAGTGGAAGAAAATAATATGGATTTTCTCATTACTTTGCACATATTATGAGGAGGGCTATGAACTCTCCAAAGCTTATTGCTTCAAAGTCCTTTATGCAAAATATTCAAGGAGTATGTATATAATTTACACAATGTTCAATTCTTTAGAAACCTCTTGCTGTTGATAAAATGGAGCAGTCACCTGGCTTTGTTTCAAGAATTCTACAACTACATATTCATCTATATTGTGAATATATAGTGAGTTAATGCTTATGAATGCATGCATAAACCATTAAAACTTAGGTACTATTATCACTAACAAAATCATGCTAGTGATTTAAGTGAGAGCACAGCTAAAATAATACTAGCTACCATTTACTGACGATATTTTATGTGCCAGGAGGTTAGATTTTAGATGTTCTATCTGCCTCATCTCACTGTATTTCTTTCTCTCAGTAACTCTCAGAGGTTGGATGCTGAGGCTTAAAGAGGCGAAGTAATGTACTGAGAGTCACACATCTACAAGTTGCGCAGTGCAGAAAGTTTAAATCCACGTTTATCCACATCTGAAATTCCTTCCATTTGGCAGACAGCCTCAGAGTTGTTCAAGTGCTTAGGATTGAACCAGAATCAACAATGCTCACTCTGCTCACAGCTTTGACATTTCTGGTTTTTTGACCCTCTTGGCATTCTATTGCTACCTCAAGGTAAACTATGCAAAGTGAAGACTCCTCTCCTAGACTACAGCTGTCATTTCCTTTCTTCCACATCTCTCTCTTATGAATCTAAGCAATAAACTAGTGAGTGAAAACCTGTACCTAGGGTTACCCAAGGTCAGTAAAAGGTACAGAATAATTTTGGCATGTTAAACTGAAATCACTTTCTTAAAGTTCCTTAAGGATTATATGGTTTAATGGACAACTTATTAGAACAGCCTGGCCAATGGCACTGTCCCCAAAACAGAGTGAAATTGTAAGTCTTATGTTGGACTACAGGCTGTCAGAGGCAGAAGAGACTTTAAGAAATAGTTTTATAATCTGTTTTTAGAAGTGGAGACCTTGAGTGCTGGCAGGGTGAAGGGATGGCCCCATGTAATTCAATACAGAGGCAGAGCTGGGAATAGATCCTTCAGACTTTCAGACTTATACTCTTCATTCTGTTGAAAGTTCATATTTTTACCTATTAAAAAATCAGAAAAGTACAAGGAGAATATAAAAACACATATGTATCCACCATCCCAAATGCTCCCAATCATTTATCCTGTCACCCCAGACACAGCTTCTATCATGAATGTAGGTGTGTGTTTAGTACATTTTGTTTTTACTACATATGTGTAAGTCAATAAACTACATGAACTGACTTGTGAATCTAGTTTATGTAAGAGGCATCATGCAGTGTATTAGGTTGCACACCATGATTACTCACTCAAAATTGTATTTTAGCAACTTGTTTATACATATTGACATATTTTCATCTCTTTTACTGTTCAATTCTACACCTTATCTACACATCGACCACATATTATAAATATGCGTCATAAATGTATCACAATCTACATTTAGTCATTTCCGTACTGCTGAAAATTTGTTTTTGTCCCCCACGTTTTTTTTGCTATCCCCAAACCATGCTGTTTATGTACCGCTTATTCTTTGCATCCCAAACCATACAGCATGTTGTTTTGTCTCTTTCTGTAATTTATGCAAATGTTATACTTTGGTATACAGTCTTCCATGTCCTGCTTATGTTTCTAACAGTGAGCCATGCTGACTAACACAGCTATATTTAATTCATTTTTACTCATGTATAGTATTCCATTACCTTAACATATACAAGTTATTTATCCATTATTATTATTGATGGACATTCAAGCTGTTTACCACTTTTTGTGATCATGAACAATGGTGCTACAAACATTCTTCCACAGATAACCTGGTGCACATTTGAAGGAGTTTCTCTGGAGAGTGGGACTGATGTGATGCATGAAATGTTTATGTTAATTTTGGAAGACATAAATTAAAACATTGTGTGAGCTTCTCTATATCACATGTTCAGCAACATGTTAATTTTTCCCATATTAAGTAAAAATAAGAAGAGCTATAAAAATATTAAAATTCCCATTTGTCAGGATTCTTAAATGCTGTCCATTTAATGGATATAAAACTGCTTCTCATTGTGGTCTTGGTTTGTATTACCCAGCTTATTAAAGAGACTGCAGCTTTATATGTATTTACTTATGGCTCATGTTTCTGTGAAACACCCATCTTATGTTCAGGTTTTCTTTTTATGGTAGTTACCATATATTATACATACACATGTGTCATTAACTTTTTCTAATAATCTCTAATTGTACTACATTATCTTGATTTGTTTTTTCCTAAATGAGATGGAGAACAAAGCAGATTTTAAATACCATTATAGTTTCTTTGCTCGTTTCTTATAAAATCTTCCCTGTTATTTTTGCCTAACATTTTAATTCAAATGCTTCATTCCCCTAAATAAATATGTTTATTTAACTTTTAAACCATTTTTAGTAAATTTTACCAGATTCATTGCTCATCTTTGTTTCTGGCATTCCACTTCTTGTCTTTGGATTCATTTTTATCCCCCATAAAGTAACTGTCTTTGCTAGTATTTTTAGTAAGTTTTAGAAGTTACTGGTAAATTCTCTTCATTTGTGAATATATGAAAATATCTTTATTCTGCTTGAGCCATGACCAGGCATCCATTGGTAATGATGCTTTGCAAGCAGTCTTAGGGGATATTTTCATGTTTCCATGCATGTGTCTCAGGCAATGAGAAGTCAGAATGCACAGCAGCCCCAATGCTGGAGTCTCATGCTGCTGTGAAGGTGTCCACTCTCTCAGGGCCTGTGTCATGGGGAGATGCAATGTTTCCTTAAGGAGGAGTTGGCAAGTCACAAAGGGCCCTGGTGAAGAGAATCTGAGGCTCAGGCTGGAGCAGTTTAACAATTGGTTAGCAAGTACTGCCACACCAAGTAGAACAAAGGAATGCTTACTGTATATCTTTTGTTGACCTAGTTTCTCCATTGGTGAAAAAAGGTTTATGCCCTTAATGTCCTTTTTATCTTTAATGTTCATCAGTTTTTCTATGATGTGTCTAAGTGAAAGACAATGCTTTTTTACATTGTTTAGCACTTAGAGTGTAGTTTCCACCTGCAGATACTTGTCGTTCAATTCTAGGAGATTCTCGGTCACTGTCAATATGAATATTGCCTCTCTGCTATTTCATTCTTTCCTTCTGGAACTTATATCGGGTGTGTATTTTTTCCCTTTATTTTTACTTGGAGTATAGTTGATTTACAATGTTGTATTAGTTTCAGGTGTACAGCAAAGTGATTCAGTTTTATATATATAATATTGAATATAGTTCCCTGTGCTATATAGTAAGTCTTTGGGACTTCCCTGGTGGTCCAATGGGTAAGTATCCACGCTCTGTGGTTGGGGAACTAGATCTAGCACGCATGCTAAAACCGAGTCCACATTTTGCAACTGAAAAAAACAAAAGATTCTGTACACTGCAACTAAGATCCAGCACAGACTAAATAAATAAATAAATACTTATGCAGTAAGTCCTTGTTGATTATCTATTTTATATATAGTAGTCTGTATATTTAATTCCAAACTTCTAATTTATCCCTCCTCCACCCCTTTCTCCTTTGGTAACCATAAGTTTGTCTTATATGTCTGTGAGTATATTGCTGTTTTGTAAATAAGTCCATTTGTATCATTTTCTTAGATTCAACATATGTGTGATATCATATATTTGTCTTTGACTTACTTCACTTAGTATGTTAATCTCTAGGTCCATCCATGTTGCTGTAAATGGCATTATTTGTTCTTTTTTATGGCTGAGTAATATTCCCTTGTATATATGAATCATATCTTCTTTATCCATTTCTCTGTTGATGGACATTTAGGTTGCTTCTGAGTCTTGGCTATTGTAAATAGTGCTGCTCTGAACATTGGGGTACATGTATCTTTTCTAAGTATGGTTTCTTCTGGATATATGCCCAGGAGTGGGATTGCTGGGTCATATGGTAGTTCTATTTTTTTTTTTTTTTTTTTGCGGTACGCTGGCCTCTTACTGTTGTGGCCTCTCCCGTTGTGGAGCACAGGCTCCGGACGTGCAGGCTCAGCGGCCATGGTTCATGCGCCCAGCCGCTCCGCAGCATGCGGGATCTTCCTGGACCAGGTCATGAACCCGTGTCCCCTGCATCGGCAGGCGGACTCTCAACCACTGCACTGCCAGGGAAGCCCGGGAGTTCTATTTTTTAAGGAACCTCCATTCTGTTCTCTATAATGGCTGTGACAATTTATATTCCCACCAACAGTATAGGAGGATTCTTTTTTCTCCAGATGTATATTGGTTCTTTGATATAGATACTCCATACCCCTTACCTTCTCTTTGATTGATGTCATGTTTTTATCAGCTGTAATGTATTCTAGACAAATGTTCACTACCATTGTCCACCTCTCTAGTTTACTCTTTCTGCCCAGCCAAGAGTTTATCCCATTTGTTGTCGTCTTTGTAATTTCAATAACTCTTTTTTACTGTCAGGATTTTCAATTAGATCTTTTTTCTCTCCATCTCCTTTGATTCCTTGTTTATATATGTAGATAGTATTTCTTTCTTACTATCTGAAGATTTCATTGATATATACTTTAAAGTCATTTTGAATTGGCTCCAACACCTTCAATTGACTTCTAGATTGTGTCGATAGTGGCTCTCTTTCTCCATGTTAAAATTCGAATTAGCTTGGAAGAGCAGGTGCCAATATTTTTTTCAGTGTGAAGAATAAATATTTACAAATTAACTTTCATTTGTGAACTGGGGAAAGATAGCCATGACTTGCTTTGAAGGCTGGGATGGACAGGTTCTTCTTCACATATTCCATCTGTATATACAGACTCCAGGCAGTCATATACCTGCCTCTATCTTACAGGTGAGAGTGAGAGCATCATGAAACTATCACCATGTCTCAGTAATCTCCTAACTCTTGTACACCCTCACCATGATCTGTTCTGTACACAGCCAGCATCCTTTTAAAAACTAAGCCATTAGCAAACTGATGGCTTTTCATCAATAACGATAAAACTCAAATATTTTACAATATGTTTTATCTGTACTCAGTGTTTTTTGAGACTTTAATGAGCTAATTGAATCACCTGAACATCACCTGAGGATCTTGTTAAAATGCTGATTCTGACCCAGCAGGTCTGAAGCGGGGCCTGAAGTTCTGGATTTCGTATAAGCTTCCAGATGATGCTGATGCTGCTGATCACACTGAGTTGCAGTTTCCTACATAATCTGGCCTTAGCCTCCCTCTCCTCCCTCATTTCACATGGCTCACCTCTCACTCATTTAGTGCTGTCTGCATTGAACTGGCTGTCTTTAAAAACACTAAGATTATTAGAGCCTTGGACTTTTCCCTAAGTATGGGGATCGATTTCTAGTCTACTCCCTCACTTCTTCCAGTCCCTGCCTGATATTACGTCCTCAAGAGGTCTTCTCTGAGTAGCTCACCTAATGTGCTTCCCACTCTACACTGCATCACTCTTTTCTGTGTCTTGCTATCTCTTCATAGCATTTACCATTAATTTAAATTATATACAAACATATATGATATATATAAGTATGAATACAAATTAAATATATAATTAAATTAATGGTAAATGCTATGAAGAGAAATCAAAATATAGATAGATAGGTACTTAGATACATAGAGACATAGATATTTCTTTAATTATTGATTTGTTTGCCTTATTAAAACATGCTTTCCATTAGACTTTTAATCTTCTACCTTTGTTATTCATTAAAGACTAAGCTCTCTAAAGTTCTAGAACTTGGTTAACTCATTCAGCACACTGTGTCTCATGAATAGAATTATACTTAACAATACAATATAGGCAATAACCATTTGGTGAATGAAAGACTAAATGCAAATACTTTGCAATCTTACTTGTGTAGTCAGCTCCTAGTATAAACACAGGGAAATTTCAGAGGCTGTGCTGATTCCCCCTTTAAGTGAGAATTTGCCCTTGACTTAGAAGGTGTGTTAAGCGGAATTCTAAAAGATAGTCCCCCAAATTCCTGGCCCCTGATGTACATATACATTCTCTCGGTCATCGAATTGAACACTAATATAGGTGCTGTAAAGGAATTTTGAAGATGTGATTAATACCCCAAATCAGCTGACTTTAAGATGGAGATTATCCTCCAATAGACTTAACATGATCAGGTGAGTCCTTAATATGGACAGGATCTTCAAGAGAGAATGTGAAGCACATGAGGAATCCAGCATGGAAAAGATTCTGTATTGCTAGCTTTGAAGAGGGAGAAAGCCACATGGCAAAAGGTGGTTCATATACACAGTAAAGATCGAGGAGCACTGATCTACAGAATATATATATATATATATATATATATATATATATATATATATATATACAGTGCTATGATAGCTATTAAGTCTGGGGACAGAAGGAACTGTAAGACATAAAAGAGAGTGGCTCTAACTATACCTGCAAATCTTTCCTTTAAAAAGTCAATAAATATATAAAGGGTTGTATAAGAAAATTTGGAAAAAAATAAATATAACATTGATTAATTCTAGTTGACAGGTGCATGTCATGCATATTGCATTATTGAAAAATTAAATTGTAATTTAATTTTAAATAAAAACTGATATTTACCAAAAAATATGAAGCCCATATACCTAGATTCATCCACTAGGATGAAAGGAACCTCCCTGACCTCTTTATTCCGTAGTGTAACAACCCCAAATCCCAACTATGCAAATTAGATGTATGTCTATCTACTGTTTTATGAGTTTCCAGTAGAATTTAAATTTAGATGAGCACCACTGAGATCGGGGAAGCCACTCCTCAGAGCTATTCTTGTTGCCATAATATTCTAATAAGAGAGTGACATAAAAAGACAATTGGATAAGCAGATAAGCTAGCTGAAGAAAATAAAAAAGTGACAGCTACCTTAATTACAGTGGTCAGGAAAGATCCTATAAAGATCATTTATGTTGAAAACAAAAGACGAAGGAGAGGCAGTCCTTCAGCATTCTGGGGAAAGTGTTCTTGGCAGAGAGAAACGCCAAGAGCAATGATAACGGAGGAGGTGGACTTGTCAAGAAGCAAAAAGAAAACACACATGACTTAAGGTTGGGCAAAATGTGGATGACGGTATATTGTGAGTTCAGAACTCTCGGAAGTATTAAGTTCATGTAGAAAATGGTAGCTCTTAATCAGAAATGTTATTATTTTAAGGGCAATAAGAAGCCTTGAAGGATTTTTAGTAGAGGCATTAAATCATCTAAGTTGTGTTTTAAAAGCCTCCCTTTGGAAGATGGCAGAATAGGAAGCTTCAGGCTCTTGTCTCTCCATAAGAAACAGGAAATAAACTATGGAAAGACCAGTCAAAGCTCTACATCAGTCAAGCAAATATATAACCAAGAGAAAGGCACATTAAAAATGGTAGAAGGTGGTTGGTGATTTTACTCACTTAGCCCCATCCTCTTTCTGGTCTGGAGGAAATGGCTCAATTCTCAATTCCCTCCCTCAGGATGAAAGGAGCAGAATGGAACTTGTTTACAATGTTCTAGCCTCTCTCTGGGCTGCCTGGGGGACGAGTTTCAGTCTCATCTGACTTGGAGATCAGACAGGAAACAGTGGAAGCCACTGAAGGCAATGATGGGTATCATGGTGTGCGAACACTGCAGGGAGACTGCAGGCCTATGGATACATTGTGGCAAGAGACTATGGACAGATAACTATAATAGAACTTCTAAGATGCCCAAGAGAAAGCTGGGCTGAGATACTTTGGGAAATTAAGACATTTAAAAACAGCTGTGTGTATGGAAGGAATAAAAAGGGAACTTCCGGTTATAAAATATGTCATGCGGGTGTAAAGTACAGCATGGTGACAAGAATTAATAATACTGTATTGCCTATTTAAGAGTTGCAAAGAGGGTAAATCTTAAAGATTCTTATCACAAGAAAAAAATTGTAACTATGTATGGAGGCAGATGTTAACTAAAGTTATGGTGGTGACCATTTTGCAATATATACAAATATTGAATTATTATGTTGTAACCTGAAACCAGTGTTATATGTCAATTATACCTCAATTAATAAAAGACTTTTTCTGTTCTCATTGATGTTATTTTGTGTTGTAAAGCAGAATAGCAACTACAGTAATAATATCTTCCCTTTGAATACAACTTTAGAGAAAGCACTGACAATATACCCTATAACAATTTCTTAAATGTATTTATTATAATAATTAAATAAAATTTTATTTATTTATAATAATCCAAGCAAGATGTTCATTTTGATTCTATTTAAGAAAGTATAAAAAAAAAAACAGAAATTAAAAAAAAACTAAACTCCTATCAAAAGTAAATAAAATTGTAAGATATTTGTGTCTGATGGAATATGAAGAAAAATGAAAATAATGGTTTACAAACTTTGTAATAATATACAAAGAATAGTACTAATAAAATCCTAATATGCAAGTTTTTGGAAAAATTAGTAGATATTTATTTAGATAAATTGGAAAGTAAAGTAGAAAGACGAGAAGAAAAGGAGAGCCTAATAGTCATCTCTGTCCCACTATGTGCCAACATTTTAGGAAAACTTAGTTACTTTTTTTTAGCCCAATAAATTTAAGTATGAAAATAAAAGCTAACTTGGATCAAAAACAAAACAACAAAAAACAGAAAAAATAAAAGCCCAAAATAAACAAACACACACACACAAGCACATGCTCAGAGAGGATACATGTCCAGAAAAGACTGTAGAACAGAAATTAAAAAAAAACTAAACTCCTATCAAAAGTAAATAAAATTGTAAGATATTTGTGTCTGATGGAATATGAAGAAAAATGAAAATAATGGTTTACAAACTTTGTAATAATATACAAAGAATAGTACTAATAAAATCCTAATATGCAAGTTTTTGGAAAAATTAGTAGATATTTATTTAGATAAATTGGAAAGTAAAGTAGAAAGACGAGAAGAAAAGGAGAGCCTAATAGTCATCTCTGTCCCACTATGTGCCAACATTTTAGGAAAACTTAGTTACTTTTTTTTAGCCCAATAAATTTAAGTATGAAAATAAAAGCTAACTTGGATCAAAAACAAAACAACAAAAAACAGAAAAAATAAAAGCCCAAAATAAACAAACACACACACACAAGCACATGCTCAGAGAGGATACATGTCCAGAAAAGACTGTAGAATATCTTAAGCTTCTACCCAGGGATGATTTCAAGTCTTAGGAACCTATTTTTTAGTAAAAGTTTTCCATGCCATTGTGAGAGGTAACTTCGTTTTTTAAATGTTCAATTTTCAGCAAATGATGGCAAAGCTTAAAAAGAAAAGGAAAACATGGCCCATTCAAAGGAACAAAATTAACCTCCAGAAACCATCCTTGAAGAAACACATCCATTTTAGTAAACAAATATTTCTTAAACAATTGTCTCCAATACACTTAAAGTCAAGGGAAACAGAGACAAAAAACTAAAGGAAATCAAGAAAAATGGCATATCAAGAAAATAATATCAACAAAGAGAAATTATTAAAAAGAACCAAAAATTTTTGGAGCTAAAAGAACACAATAGCTGAATTGAAAAATTTACTAGAGGAGTTCCAAAGCATAACTGAACAGGTAGAAAAAATAATCAACAAATTTGAAGACATCCTTTAAAATCATCAAGTCTGAGAAGCAAAAAGAAATAATGATGGAATGTGAACAAAACCTAAGGGACATAAGAGACACCTTCAAGAAGACCAATATACACATTCTGGAAGTCTCAGCAGGAGAAGAAAGAGTCAGAGAGCTTATTTGAAGAAATAATGGCTGAAAACTCCCCAAATGCTAGGAAATACGTGGATATAAGTCCAAGGAGCTCAACATCTCCAATTTTGGTAAACCCAAAGAAATCCACACCAATACACGTTATAAGCAAACTGTGGATAGTCAAAGACAAAGAGAGAATTTAGAATGCAACAAGAGAAAAGTGACTCATCAAATAAAAGAGATCCTCAATAAGATTATTAGTGTAGTTTTCAGGTTAAACTGAGAAATGTATGCCATAAGGCAGTGAGAAAATATATTTAAAGTGTTGATAAAAGAATATCTGTCAACAGAGAATACTGTATCTGGTTAACTACCCTTCAAAAACAAGGTAAAAAAATAAGACATTTTCAAATAAACAAAAGTTGAGGAAGTTCATTACCACCAGACTTCCTGACAATAAATGCTAAAGGGAATTCTTCAAGTGGAAACAAAAGGATGTAAGGCTGTAACTCAAAGCCATACAAAAATATAAACTTCTCTGGTACAGGTAAACACATAGATAAATATAAATATTATTTTATTTTGGTTTGTAACTCCACTTTTCATTCTTTCATAGGTTTTAAAAACAAAAGTGAAAAAATAACTATAAATCTAAGTTAATAGCTAAACCATACTTAACATGCAATTTGTAACATCAATACCAGAATTAAGAGATAGGGCTGAAAAGGAATAGAGGTTTTGTATGTGGCTGAAGTAAATTGTTAACAGTTTAAAATAGTTTGTTGTAACTATAAGATATATTATGTAATCACCATGGTAACCACAAAGAAAATATCTACAGCATATACACAGGTAAATGAGAAATCAAAAAACAAACAAAAAAAGTGTCCCATAAAAATATCAACTAAACATAGAAGAAGTCAGTAGGGAAGAAAATTAGAAACAAAAAATTTCTAAGGCATAGAGAAAACAGTTACAAAAATGACAATAGTAAATCCTTTCATATTAGCAATTACTTTAAATGTTAATGGACTAAACTCTTCAATCAAAAGCCACAGAATAGCAGAATGATTTAACAAATAAACCAAAGAAGATCCAACCAAGGCCTGTGTACAAGTGACTCATTTTACATCTAAGGACACATATAGATTGAAAAAGTAAGGATGGAAAAAACATATTTCATGCATATATTAGCCAAAATAAGGCAGGAACAACTTTAATAGTACCAGCCAAAATAGATGTAAGTTAAAAACTGTTACTATACGAAGAATGACATTATAAAATGATAAAAGGGTCAATTTATCAGGAAGACATAACAATTATAGATACTTTTTACCAAACATTAGAGTTCCAAAATCACCAAACTTTTTCAAGATTGAAACAAAGTTTTACAAGATTGAAGAAGAAATAGGTAGCTCTATAATAATAGTCATCAGCCTGTAATACTCCACTTTCAATAAGGAAAGAGAAGACATGAACAACACTATAGACCAATTGGAGCTAAGAGACACAAACAGAACACTCTACCAAACAATAGCAGATAGACCTTTTTCTCAAGGGGCCATGAATCATTCTCCAGGATAGATCACATGTTTGGCCACAAAACAAGACTTAATAAATTTTAAAAGATTGAAATTATACATAGTATATTTTCTGATAATAATAGATGAAACTAGAAATCAATAGCAGATGGAAAACTGAAAAATTCAAAAATATGTGGAAATTAAACAAAACACTCTTAAACAACCAGTGAGTCAAAGAAGAAATCAAGAAATTAGAAAACATCTTGAGACAAATAAAACAAAAACAACATTTCTAAATTTATGAGACGCAGTGAAAGCAGTGCAAAGAGAGAAATTTGTACATGTAAACTCAACATTAAAAGAGAATAAAGGTTTTTAATCAATCACCTAATTTTACACCTTATAGAGATGGAAATGGAAGAAAAAACTCACTCCAAATCTAGCAGTAGAAAGTAATAAATATTAGAGCAGAGATAAATGAAATTTAAAATGATAGAGAAAACCAGCAAAGCCAAGTGTAGATTTTGTGAAAAGACAACACAAAATGAAAAACTGTAGCTAGATTGATAAGGAAAAAAGAGAGAAGCCCAAATAACTAAAATCAGACATGAAAGGGAGGAATCGTTACTACCATTTTTACATAAATGAAAAGGATTATAAGATACTATGAACAGTTGTACATTAACGAATTGGATAACTTGACAAAATGGACAAATTCCTAAAACTACAAAACCTACAAAGACTGAATCATAAATAAATACAAAATCTGAGCATATGCATAACCAGTAAGGAGATTGGATTAATAATCAAAAGCTTCCCAAAAAAGGAAAAGCTCAGGACCAGATGGCTTCATACATAAATTCTACCAAACATTTAAATAAGAATTAACACTAATCCTCCTAAAACACTTCCAAGAATTCAAGAGGAACTATTCCAAACTCATTCTATGAGACCAACATTAACATGACAACAAAGCCAAAACTAGTACATGAAAAGAATAATATAGAATAATATCCCTGATGAATATTGATCCTTAACAAAATATGCCAAATCAAATTCAGCAACATATTAAAATAATCTTACACTATGACCAAGTGGGATTTATTCCTGGAATACAAATGGTACAACATATAAAAATTGATCAGTGTAATACATCACGTTAACAGAATGAAGGGGGGAAAAAAACACAAGATGGTTTCAATTCATACAAAGTATTTGACAAAAATCAACACCCTTTCATGATAAAAACAACCAAGTAAAAAGAAGTAGAAGGAAACTACTTCAGCATAAGAAAAGCCATACATGAAAAACCCACAATGAATGTCATACTCAATAATGAAAGACTGAAAGATTTTTCCATAAGATTAGAAACAAGGATGCTCACTTTTCCCCTTCTATTCAACATAGTATTAGAAATTCTAACCAGAGTAGTTAGGCAAGAAAAAGAAATAAAAGATATTCAAATTAGAAAGAAAGAACTTAAATTATCTGACTGCAGATTACATGACTTTATATGTATAAAAACTCTAAAAATTCCACAAAAAACTTGCTAAATCTAATAACTGATATAGCAAATTTACAGAATGAAAATCAACATAAAAAATCAATTGCCTGTACTTCTGTGGTGGTGCAGTGGTTAAGAATCTACCTGCCAATGCAGGGGACATGGGTACAGTCCCTGGTCAGGGAAGATCCCACATGCCATGGAGCAACTAAGCCCGTGCACCACAACTACTGAGCCTGCACTCTAGAGCCTGCAAGCCACAACTAGAGAGCCTGTGTGCCAAAACTACTGAAGCTCACATGCCTAGAGCCCATGCTCCACAACAAGGGAAGCCACAACAATGAGAAGCCTGCACACCACAATGAAGAGTAGTCCCCATTCCCCATAACTAGAGAAAGCCTGTGCACAGCAACAAAGACCCAATGCAGCCAAAACTAAATAAATTTTTTAAAAAATCAGTTGCCTTTCTATATATTAACAACGAAAATCACAAAAGAAAAGGAATAAAACAATTGCAAAATTATCAAAAGAATAAAATACTTAGGAATAAACTTAAACCAAGGAGGCCACAGACCCTGATGCCAAAATTATGATACATTGCTGAAGGGAATTAAAGAAGACATAAATAAATGGAATACCTCAATTAAAGGGTTAAAGGACTTAGTTCAGATGTTAATCCTACCCCAAATGATCTACAGACTTAATGAAATCCCTATAAAAATAAAAATTATATTTTTTTGAAAAACAGAAAAATCTATTCTTAGATTCATACAAACACCAAATAACCAAAACAATCTTGGAAAAGAAGAACAAATTTGGTGTCACAATTCCTTATTTCAAAATTTATTACAAAACAATAGTAATCAAAATGGTATTGTGCTGGCATAAAGACAGACATATAAACCAATGGAAAATAATAGAGCACCCAGAAATAAACCCTCACATGTGTAGTCAAATAATTTTCAACATGGGTGCTAAGACCATTTAATGAAAATAAGGTAGTCTTTTCAACAAATGGTGCTCAGAAAACTTGATCTCCACATGCAGAAGAATGAAGTTGGACCATTACCTTATATCATACACAAAAATTACCTTAAAATGGATCAAAGAGATTAATGTAAGAACTAGTACTATAAAATGCTTAGAAGAGAACACAGGGGAAAAGCTACATGACACTGGATTTGGCAATGATTTCTTAAATATAACACCAAAGCACAGGCAACAAAATAAAAATATCAGTATATAAATAGGGCAACATCAAAATTAAAAGCTTTTGTACATCAAAGTTCATAATGAGTGGAAAAGCACCACCAAATGGTATAAAATATTTGAAAATCATATATTTGGTAAAGGATTAATATTCAGGGTATAGAAAGTGTTCCTAAAACTTACTAACAAAATCACACACACAAGAAAACCAAATAATGGGAAAATAATTTGAATAGACATTTCTCCAAAGATGATATACAGATGGCCAATAAGTACATGGAAAGATGCTCAACATCACTAATCATTAGGGAAATGCAAATACAAACTATAATGAGACACCATCTCAAACCCATTAGGTGACTACTATTAAAATGAAAAAAACAAACAGAAAATATGGTTGGCAAGAATGAGGAGAAATGGAATCCTGTGCACTGTTAGTGGGGATGTAAAATGGTACAGCCACTGTGAAAACAGGATGACATTTCCTGAAAAAACTAAAAATAGAATTATGTGATCCAGCAGTTATACTTCTAGCTTTCGCCCAGAAGAATTGAAAGCAGGGTCTCAAAGAGATAACTGCACACCCATATACACAGCAGCATTATTTACAACAGCCAAAAGATAGAAGCAACCTAAATGCCCATGGATGGATAAACAAAATGTGGCATATACTTACAATGGAATATTATTCAGCCTTAATAAGTAAGGAAATTCTGACACATGGTACAAGATGAATGAACCGTGATGACATTATACTAAGTGAAATAAACTTGTCACAAAAACAGAAATACTATACGATTCCACTTATATAAGGAACCTAGAGCAGTGAAATTCATACAGACAGAAAGTAGAACATTTGTTGTTAGAGTCTGGGGAATGAAGAAATTGGGAGCTGATATTTAATGATACACAGTTTCAATTTGGGATGATGAAAAATTCTAGAGGTAGATAGTGGTGATGGTTACAGAACAATGTGAATGTGCAAATTGCCACAGAACTGATCACTAAAGGTGGCTAAAATACGTATAATTTACCACAATAAAAAAGATGAAAAGCAAAGTCTCTTTTTGGCTGAGGAGTGGATAACGGATTAGGAAAAGATAAAAGCAAAAGCAAATATATTGATTTTTTAGTACAAGCCTTGTGTGATGGTCATAGTGGTATACCACATGGATGGTACACCTAAAATAACAATGCATTAAGGGGTAGGAGATGGAAGTAGGTGGGAGAATGGCATGAAAGTACACCTTAAGGCTCTCTAAACTGGTAGTCCCAACAAACACCATTTGCTTTATCAGTTTAGTTCCTGTAGAAACCGGACAAATCCCAAAGGAACACATTAAACTATCATTACAAGCTAAACTACAAACTCAGCCAAGTAGTTGTCCCAGTTGCAGCCACAATGCCAAATGTTTATCTTTGCAAAAGCACATTAGCATGGCTTCAGGTAAACATATATGGTCATTAATTTGGCTATTAATATTTCTATTGTTATCAGAAAAAATGTTCAGACACAATTTATACTGGCAAGGAATGAACATCAGTAAAGTTTCAAGTTTTGTCATGGGACTATATTCACTACCCCAACTTCTGTCATAATGTGGTTCAAAGAGTTCTGGATCATCTAACTATACATACCACTCAACATCACATGATCCAAAACATTGATGACATCATGGTAATTATCATGATTGAGCAAGAAACAGCTAGCACATCAGAAAAATTAGTATAACATGTATTTCTGAGTGTAGGAGAAAAATCCTACAAAGATTCAAGGGCCTTTTGTATTAGTAAAAATATTAGGGGTCCATATGTTGAGGACATGTTGGGATATCTTATCCAATTTAAAAGACCAATTATTGCATCTCCCACCTGTCGCCATGAAGAAGGAATGATAATACCTGTCTTAGTCTGCTCAGTCTGTCTTAACAAAAATCCATAGCCTTGAATGGCTTAAACAACAGAAATTTATTTCTTAAAATTCTGGAGGCTAGAAGTCTGAGATTCGGGTGCCAGTGTGGTCAGTTTCTGGTGAGTGTTCTCCCCCTGGGTGGCAGATGGCCACTTTTCTGACCTGTGCTCACATGATCACTCCCTTTGTGTCTGCAAGGGGAGACAGAGGGAGGGTGAGTGAGGTTAAGGGGAAGGGAAAGAGGATAAGTGGGGAAGGGAGAGGGGAGGAGGGAGAGGGAGGCAACAGCATCTCTCTTCTTACAATGGCATCATGATGGTCCCACACTCACGACCTCATCTAACCCTAATTACCTCCCAAAGGTCCCAATCTCCAAATACCGTCACAATGGGGGTTAGAGTTTCAACATATGAATGGGGGGGAGGGAATCACAAATATTTTATTTCATAAACATACCTAATAAGCCTCTCAAGGATCTGGAGACTGCATCTTACACACCTTAGAACATTGCCCTCACCTACAACCAGGTCACACAAAAGGTTCCCAGATTTGACATTGGCCCAGAACAGGAAAGGGTCCTGCAGCAGTCCAGACTAGGTACAAGAGGTCCTGCTACTTGGTCCTTAAAATGCAGCTGGTTACGATAGCGCTGGTAGGAATAGTGGGGAAAGATGATGAATAGACTTTCATCACACCCCCATGGGAGAATCACAGTTCAAGCCTCTGGTCTTCTGGGAAAAGACAATATCATAGTCAGCGGAGAAGTACACATTTTTTGAAAAATATTTCTCTTGTGCTTTTGGGCCTTGGTAGACACCGAAAATCTAGCCATGGAACACCAAGTGATCATGAATCTGGAACTGATCATGAGTTCAGTATTGACTGAGTCCTAAAGGGAGCAGGCCAAGCACAGCACATGATGCATGATGAATGTAGTACATCAGTACCTAAACATGAGCAAGACAAGAGGGCACAGGCAAGCATCTCAGGATCCCATGTCATTCACCACTGTAGCACCAGAACTGACCTCTGTCAGCCCACACAACCAGCCCTTATAACCAAAGAACAGAAGAGGGAAAACAAACAGCTTAGTTTATGTATGTTTTGATTAGGTATGTGAGCACCAGATAAAAGCAGACTGCAATTGCAGTCCAGTTTCACTCAGGGATGACCTCAGTATAGAGTGGTAAAGGAAAATCTCCTCAATGGGCAGAGCTTCGAGCAGTATAACGGGTCATACGTCCTGTGTGGAAAGAGAAATAGCCTGGGATGAGACTATATGGAAATTCATGAACAGTGGCCAATGAATCACTTGGACTGGTCATCTGGCCAAGGGCCTGAATAGAGGAAAGTTGGAAGACTGGGAACAAGAGGTCTGAGATGAAAACACCTGGGCGTGGGCACAAAGTTTGAAGATTTTTTATCACATGTTAAGGCCCAATAAGGAAAAGGCACGAAATCACTAACTGACAAAATGTCTCATCTTGTTGACACCAGCCAGCCTCTGACATTGGGCATCCATCCAACACTAGCATGAGGGCAACAGGATCAGAGCAGTGGGTTTAGCAGAGATGGAGATTACCCATGGGTCCTTCTGCCTGGACTCCTTCTGGCCATGGCTAATCTAGCTTCCTTCTGTCTTATTCTCAAGTATAATTTCTTCTTACAATGACTGACACTGGGAATATCCATTTCCTACTGATTAATTCCAGCCTCACCCAGAGCAAAGTGACCCAGACCAGTATATAAGTTCACACTGTGTTTCTCTAAATAAGACAATTTACAAGTGGATAAAGAAAATGTCACTGGGATTTAGGAAATGAGAATCCTTTTTCGTGTATTTTTTAAATTGACATTGGATTTTATTGTTCAAAATCTATGCCCTGGTTCTGAGTAAGAACATGCCTAACGAATATGTGTTAAAGCACTTCTGAGATCATAATTATCACTGTTTTCAAAACATCCAGACCTTGACAAAGTCTCTTCAGAATGCTTTCACTTCAGGCAAAAGAAGTAACCAATTTCTAGAAAAAAAAACAAGTGACCAACAAATACCCAGTGAGACCTTCTGACTTTCCCAAATAAGATAAATTAATAACTCAGCACCTACTTTTTGTTCTGATGTTTTTTTCTCTAAGTTGATAATTCCTTCTATTTAAAATCATGTGTCCAGTTGCCAAAGTATTTAGGTTTTCCTTTTTCCTTTTTAAAAACCTTGGGCATTCAAATGATTGCCATCTGAATGACCATAGAATATTTTAATATCATGACACTCTTAAGAGTAGAGAAGGTGATTATTTTTGAGACTGTCCATATGTATTAGGAGTTCATTTGAACCAGACCACTCAGTAAAGCAATCAGTATCCTTTCTCAAGATCTTCATATGTTAATATTTCTCCTGTTCTGTGTGGAAAATTTCATTTTCTGGCATGCTGTCAAAAAAAGATGACTCTTCCTCAGATGTGCATCAGTAGTGACTGTACTTTAGGAGAATAACTTCCGATTCAATAAATAATTTTCCCTTCACAGACAAAGCCATGACATGAAGTA
Source organism: Neophocaena asiaeorientalis asiaeorientalis (assembly GCF_003031525.2). Taxonomy (NCBI): domain Eukaryota; kingdom Metazoa; phylum Chordata; class Mammalia; order Artiodactyla; family Phocoenidae; genus Neophocaena; species Neophocaena asiaeorientalis. The sequence goes on from NW_020185327.1 coordinate 341,797, forward strand.
AGTTGTGGTTATGAAGCTTATTAGCTCAAATGGGATTCCTGAGGAAAAAGAGACCAGTTTCAATATAAGCTTCCTGAAATTCATAAGCAGAAGAACCATAATTCGTTTTCCTATTTCCACCTGCCAACTGGACACTATTGAATGACTCACAGTGTTCATTAGAAGTTATGAAAATTCAGTCATTACCACATCTCTCCCTGCCCTACGTTCTCATATACGAACAGCCATCAAGGCTCACCATACTATATAACCTCCATGTTTAAATTTTCCCCTTCTTTACTTCCACACTGTTTTCTCTACCTTATTAATCTTTGTTAATCTTTGTTTCTCTTTAGTAGCCTAATTTAACTTTCTGTCTCTGGTCTCTGTTCTTTTGAGAATTTCCTCCGCCCAGCTGACTGGATTCTGTTTCCAAAACAGTAATTTTTTGTATTTTTCCTGGTCTGGATATGCATAGTTGGCTACCTAACACCCATAAAATGACTGATAGTATAAGGGGCTCAGGCTTATCCTGACTTCCAGCGTCTATGCTAATAGTCCTCACAAGACAGTCTCTTCATCAGTAAGACAAGATGATTTTAGTGACTCAGATATCTGGTCTTCCATGGAGTGGTGTGCAGTTCCCTATCTATCTTTGCATAGACCTCATCTTTCAAGAACCCTCTGGGATGTGAGATCTTCTCCAGTACCCACAAATAGATTCTTTCTTTTGAACTACAGTAGCAACTTGCATTTATTACTAGAGGACTCATGACATCTCACTGAGACAGGGTGAAACTTCCACGTGTGAACTGACAGCAGCCTAGATAGAGTACGATACCTAGCACTTACTCAATAAATACTTTCTGAATGAGTAAACAGATTAATAAAAGAATAATTATCTCAGATCTCCCCTTCCTTTCTTCTCCCCTCCGCCAATTCAGAAGCTGAAACTAGATAGATGAACAATTAACATTCTAGAGCACCTGTGCCAGAGTTTTTATATAAAAAACGTATCTATGTTTGGATTATATACACATATATGTATACTTTTATATATTCTTTATATATATATTCTTTGCTGAGTCATTTTCTATTTTAATAAATATTAAAATTTGTTCTTCAAATTGTATACTAATTTACATATCCACCAAATTTCTAAACATTAGTATAGATATTCTAAATTTGTTTTCCTAATTGATTATATTTCCTGTAACTTGGCTTGCAGTGTCTTTTTGTTGTTGTCTTTGTGTTATAAATGGTTGATATTTAATGAAGTCAAATTATACTACTTTTTTTCTTTGATTAGGGATTTTATTTTTACTTTCTTCTTGAAGAATATATTCCTTATCCTGTTATAAATATATTCTCCTTTATTGCTTCCAATAAATAAATATATTCCCCTTTATTGCTTCCAATAATTTTGACTCCTCCTACCTATATTTTGCTTTTAAATCTTTACTTTTTTCACTTATAGTATGGGTTGAGAAATTATTTTCATTTAAAATGATATCACATCAATTACACACCCTATATGTTTGGGGGAGGGGTCGTTAAACCCTTCAATTCTCATTAAAACACCTTTATTTCATATAATTTTTTTTTTTTTTTTTTTTTTTTTGCGGTACTCGGGCCTCTCACTGCTGTGGCCTCTCCCGTTGCGGAGCACAGGCTCCGGACGCGCAGGCTCAGCGGCCATGGCTCACGGGCCCAGCCGCTCCGCGGCACGTGGGATCCTCCCGGACCGGGGCACGAACCTGTGTCCCCTGCATCGGCAGGTGGACTCTCAACCACTGCGCCACCAGGGAAGCCCTCATATAATTTTTAAGTAAACATTTTATTGACATGTAATGTACCTACTAAAAGGTACATAATAACAAGCACACAGTTTGATAAATTTTTACCACCACTCCAACCAAGAAATAGAAGAGTATAGCAATACAGAAATCTTCCTTAAACCCTCTCAAAGCAATTATCCCCAAAGGTAAACACTTCTTAACTTATGACACTAAATATACTTGTAATCACAATTCATATAAATGAGCTAAACCCAATTATGAGAAAGAAGATTCTCAGATTGCAAAAAGTAAAACAAACTAAAAATAATTAGCTATATGCTGCTTAAATTATATTCATCAAAGATAATAAATAATTAGTTCGTAAGGTTATTAAAAAGAAAAAAGATAAACCAGGTATATTCTAATCAAAATGAAGCTGACATAATGTGAATATAAATAATAGAAATTAAACAAACAGGCAGATAAATTATTAGAACCATTAATTAGTTTTCTTTTATGTCATTTAAAATTTTTATAAATGGTACCATGCAGTATTATTCATTTATATATGGCTTCCTTTGTTTATGCTTTTGGATAGAGCAATGGCTTGTATATTTTCACTGCTTTATGATATAACATTGCATGAATATACCAAAATGTATTTATCTACCCTAGTGTTGATAAGCATTTGGGTTGTTGCCACTTTGGACTCAAACATTGCAGTTTTGATCATATATATTTATTAATATATATATATTATCCACAAATATATATATATATATTTTTCATGAACATATGCATGTCATTATTTTGGGTACGTGCTTGTGGGTAAAACAGATTTCCAAGGGACTGTACCAATTTACACTCCCATCAGCAGTACATGAGAATTTTAATATTAAAGAATTATTATTGTTTTGCTTTTGTTTTCGATTCTAGTTGTTCTGATAGGTAGGTAATAGAAACAGATTGTAGTGTAATTTTCATTTCTTTAATAACTAATCATGTAAGCATATTTTCACATTTTTAGCTATTATTTATAAGTTTTTTATTCTGATAGACTTTTAATAAACTGCCTTTTAAATCTTTTCCTCAGTTTTAAAATTGTGTTGTCTACCTTTTTCTTAGAAATTACTAAAAATTCAGAAGTCTCTCTGTAGTGGTTTGATTTTCACTCCCTTAATAGTATGTTGAGCAGAAAGTCTTAACTTTAGTGTAATACAATCTACCAGTTATTTTCTTTACGATTAGGACTTTTTATGTCCTGTTTAAGAAAATTTTGCCTACCCCAAGATTATAAAGTTATTGTCATATATAACCTTCTGTAAGATTTATTGCTTTACCATTCATATTAGATCTACAATCTACCAACCTCAAACAGATTTCTATGTATGGTGTGGCATAAAGGTTAGGATTCATTTTTTTCTGTTTAGATAGTTAACTGATACAGCATTATTTATTAAACAAATCTATTATTTTTCCCTTCATGTTTTATTTGTCTTTTTACATTAATACAACACTCTTTTCCTTACTATAGTAGTATAATAAATCTTGATGCCTACAAGTATAAATTATCTAACTTGTTCCTTTTCAAGTTTAATTTGGCTAACTTTGGCCTTCTGCACTTCCATAAGCATTTTAGAATCAACGTGAAATTTTTCACTAAAAGAAGCAGCTCAGATTTCAGTTGAGATTATAATATATTAATAGGTCAATGTAAGGAACACCAACAATTTTATTTCATTGAGTCTTTCATCCCTTAACACGGAATATCATTCCTTTTATTTAGATCTTCTGTACTTTCCCTCAATAATATTTTGTAGATCTCTGTGTCAATGTCTTGCAAATATTTTCTAAATTTATTTCTAGAGTTATTTTTCAGTATTATAAATGACATCCGTTTTTTAAAATTTTATCTTTTAATTATTTGTGACAGTATAAGTATAAAAAATATTTCTCTTTATTGACCATGAATCCAGCAATCTTACTAAATTAACTCAATAATTCTAACAATTTATCTGTAGTTTCTTTTGGATTTTCTAAGTAGATAATCACACTGTGAATAGGTGCTAAATTACATCAAATGAAATTTCTGCAACTATTGAAGTGATTAAATGAATTTCCTCATTTATTTTGCTAATATGATGAATCACATTGTTTGATTTTATTTTTTTTATTGGAGTATAATTGATTTAAAGTGTGTTAGTTTCTGCTGTACAGCAAAGTGCATCAGCCACACATATACAGATATTTCCTCTTCCTCAGATTTCCTTCCCATTTAGGTATCCACAGAGCATTGAGTAGAGTACATTGCTTGATTTTCAAATTTTAAAGAAACTTTGTATTCCTGGAATAAAAAATGTATTTATGATTCATCATCCTGTTATCCTATTAATATACCTCTGGATATAAGCTGCTAATACCACATGCAGAAATTTTTGCATCTAGACTCATGAGAAATATTGACTAGTAATTTTTATTTCTTGTAATATTTTGATAGGTTTTGTTTTCGAGGTTATTCAGACCTCACAAAATGAATTGGATAATTTTCTCCCATTAATTATGAATAAAATTTCAAATTGATTCACATAGAGTTGTTTATGATATCATTTGATTAAGTTTTCATGTATGCAAGTTCTAATGCAGGTGATTTGTGCATTATACATATTTTTTTTCTAGTTTAGTTTTGCTATGATTTTATCAAATTTATTAGTCTTCTCAAAGGATCAAACTTTTCCTTTGTTGATTTTCTTCATTGTGCATTTCCTTTGTCTTTCAATAATTTTCTACCTTCTATATTTTTAAATTGATTTGACGCTCCTTTGTTAATATGGCTCCTTTCCCTTGTCTTTATTTTAGCAAAAATATAACTACTGTTTCTATTTTCTTTTTTAGTCATTATTTTTTTAGCTCTATCAACATGCATGGTCAGCAGAATAAACATCCCCCAAAGATATCTATATTCTAATCTGTGGAATCTGTGAGCATGTTACTTTACATGGCAAAAAAAAAGGTCTTTGAAATTGTGATTAGAGGATTTGAAATAAGGAGATTATCCTGGATTATCTGTGTGAGCTCAGAGTAATTAAAAGAGTCCTTATAAGGGAAAGAGGAAGGCAAGAGAGTCACACAAGGAGATATAACCATGGAAGCAGAGGTCAGAGAAGGCAGAGGTTTAAAGATGCTACCCTGATGGCTCTGAAGATAGAGAAATAAGCCATGTCCTAAGGGTGCCCGTACTCTTGAGAGGCTGGAAAAGGCAAGGAAGTAGATTTTCCCCTAAGGTACCCAAGGTGAACCAGCCCTGCTGACACCTTGATTTTAGCCTAGTGAGAATGATTTTTGACTTCTTGCCTCCAAACTGTAAGGTAATAAATTTGTGCTTTTTAAGACACTACATTTGTGGGCATTTGTTACAGCAACAATAGGAAAGTAATATCACATATTTTTACTTTTTTTTGTTACAGTTTCATATGAACCTCACTTTTCCACCTAGATTCATTATTTTCCTCATCAGCTACATCTTTTAGTGTTTTTTTCAGGAGGATAGATGAGTAATAAATTCTTGTAGTCTTTATATTTCTTAAATGTCTTGACTTTACTCTGATACTCACCATGTACTATAATGGTATAACTAGTGTAAGCATTCTAAGTTGAATGCTTTAAAGATAATAGTTTCTTGGCCTTGTTTATTTGTAGTGATGAAAAGTCTATTGTCAAGCTAATTGCTATTACTTTGTAAAATTTTGCCTTTTTCTCCCTCTGGTAGATATTTAAAGTAATTTTCTATTTATTCTTGATATTAGCAGAGATTTCCCCTTCCATTTTTAAAGGGAAGTCTGTGTATTCTATTTAACATAAAAATGCATTTTACCTGCCTTTCATGTTTGTTTGAAAGAGATAGGAAAGGTTTTATTTATTCTCCCTCAGTCGTATGGACCTAGAAGAGGTTTAGAGATATTTAAATGAGAAACGGAACAGCTGTATTAAGACTTCTTAAAATATGACACATAATAAAAACACATCTCTTATTAATTTTAACAAACCTGTGCATTCTTGTGTAAATAGTAATCACCCCATTTGTATTGTTTCAAGTTTCTTAGTATTACCTATTCTGTCCTAATCTTATTTTTCCTCTTAACCACTTTTTCTAAAGCCTCTTAATAGCTTAATATCCAGGCAAAATACATATTAATGCTTCAGTTTAACAACTGTAATAAATTTCTTTAAATTATATAGACAGTGGCAGGTTTCTTAACTTATTTTATTTCACAGATGAATATTAAGGAAGAATATGATGCTTTCTATTATCCTTTAAGGAAAAAATGGAGAAGATGGAAGAAAGCAAAAAAAAAAATTAGTATTTAAATTTTCTGAAGTTTTCTGTAAAATGTAGACAATACATTTATCTTTGTATCAAAATGATACAAGATTATTTTGATAATTAAGTGAAATAATTAAGTAAAAATAATTCTGTATAGTTAGCAGAACTTCCATGTCTGTATGTATGCACATACACACATGTTAGTTCTCCCTTTCTTGTGAAAAAGCAAATTTTCTCTTTAAAAGTTAAATAAATGGCATGGCACTAAAAAATAATTTTGTTTTAAAATTATGAGTTTTGTATTTTTCTCTTTTTAAGAGTGACTAGTTGTGTAACATCAATAAATGTTGAGAGCTTATGAGATTAGTTTAAAGATATCTTAGGTCAAAAATGACAGAAACTGCTTACTACAGCAACTGCAAGCACATTGGAAAAGGAAAAGTTGTTGACGATAATAAACTCCTCAAAGCCAGGCTGCTTCCTCAGGTCCCAAGATATTCTCACCCAACTGGACTCTGAACTTTGAAATACTCCCCCTTCTCCTTGCCACCTCCATCACCAAAACACTCATGTGTGCAGTTGCAGAAGTTGTACAGAAGAAACAATCTGTACTAATCCAGAAAGAAACAATACAAAAATCATGACCTATGGAGCTATAGCCTTGCTGTTAAAATACTAGTGTCACCACCAACCAGTAAATTCACAATCCACCTAGATCTCAAATTCTGCTTCAAGAAAATAAAGATATAAAATGAATACAGAAATATTGTCTTTTGCAATAATTATGAGGAATAAATGAGATCATTTGTGAAAATGAACCATATGTGAGATATGGTCTGCAGATACAGCATGCAGACCCTAAACTAAGATTACAGTATGTAGAAACTGAGCCCTCAATCTGAAATTTAGTCTGAATCCAGTACATGCACTGAATGTTATTAGTTATAACTTGTAGAACACTACGTAATAGTTCATTGTCATAATAATATTCTCAAGCAGTATAAATACCTATCATGTTTTACAAGACTTTTTTTCCAATTGTAAGATTCAGTGGCTTTTAAATTGAAGTCTAGTTGATTTACAACATTATATTAGTTTCAGGTGTAGGACATAAAGATTCAGTTTTGATAGAATGCTTTGGCTATATGCAGTGCATTGGTACTGGCAAATTACAGAAACTGTGAAAGCCAGACAGGAAATACAGATACTGGAGAGAGGGCAGTGTGAAAAAAGCCTTAGAGTGTTGCTCAAATCGTGCATAATTTTTGCTTCCATTAAACTAATTCTTGTACCAGCATTTACATACAACCCACTTAGCAAATTTATTTTAATTCAAACCTTACTGACATTCAGTGCAACATTCTACAGAAATTAACAGCTCTCCCAACAAGCAGCAGCCGGCAGTTTATGTGGCACTAATATGCAGCTAAGTAGTTTGGGCTACTCAGACATCTGGCCCGTGTGAAACAGCTGGAAAAGCACAGCGATTAACCTTTTCTTTACAGTAAGAGGTATTCCTACAGATGCCAAAACATTATGGTAGGTTCTAAAATGACTCGTAATAGCTCAGACAACTTTTCTAATCGCAGGTGATGGTGTTATGCCTTCTTTTCCTCAACACTGGGAAGGAGAGTCCTGTCTAGTTTTTCCTATTTTATCGATGTCTTTTTGTGTAAGGCTTGTTTAATTTAAGCTCTTCAGATTCAAGCAGAGAAAGACTTTACAGACCAAAAAAAAAAAAAAAAAAAAAATCCCATATCTAAAACCAAGAAGCACTCTCTTAACCAGAAAGGACATTTGATGAAAGAGAATTTAAGTCAACTTATTATAGGAATTGCAAGGCTAGAGAACTATATTTGATGAGAGCTAGCCCGATAGATGTTGGTTATTTATTTACTTATTTTCATTTATTAATGTTCACTGAAACTTTCTTTATAGAAGAAAATGAAGCAAGGAGAACTTGTGTGGGTTGTCCAGAAGCAGACACTTAGAACATGGCCATTCTGAGATGGAAACCAAGCACTCCTTATAGACATTCCATACAATTCCCTAAATAGATCAGATTCTAATTTTTGTCTGTAATATTTTCAAATCTGATTAATTTTTTAAATGATCCAAATAAACTCTATATAGTAGTATGTTTGCCTGATATGCCAAGATCCAGGTATTTCTAGATACTTGGTGTGTCTCAGCGATTAGTTGAGGCAGAAAAAGATGTAGATAAGCAATGGCATCTCCCTCAGCATCTAAGGTAAAGAGGTTCATATGTGTAAAAAATAAATTTTTAAGAGCCCGTAGCAGTAGGAATGTAAAGGGGGAAGGGGAAGCATCAAAGCAAGATGAACTTGAAGAGGTAGACAAAGGTTAGAACATCTGGGGACTTAAAGATTACGATCATTTTTTTTCTAGGAAATCCATTACAGTGTTTAAACAGGTGTGTGGTTGGTAACATGACTCAGTTAGCATTTTGAAAAACTTTCTTTGGCTGTGGTGGTGCAGAGTAGGAGTTGTGATGGAAGAAAAGGCAGGAGATGAAGGTATGTTGGGCTAGGGTGATGGCTTGGGGAAACAAGTCAATGGATGGATAATGGATTGGACTTGGAGGGTACGGAAGTAAATACATCAAAAGGAAATTGTAGGTTTCTGGCTTGCATAGCAGTATGGATGGAAGTGGTCAGTTAGCCCAAGAACACTGGAAGAGGAACTTGTATCAAGAGAAGTCCTTGAGTTCTCTTTGGAACATAACAGTTTGAAGTACATTTGAGACACCCAACTGGGGGTATCAAGCAGCCAACTGATAGGAGTGTGTTACACAGCAAAACATCCTGGGATGGAGACATAAGTGTGTAAACAATTCTTATTTTGAAGCCACATGCATCATGGAGATTGCTGAGGTAGAGAGAACCAACACAGATGAAAGACTAAGACAGAGATGAGTTATTTCATTACATGTCATGCCAGGTAGCAACACTCAGCTTCAAAAAGCACCAGTCCCTTGGACTGTGTCGTAACTGAGCCCTTTGGAGTTGTTCAAAGGGGCAGTCCTGGATGAGGTCTGAGTTCCTAATGACCAGGAGAGAGGAAGATGAGCTAGTAAAGTAAGTACCTGTAAAGAGAAATGAGGGGAAAATATGGACAAGGCATGGCAGTCGAAGAGAAGATACTATTTCCAGAAGAATGGCAATGAGAAAAATCACGGCTGCTGCTGAGACATCAAGGTTATGATGATTTTAAAAATGACATTGAGCTTGGCAACATAAAAGACATCAGAATGGTTAGCTGGCATTATCTCAGTGGACTTAGAGAGGTGGAAGTCAATTAGAGTAGGCTGAGGAGTGAGCAGGAGTCTTAGAGGTTATCCTTACCTCTCATAGCACTCTGAATTATGTAATAACACTTAGCTCACTGCATTGAACTTGTATTCATTTCAGCCTTTTAAATTGAGTGTGAGTTCACTGGCACTGCCACTGTATTTGACCCATCTTTGCATTCTTTTCTCATCATAGCAGTTAGAGTGGTCCTCCTAAGTCACAAATCAGCTCAGCTGTTACTCTGTCAGCACCGTCCAGTGGTTTCCCATCTACTGAGAGTAAGTGGCAGAATCCTTCATATGCCTGTCAAGACCCTCCATCAGCCATTCCCTTTACCTCTCTGGCTTTATCTTCTCTCTCCTCACACCATTTACCAAATGGCTATGACATCCTTACTCTTCCTCAAGATGCTAAGCATCTTTGCTTCTCACCTACTGTTCCTTCTACCTTGTGTATTCTTCTCCTCGATACCCTTGTGGTTAATTTCTTGGCTTCTTCTTAGTTTTCATTCAACTGTCACCTTTTCTGAAAGTTCTTCCCTGGCACTCTTACTGAAATGTGACCCCCTTCAGCATCCCATCACAATAGTATCTTATCCCCTTTCCCCTTTTACATTATTTCTCCTTAGTAGTTAACTCTTTTAAGCATATTGTATTCTTATTTATCCTACCTATTTTGCTTCTTCTCCATTAGAATATAAATTCCATGAGAAGAGAAATCTTGCATGTGAGTTTTACTGTTGTTTCCCCAGCTTCAAAACAATATGTGGCACAGAAAAGCACTCGATAATTATTTGTTGAATAAATGAAAATTTCCAGTGCCTAATACAGTGCTCTACACATAATAGACACATGATAAATTAATGAATGAATAGACTTTTGTATCATGACAAAATTGCATTGTTAATTACTAAGATTGTATTGAATAAAATAATGCAACTACTTTTTTTTAATATGTCTGTTTGCCTGTCATTAGTTTTTGGTATTTTTTGGTACCTCATCAAAATTGCAGTACAGTCATTATGGTGAAATTCTCTGAAGCAATTTGAAACTGTAGGGTTCCATTGGTCATCCATATCAATCTTAAAATTATATCAATGTAGTGCTTTGCATTCATTTTAATCAAATGCTTCTCCTGGAGCCCCAGAGTAAAAAAAAATCGTTTTCATTAATTTCCATAATAACAACACCAAAAGACGTGGATTGTTGGAGTCTAATTCCTTTATCTTTTAATCTCATTCTGAGCATAGGCTTGGCTTCACTACGTAGAAAAGAAATATAATGCCATACTCTCGACTTGACTAAGAGTGTAAATTAAACAATTGGGTGGAAATGTTTCATGACATCTTTACATCTTCTACTGATGGTGATTTCAAATGAGTCAGTGTTCGAAAAATTTCAGCTTAGCACAGTTTCACATCATCTTCTCACCAAGGAAAATTAAGACCAGGTTTCTGAGCCATAGCCCAGTTGGCTTCATAAATTTTTGACGTGACATCAAGTATAACTGTGTGAAAATTGTTGTAATGGCAGGGATTAGTCTGATCAAGGCAGAGCTGATATCTTGATACATAACTTCTAAGCTGAATAAATGATTTTCTCTGAGGAGCTTCGTGAATGTTTTTTAAGAAATATAGTTCACTGTTGATAGTGTCTCAAAAAAGCTAGCTGTGGTTTTTGGAGAAAAAAAAAAAGATTTAATGATGACAAGGAGTAGCCACTGCTCCCTGAGGTCCAAATACTATAGAAAATGTGTTTTGAGTGTGTATGTCATGGCCAAAGATCATTGTATAGTTTTCATGTCAAAAGTAGGAAAGGAAAAATTGTAAATTAATTCCCCTGGGATATGTTTCTAGTCCTTTTTCTTTTATCTGAACTAAGATAACCTAATTATTTTAATTCATTAGCACTCATGATACCCTTTCCAGAGCCTAAAGATGAAGGAAGGAATGATGCTACTCTGATTCCCAAAACTGTAGAAATAGAGCAACTGGGACTCCTCATCCTCTAGCATAATAGACACTGTCGTAAAAATCACCTTCTATAGACTCTTTTGAAAGGAAATGGCTGTACAGCCAATGTGAAAATCTCCATAGCACAGCCACTGCATTCACCTTTGCCAGCACAAATCTCTGATTATCAACTTGTTCAGGATGGATCCAGCTCTCAAAGCCCCAGTGTATTTATTTATTTAATTTTTTATTTTATACTGGACTATCATTGATCTACAATGTTGTGTTAGTTTCAGGTGCACAGCAGAGCAATTCGGTTATACATATATCTATTCTTTTTCAAGTTATTTTCCCAGTTATTACAGAATATTAAGCAGAGTTGCCTGTGCTATACAATAGGTCTTTGTTGGCTATCTATTTTATATACCGTAGTGTGTATATGTCAAACTCAAACTCCCAATTTATCCCTCCCTGCCACCTTTCCCCTTTGGTGACCATAGTTTGTTTTCTAAGTCTGTGAGTCTGTTTCCATTTTGTAAATAAGTTCATTTGTATCATTTTTTTAGATTCTACATATAAGTGATATCATATGATATTTGTCATTCTCTGACTTACTTCACTTCGTATAATAATCTCCAGGTACATCCATGTTGCTGCAAATTACATTATTTCATTCTTTTTTACAGTTGAGTAATATTCCATTGTATATATGTACCACATCTTCTTTATCCACTCATCTGTAAATGGACATTTAGGTTCCTTCCAGGGACAGTGGAACCCCAGAACAAGCACAGGCCACAGACTCAGAGGACCTGGATTCATGTCCCATCCTTGTGTTAATACTAAACCCCAATGGATTTAAAAATATCCTTTTCACTTAAATGGTTAACAGAAGAGAGGTGTGACGGTGCTGTCATTAAGGATTTGCTTGCTTTAGGGTCCACGAAGTTGTATACTAATATGACTTAGGTGTGTTTATCCATAAGAAGTCTTTTCCATGATGAAAGACATTTACCGAAGGCCTTTTGTCACCTGCCTAATTAGAATTGCTCAGTAGTAGGGAGTGTAGGCTGTAGAGTCTGAAGAATCTCCCAAAGATGCTTTGACCAATTACTATCTGGGTCACTTTGGGCAAATTACTTGAATTCACTGAGCTTGACATGTTTTATACAAAATGGGAGTAAATGATAATTTCTACTTCTGTCAGTGTTTAGGGCAAATATTTGAGTGAGTAAAAAGGTTTTGGTTCAGCTAATATCTGACAAGGCAGCCAAGGATACCAATGGGGACCAGATAGTCCCTTCAACACGTGGTGTTGGGAAAACTGGACAGCCACATGAAAAGAAATAAAATTGGACCCCTATCTTACACCACTCATAAAAATTAACTCAAAATGGATTAAAGACTTAAATATCAGACCTGAAACCATAAAACTCCTAGAGGAAAGCATAGGGAAAAAGTTCCTTAACATTTGTCTTGGCAACAATTTTTTGGATATGATGCCAAAAACACAAGCAAGAAAAGCAAAAATTAATAAGTGGGACCACATAAAACTGGAGGCTTTTCACAGCAAAAGAAACAATCAGTAAAATGAAAAGACAACCTATGGAAGAATAGAAAATATTTTCAAATTGTATATCTGCAAGGGGTTAGCATAAGAAAAATATAAAAACTCATGCAGAACAATAGCAAAAACAAACAAACAAAACATAAAATAAAAATAACCTGTTTAAAAAATGGGCAGATGAATTGAATAGACATTTTTCTAAAAAAGACATATGAATGGATACAGGTACATGAGAAGGTGCTCAACATCGCTAATTATCAGAGAAATGCAAATCAAAACCACAGTGAGATATCACCTCACAACTGTGGGTATAGCTATCATGAAAAAGACAAGTGATAAGAAGTGTTGGCATGCATGAGGAAAAAGACAACTCTTGCACACTGTAGGTAGGAATGTAAATTGGTACAACCACTATGGAAAACAGTATGCAGGTTCCTCAAAAAAAATTAAAGATATAACTACCTTATGATGCAGCAACTCCACTTCTGGGTATATATCTAAAGAAAATGAAAACAGGATCTTGAAGAGGTAACTGCACTCCTATGTTCATTGCAGAATTATCTGTAATAGTCAAGATATGGAAACAACCTAAGTCTTTGTCAACAGATACATGAATAAAGAAGGTGTGAGATATGGATATACACACAATGGAAGATTATTCAGCCATGAGAAAGAAGGAAGAAAATCCTGCCATTTGTGACAACATGGGTGAACCTTTAAGGAATTATTCTAAGTGAAATAAGTCAGACAGAGAAAGACAAATACTGTATGATACCACTTATATGTGGAATCTGGAAAAAAGACAAATATAGAAACAGAGAGTAGAGTGGTCATTACCATGAGCTGGGGACTGAGAGAAATGGTGAGATAGTGGTCAAAGGGCACAAACTTCCAGTTATAAAGTGAATGTGTTCTGGGAATCTAATGTTATGTATGTTGATTATAGCTGATAATACAGTACTATATAAATATTTGAAAGTTGCCAAGAGAATAGATCGTAAATGTTCTCACCACAGAAATGAAATGGTAACTACATGAAGTGATACAGGTGTCATCTACTGCTGTGGAGGTAGTCATTTTGTAATATATAAGTGTACCAAATCAACACGTATGTCTTAAATTTATACAATGTTAAATATCAATTATATTTCAATAAAGCTAGAAGAAAAATAGTGCCTGGCACAGATTTATACTTCAGTGGATGTGAGCATTCTTAGTGTCATCCTCCAAACAATAATATTATGGAACCATCCCATGTGGATTAATTGTGCATGTGACATGATAATCCAGTAATGAACTCCACAGTTGCTTTATAAAAGTTAGACTCCTAGAACCTAGTATTAGCAAGAGCATTAGATTATTTGAAAAAAAGTACACATGCTAGGCAGTAACAACTCTCAATTCGTTTCCACTTGACTAAAGTTGTTTTATCTCTATTTGTAAGCCCAATTCTGAGAAAATGTTAGATTCATAAGTTCCTTATCTTGTAGCACTAGAGATATACATTTCTATCATTTAAAGATTCATGTGTAGCATCTCTTGTTGCAATATGTTATGATATCACACTGTGAAATGTGAATCTAAAGCATCAGGTAATTTATAATTCACCTCTAGGCTCCCATGGAATGAAAGGAGGTTTGGAAATGGACTATTTGTAATCAGGCCATCCAGAATCACAAGGTAAAAAACAGCTTGTTGGCACTTGTATTTTTATTCTGAACTACATTACATTCTTAATACTTACAAAAATGAACATAGGATTAAGAGAGCTGTCTATCTTTGCATACATACATGCTCTCCTGACCTTTACAATGTCACTTCTACATTGTATTTAAACATTCAGGAGAGCCAAAGACCACATTCCCAAAAATATATAAAGCAGGTAAAAATATTCACTCATTCATCTATCTATTAAATACCAACTGTATATAAAAAAGAGAATTAAAAATGGGAGTTAAAAAACTGGGACTACTGCAGTAAATATGAGAAACATTCCAATTTAAGAGGGACTTGCAGACTAAAGGGAGTTTACAGTCAAGTTAAAAGGAATTGAATTGTGCTCATGGTATCACTTTCTCATCTCAAAGTGGCTGTTTATTCAAGCTATGTCTAGATCTTTCCTTTACTGAATGGAAATGTAACAAGAATCCATTCTGGCTGTGATGCACAGGTTATATAAATTAAATATGTCACATTTGTGTATATAAGATCTATATACCTGCATCTTCACTTAACCAATGGTTAACAAAACCAAAAAGATTATTCTGTACCATTTCACTGATGAATAGAATTGTGATCTTAAACAGAATTTGATTACCTGTCTTTCCTGCTGTATACTGATTGTTACTGCTATGGAGGAAATATCTACATCATATTTAGAAACTCTCCATTCCACCATTTAAAAATTACACAGCTGATTTCCCAAAGCTTCGTCTTCACCAGTGACTCTCAGAGTGGTTCCCAGATTAGTGGCACCAGCACCACCTGGGAACTTGTTAGAAACAGAAATTTGGGGCCTCACTCTAGACCTATTGGAATCAGAGCCTCTTGGTGTAAGGTTCAGTAATTTGTAGATTTTTTTTTTTTTTTTGGCTGCTTCGGGTCTTAGTTGAAGTACACGGGATCTTCGATGCAGCGTGCAAGATTCTCTCTAGTTGTGACATGTGGGTTTTCTCTCTCTCTAGCTGTGGTGTGTGGGCTCCAGAGCATGTGGGCTCTGTAGTTTGCAGCACATGGCTCTCTACTTGAGGTGCATGGGCTCAGTAGTTGTGGCACGCAGGCTTAGTTGCCCCTCGACATGTGGGATCTTAGTTCCCTGACCAGGGATTGAACCCATGTCCCTTGCATTAGAAGGTGGATTCTTTACCACTGGACCACCAGGAAAGTCCCAGTAATTTGTATCTTAATAAACTTTGCACGTGATTCTGAAGCATACACAAGTTTGAGAACCGTAATTTCCGTCCAAAACACTCTTCTTGGATTGGTTGCAAGCCTGTCGTTCACATTTCCTAGAGCTGCACAGTCCCACACGGTAGCTAGTGGTGAGTGTGGGTATGAGTCATTTGAAATGTGACTAGTCCAAACTAAGATGTGCTATAAGGGTAAAAATGGTTTCAATTTCAAAGTCTTTATTAAAAATTGTAAAATATTTCAATAATACATTTTGATTAGTAAACTTCATCTTTAAAAGAAGTTTTAGGTTCACAGCAACATTAAGAGGAAGGTACAGAAATTTTCTATATATCCCTCCCCCCACACATATCCATCCCTCATAGCATCCCCATGTTATAAGTGATGAACCTGCATTGACACATCATTATCACCCAAAGTCTATAGTTTACATTAGGGTTGACTTTTGGTGCTGTACACTCTATGGATTTGAACCAATGTAAAATGACATTCATCTACCAGGACATTTATCCACCATACAGAATAATTCCACTGACGTAAGAATCCTCTGTGCTTTACCTTTCCATCCTTTCCTCTCCACTAACCCCTTGGCAACTACTGATTTTTTTATTGTCTCCATAGTTTTGCCTTTTCCAGGATGTCATAGACTTGGAATCATACAGTACATTGTTTTTTCAGATTGTCTTCTTTCACTTAGCAATATGTATTAAAGATTTCTCCGTGTCTTTTCATGGCTTGATAGCTCATTTCTTTTTAGTGCTGAATAATATTCCTTTATCTAGACTACAGTTTATTTAACCATTTACCTACTAAGGGATATCTTAGTTGCGTCCAAATTTTGACAATTAAGCATAAAGCTGCCATAAACATCCATGGGAAGAATTTGTTTGGATAAAGCTTTCAATCAATTTGGGTAAACACTAAGGACTGCAATTCCTGCGTCATATGGTAAGAGAATGTTATGCTTTGTAAGAAACTGTCAAACTGTCTTCCAAAGTAACTACACTATTTTGCATTTGAACCAATAGTGAATGAGAGTTCCTGTTGCTCCACATCCTCGCCAGGATTTTGTGTATCAGTGCTTGGGATTTTAGCCAGTCTAATAAGTGTGTAGTGCTATCTTGCTGGGGATTTTTTTGTTGTTTGTTTGCTTTTTACAATTTTTTTAATTTCAATTTTATTTTATGAATTTATTTTTTATACAGCAGGTTCTTATTAGTTATCCATTCTATACATATTAGTGTATATATGTCAATTCCCATCTCCCAGTTCATCCCACCACCACCACACCGCCCGCCACTTTCCCCACTTCATGTCCATATGTTTGTTATCTACATATGTGTCTCTCTTTCTGCCTTGGAAACTGGTTCATCTGTACTATTTTTCTAGATTCCACATATACACGTTAATATACAATATTTATTTTTCTCTTTCTAACTTACATCACTCTGTCTGACAGTCTCTAGGTCCATGCACATCTCTAAAAACGACCCAATTTCATTCCTTTTTAATGGCTGAGTAATATTCCATTGTATATATATACCACATCTTCTGTATCCATTCATCTGTCAATGGGCATTTAGGTTGTTTCCATGACCTGACTATTGTAAATAGTGCTGCAATGAACATTGGGGTGCATGTGTCTTTTTGAATTATGGTTTTCTCTGGGTATATGCCCAGGAGTGGGAATGATAGGTCATATGGTAATTCTATTTTTAGTTTTTAAGGAACCTCTGTACTTTTCTCCATAGTGGCTGTACAAATTTACATTCCCACCAACAGTGCAAGAGGGTTTCCTTTTCTCCATGCCCTCTCCAGCATTTGTTGTTTGCAGATTTTCTGATGATGCCCATTCTAACCGGCATGAAGTGACAACTTATTGTAGTTTTGATTTGCATTTCTCTAATAATTAGTGATGTTAAGGATCTTTTCATGTGCTTCTTGGCCACCTGTATCTCTTCCTTGGAGAAATGTATATTTAGGTGTTCTGCCCATTTTTGGATTGGGTTGTTTGTTTTGTTAATACCAAACTGCATGAGCTGTTTATATATTTTGGAGATTAATCCTTTGTCCATTGATTCATTTGTAAATATTTTCTCCCATTCTGATGGCTGTTTTTTCACTTTGCTTATGGTCTCCTTTGCTGTGCAAAAGCTTTTAAGTTTCATTTGGTTCACATGTTTATTTTTGTTTTCATTTCCATTACTCTAGGAAGTGGGTCAAAAAAGATATGGCTGTGATTTATGTCAAAGAGTGTTCTTCCTATGTTTTTATCTAAGAGTTTTATAGTGTCAGGTCTTACATTTAGGTCTTTAATCCATTTTGAGTTTATTTTTGGGTATGGTGCTAGGAAGTGTTCTAATTTCATTCTTTTACATGTAGCTGTACAGTTTTACCAGAACAAATTATTGAAGAGGCAGTCTTTTCTCCATTGTATAATCTGGTCTCCTTTGTCAGAGATTAGTTGACCATAGGTGTGTGGGTTTATCTCTGGGATTTCTATCCTCTTCCATTGATCTATATTTCTGTCTTGTGCCAGTACCATATTGTCTTGATTGCTGTGGCTTTGTAATATAGTCTGAAGTAAGGGAGTCTGATTCCTCCAGCTCCATTTTTTTCCCTCAAGATTGCTTTGGCTATTTGGGGTCTTTTGTGTCTCCATACATATTTTAAGATTTTTTGTACTAGTTCTGTAAAAAATGCCCTTGGTAAGGGCATTTTTTTGATAGAGATTACATTGAATCTGTAGATTCCTTTGGGTAGTATAGCCATTTTCACAATATTGATTCTTTCAAGCCAAGAACATGGTATATCTCTCCATCTGTTTGTGTGATTTTTGATTTCTTTCATCAGTGTCATGGTTTTCTGAGTATAGATCTTTTACCTCCTTAGGTAGGTTTATTCCTATGTATTTTATTATTTTTATTGGAATGGTGAATGGGATAGTTTCCTTAATTTCTTCTTCTGATCTTTCATTGATAGTGTCTAGGAATTCAAGAGATTTCTTTGCATTAATTTTGTGTCTTGCAACATTACCCAATTCACTGATTAGCTCTAGTAGTTTTCTGGTGGCATCTTTAGGATTACCTATGTATAGTATCATGTCTTCTGTAAAAGAGTGAGAGTTTTACTTCTTCTTTTCCAATGTATATTCCTTTTATTTCTTTTTCTTCCCTGGTTGCTGTGGTCAGGACTTCCAAAACTATGTTGAATTATAGTGCTGAGAGAGGACATAATTGTCCTGGGCATACTTGATCTTAGAGGAAATGGTTTCAGTTTTTCACCATTGAGAATGATGTTGGCTGTGGGTCTGTCATATATGGCCTTTATTATGTTGAGATAGATTCCCTCTATGCCCACTTTCTGGAGACTTTTTACCATAAATGGGTGTTGAATTTTGTCAAAAGCTTTTTCTACATCTATTGAGATGATCATATGGTTTTTATACTTTAGTTGTTAATATGGTGTATCACATTGATTGCTTTGCATATATTGAAGAATCCTTGCATCCCTGGGGTAAATCCCACTTGATCATGGTGTATGATCCTTTTAATGTGCTGTTGGATTCTGTTCGCCAGTATTGAGTTGAGGATTCTTGCATCTATATTCATCAGTGATATTGGTCTGTAATTTTCTTTTTTTTGTAGTATCTTTGTCTGGTTTTGGTATCAGGGTGATGATGGCCTCATAGAATAAGTTTGGGAGTGTTCTTCCCTCTGCAATTTTTTGGAACAGTTTGAGAAGTATGGGTGTTAGCTCTTCTCGCTAAATGTTTGAGAGAATTCGTCTGTGAAGCCATCTGGTCCTGGACTATTGTTTGTTGGAAGATATTTAATCACAGTTTCAATATCATTCCTTCTGATTGGTCTGTTCATATTTTCTATTTCTTCCTGGTTCAGTCTTGGAAGGTTATACCTTTCTAAGAATTTGACCACTTCTTCCAGCTTGTCCATTTTATTGACATAAAGTTACTTGCAGTACTCTATTATGATGCTTTTATTTCTGCGGTGTCCAATGTGACTGCTCTATTTTCATTACTAATTTTATTGATTTGAGTCCTCTCCCTCTTTTTCTTGATGAGTCTAGCAAAAGGTTGATCAATTTTATTTATCTTCTGAAAGAACAAGTTCTTAGTTTTATTTATCTTTCTTATTGTTTTTTCTGGTTCTATTGCATTTATTTCTGCTCTGATATTTATGATTTCTTTCCTTCTATAACCCTGGGTTTTATTTGTTCTTCATTCTCTAGTTCATTTAGGTATAAATTTAGATGGTTTATTTGAGATTTTTCTTGTTTCTTGAGGTAGGATTGTATTGCTAAAATCTTCCCTCTTAGAACTGATTTTACTGAATCCCATAGATTTCGACCATCGTGTTTTCATTCTCTTTGTTCTCTAGGTATTTTTTGATTTCCTCTTTGATTTCTTCAGTGATCTCTTGGTTATTTGGTAACTTATTGTTCAGCCTCCATGTATTTGTGTTTTTACTTTTTTTCTCTGTAATTGATTTCTAATATCATAGCATTGTAGTCAGAAATAATACTTGATATGATTTCAATTTTCTTAAATTTACAAAGCCTTGATTTGTGACACAAGATGTGATCTATCTTAGAGACTGTTCCATGTGCACTCAAGAAAAAACTGTAATAAGTTTTCAGATGGAATGTCTATAAATGTCAATTAAGTCTATCTCATGTATTATATCTTTTAAAGCTTTTGTTTCCTTAGTAATTTTCTGTCTGGATGATCTGTACATTGGTGTAGTGAGGTGTTAAAGTCCCCCACTATTATTGTGACTAAGTGGTGATAAAGCACCAAGCTGATTTCCCTGTGCTATGTGGCTGCTTTAGACTAGATATCTATTTTATATTTGGTAGTGTATATATTTCCATGTCACTCTCTCACTTCGTCCCAGCTTACTCTTCCCCCTCCCCAGTCCTCAAGTTCATTTTCTACATCTGCGTTTTTATTCCTGTCCTGTCCCTAGGTTCTTCAGAACCATTTTTTTTTTAGATTCTCTATATATGTATTAGCATACGGTATTTGTTTTCCTCTTTCTGACTTATTTCACACTGTATGACAGACTCTAGGTCAATTCACCTCACTACAAATAACTCAATTTCGTTTCTTTTTATGGTTGAGTAATATTCCATTGTATATATGTGCCACATCTTTATCCATTCATCTCTCAATGGACACTTCAGTTGATTCTATGTGCTGGCTATTATAAACAGAGCTGCAATGAACATTGTGGTACATGACTTTTTTTTTTTTAATAGGATTTTCTTTTTTTTCTTAATTAATTAATTAATTAATTCATTTAGAGCTGTTTTGGGTCTTCGTTTCTGTGTAAGGGTTTTCTCTAGTTGTGGCAAGCAGGGGCCACTCTTCATCCTGTTGCGTGGGCCTCTCACTATTGCGACCTCTCTTGTTGCAGAGCACAGGCTCCAGATGCACAGGGTCAGCAGTTTTGGCTCACAAGCCTAGTCACTCCATGACATTGGGATCTTCCCAGACCAAGGCTCGAACCCGTGTCCCCTGCATTAGCAGGCAGATTCTCAACCACTGCACCACCAGGGAAGCCCACATGACTCTTTCTGAATTATGGTTTTCTCAGAGTATATGCCCAGTAATGGAATTGCTGGGTCATATGGTAGTTCTATTTTTAGTTTGTTAAGGAACCTCCATACTGTTCTCCATAGTGGCTGTATCAATTTACATTCCCACCAACAGTGCAAGAGGGTTCCCTTTTCTCCTCATCCACTCCAGTACTTATTGTTTGTAGATTTTTTGATAATAACCATTCTGACCCATTTGAGGTGATACTTCATAGTACTTTTGATTTACATTTCTCTAATGATTAGTGATATTGAGCATTCTTTCATGTGTTTGTTGACAATCTGTATATCTTCTTTGGAAGAATGTCTATTTAGGTCTTCTGCCCATTTCTGGATTGGGTTGTTTGTTTTTTGATATTGAGCTGCATGAACTGCTTGTATATTTTGGAGTTTAATCCTTTGTAAGTTTCTTTGTTTGCAAATATTTTCTCATACTCTGAGGGTTTCTTTTCATCTTGTTTACAGTTAGCTTTGTTGTGCAAAAGATTTCAAGCTTCATTAGGTTCCATTTGTTTATTTTTGTTTTTACTTCCATTTCTCTAGGAGGGGGGTCAGAAAGGATCTTGCTGTGATTTATGTCATAGAGTGTTCTGCCTATGTTTTCCTCTAAGAGTTTTATAGTGTCTGGTCTTACATTTAGGTCTTAGATCCATTTTGAGTTTATTTTTGTGTACGGTGTTAGAGAGTGTTATAATTTCATTCTTTTACATGTAGCTGTCCAATTTTCGTAGCACCATTTATTGAAGAGGCTGTCTTTTCCCCATTGAATATTCTTGCCTCCTTTATCAAAAATAAGGTGACCATATATGCGTGGGTTTATCTCTGGGCATTCTATCCTGTTCCATTGATCTATATTTCTGTTTTCATGCCAGTACCATATTGTCTTGATTACAGTAGGTTTGTAGTATAGTCTGAAGGCCAGGAGCCTGTTTCCTCCAGCTCCATTTTTGTTTCTCAAGATTGCTTTAGGTATTCAGGGTCTTTTGTGTTTCCATACAAATTGTGGACATTTTGTTCTACTTCTGTGAAAAATGGTATTGGTAGTTTGATAAGGATTGCATTGAATCTGTAGATTGCTTTGGGTAGTACAGTCATTTTCACAATGATGATTCTTCCAATCAAAGAACATGGTATATCTCTCTATCTCTTTGTAACATCTTTAATTTTTTCATCAGTGTCTTATAGTCTTCTGCATACAAGTCTTTTGTCTCCTTAGGTAGGTTTATTCCCAAGTATTGTATTCTTTTGGTTGCAATGGTAAATGGAAGTGTTTCCTTAATTTCTCTTTTAGATTTTTCATCATTAGTGTATGCGCGTGCAAGAGATTTTTGTCCATTTGTTTTCTTTCATGTTACTTTACAAATTTCATTGATTACCTCCAGTATTTTTCTGGTAGCTTCTTTAGGTTTCTATATGTACAGTATCATGTCATCTACAAACAGTAACAGCTTTACTTCTTTTTTTCTGAGTTGGATTCCTTTTATTTCTTTTTCTTCTTTGATTGCTGTGGCTAAAATTTCCAAAATTATGTTGAATAAATTGGTGAGAGTAGACAATCTTGTCTTGTTCCTGATCTTAGAGGAAATGGTTTCAGTTTTTCACCATTGAGAATGATGTTGGCTGTGGGTTTGTCATATATGACCTTTATTATGTTGAGGTAAGTGCACTCTATGCCTACTTTCTGGAGGGTTTTTATCATAAATTGGTGTTGAATTTTGTCAAAAGCTTTTTCTGCATCTATTGCGATGATCGTGTGGTTTTTATCCTTCAGTTTGTTAATATGGTTTATCACATTGTTTGACTTGCATATACTGAAGATTCCTTGCATTCTTGGATAAACCCTACCTGATCATGGTGTATGATCCTTTTAACGTGATGTAGGATTCCTTTTGTTAGTATTTTGTTCAGGAATTTTTCATCTATGTTCATCAGTGATATTGGTCCATAGTTTTCATCCTTTTGACATCTTTGTCTGGTTTTGGTGTCAGGGTGATGGTGGTCTCATAGAATGAGTTTGGGAGTGTTCCTCCCTCTGCTATATTTTGGGAGAGTTTGAGAATTATAGGTGTTAACTCTTCTCTAAATGTTTCATAGAATTCACCTATGAAGCCATCTGTTCTTGGGCTTTTGTTTGTTGTAAGATTTTTAATCACAGTTTCAATTTCAGTGCTTGTGATTGGTCTGTTATATTTTCTATATCTTCCTGGTTCAGTATCGGAAAGCACTGCTTTTCTAAGAATTTGTCCATTTCTTCAAGGTTGACCATTTTATTGACATATATTTGCTTGTAGTAATCTCTCCTGATCCTTTGTATATCTGCAGGGTCGGTTGTTACTTCTCCTTTTTTATTTCTATTTATTTGAGTCTTCTCCTTTATTGTCTTAGTGAGTCCTGCTAGTGCTTTATCAATTTTATTTATCTTCTCAAAGAGCCACCTTTTAGTTTTATTGATTTTTGCTATTGTTTCATTCATTTGTTTTTCATTTACTTCTATTTTGATCTATATTATTTCTTTCCTTCTGCTAACTTTGGAGGTTTCTTTTGTTCTTCCTTCTCTAATTGTTTTAGGTGTATGGTTAGGTTGTTTATTTGAGATATTTCTTGTTTCTTGAGGTAGTATTGTATTGCCATTAACTTCCCTCTTAGAACTACTTTTGCTGTATCCCATCGGTTTGGGGTCATCGTGTTTTCATTGTCATATTTTTCTAGAGATTTTTTGATTTCCTCTTTGATTTCTTCAGTGATCTCTTGATTATTTAGTAGTGTATCATTCAGCCTCCATATGTTTGTAATTATTACAGATTTCTTCCTCTAACTGATATCTAGTCGTATAGTTTTGTGGTTGGAAGAGATACTTGATACAATTTCAATTATTTTTTAGTTTACCAAGGCTTGATTTCTGACCCAAGATATGATCTATCTTGGAGAATTTACCATAAGCACTTGAGAAGAAAGTGTATTCTGCTGTTTTAGGATGGAATGTCCTAAAAATATCAATTAAGTTTCCTTGTTTAATATATCATTTAAAGCTTGTGTATCCTTATTTATTTTCATTATGGATGATTTGTCCATTGGTGAAAGTGGGGTGATAAATCCCCCTACTATTATTGTGTTATAGTCGATTTCACCTTTTATGGCTGTTAGCATTTGCCTTATGTATTAAGGCGCTCCTATGTTGAGTGCATAAATAGTTACAATTTTTACATCTTCTTCTTGGATTGATCCCTTGATTATTATGCAGTGTCCTTCTTTGTCCCTTGTAATAGTCTTTATTTTAAAGTCTATATTTTCTGATATGAGAATTGCTACTCCAGCTTTCTTTTGATTTCCATTTGCATGGAATATCTTTCTCCATCCCCTCACTTTCAGTCTGCATGTGTCCCTAGGTCTGAAGTGGGTCTCCTGTAGACAGCATATATACAGGTCTTGTTTTTGTATCCATTCAGCCAGTCTGTATCTTTTGGTTGGAGACTTTAATCCATTTATATTTAAGGTAGTTATTGATATGCATGTTCCTATTACCATTTTCTTAATTGTTTTGGGTTTGTTATTGTAGGTGTTTTCCTTCTCTTGTATTCCTGTCTAGAGAAGTTCCTTTAGCATTTGTTGTTAAGCTGGTTTGGTGGTGCTGAATTCTCTTAGATTTCACTTCTCTCTAAAGGTTTTAATTTCTCCATTGAACCTGAATGTGATCCTCCCTGGGTAAAGTAATCTTGGTTGTAGGTTTTCCCCTTTCATCACTCTAAATATGTCCTGCCACTCTCTTCTGGCTTGCAGAGTTTCTGCTGAAAGATCAGCTGTTAACCTTATGGAGATTACCGTCTATGTTATTTGTTGCTTTTTCCTTGCTGCTTTTAATATTTTTTCTTTGTATTACGTTTTTGATAGTTTGATTAATATGTGTCTTGGCATGTTTCTCCTTGGAGTTATCCTGTATGGGACTCTCTGTGCTTCCTGGACTTGATTGACTATTTCCTTTCCCATATTAGGGAAATTTTCAACTATAATCTCTTCAAATATTTTCTCAGTCCCTCTTTTTCTCTTCTTCTTCTGTGATCCCTATGATTCGAATGTTGGTGCCTCTAATTTTGTCCCAGAGTTCTCTGAGACTGTTCTAAATTCTTTTCATTCTTTTTTCTTTATTCTGCTCTGCTGTAGTTATTGTCACTATTTTTTCTTCCAAGTCGCTTAACTGTTCTTCTGCCTCAGTTATTCTACTATTGCTTCCTTCTAGAGAATTTTAAATTTCATTTATTGTGGTGTTCATCATTGTTTGTTTGCTCTTTAGTTCTTCTAGATCCTTGTTAAACGTTTCTTGTATTTTCTCCATTCTATTTCCAAGATTTTGGATCATCTTTACTATCATTACTCTGAATTCTTTTTCAGGTTGGCTACCTATTTTCTCTTCATTAGTTTGGTCTGGTGAGTTTTTACCATGCTCCTTCATCTTCTGTGTGTTTCTCTATCTTTTCATTTTGCTTAACTTTGGGGTCTCCTTTTCCCAGGCTGCAAGTTCTTAGTTCCCGTTTTTTTTGATGTCTGCTCTCTGTGGCTAAGGTTGGTTCAGTAGGCTGTGTAGGTTTCCTGGTGGAGCAGACTGGTGTCTGTCTTCTGGTGAATGAGGTTGGATCTTGTCTTTCTGTTGGACAGTACCACGTCCGGTGGTGTGTTTTGAGGTGTCTGTGACCTCAATTTGATTTTAGGCAGCCTCTCTGCTAATGGGTGGGGTTGTGTTCCTGTCTTACTAGTTGTTTTTCATTGTGTGTCCAGCACTGTTGCTTTCTGGTCCTTGAGTGGAGCTGGGTCTTAGTGTTGAGACAGAGATCTCTGGGAAAGCTGTTGCTGTTTGATATTACATGGAGCCGGGAGGCCTCTAGTTGACCAATGCTCTCCCACCTCAGAGGTGCATGCCTAACACCCGGCTGGAGCACCATGACCCTGGCAGCCACACAGCTCAGAAGAGGGAGAAATAAATAAAGAATAAAATAAAATAAAGTAAATTATTAAAATAAGAAATAATAATATTATTAAAAAGAAAAAAAAGAAAAAGAAAAAGAACAGAGCAACCAAACCAAAAAACAAATCCACCAATGATAACAATTGCTAAAAACTAAACAAAAAACAATTAAAACAAACAAAGAAACCGACAGACAGAACCCTAGTTCAAATGATAAACACAAAGCTATACAGAAAAATATTACACAAAGAAACATACATATACACCCTCACAAAAAGAGGAAAAGGAAAAAAAAATGTATATCTATATAGATATATAAATGAATAGAGAAAAAAAATCCAGAAACAAATCTACCAATGATAATAAACTCTAAATAGTAAACTAAAATAAACATAAAACCAGAAACAAATTATCTACAGAAAGCAAACCCCAATTCTCCAGTTGTTCCCAAAGTCCACCACCTCAATTTTGGGATGATTCGTTGTCTATTCAGGTATTCCACAGATGCACAGTACCTCAAGTTGATTGTGGAGATTTTATCCACTGCTCCTGAGGCTGCAGGAGAAATTTTCTTTTCTCTTCTTTGTTTGCACAGCTCCAGGGGTTCAGCTTTGGATTTGGTCCCGCCTCTGCATGGTGGTTGCCTGAGGGCATCTGTTCTTTGCTCAGACAGGACGGGGTTAAAGGAGCAGCTCATTTGGGGGCTCTGGCTCACTCAGGCCGGGGGGAAGGAGAGGTATGGAATGTGGGGCGATCCTGTGGCGGTAGAAGCCGACATGACGTTGCAATAGCCTGAGGCATGCCATGTGTTTTCCCCTGGAAGTTGTCCCTGGATCACGGGACCCTGGCAGTGGCAGGCTGCACAGGGTCCCGGGAGGGGACGTATGGATAGTGACTTGTGCTTGCACACAGGTTTCTTGGTGGCTGCAACAGCAGCCTTAACATTTCATGCCCATCTCTGGTGTCCACGCTGTTAGCTGCAGCTCAAGCCTGTCTCTGGAGATTGTTTAGGCAGTGGTCTGAATCCCCTTTCTTCACACACCCTGAAACAATGGTCTCTTGTCTCTAAGACAGTTCCAGTCTTTTTCCCGGACTCCCTCCTGGCCACCTGTGGCACACTAGCCCCCTTCAGGCTTTGTTCATGCAGCCAATCCCAGTCCTCTCCATGGGACCTGACCTCTGAAGCCTGAGCCTCAGCTCCCAGCCACCACCTGCCCCAGTGGGTGAGCAGACAAACCTCTCAGCTGGTTAGTGCTGGCTGGCACTGATCCTCTGTGTGGGAATCTCTCTGCTTTGCCCTCTGCACCCCTGTTGCTGTGCTCTCCTCTTTGGCTCCAAAGCTTCCCCTCCCCCCTGCCACTCCCCATCTCTGCCAGTGAAGGGGCTTCCTAGTGTGTGGAAACTTTTCCTCCTTCACTGTTACCTCCCAGAGGTGCAGGTCCTGTCCCTATTCTTTGTCTCTGTTTTTTCTTTTGCCCCACCCAGGTACGTGGGGAATTTCTTCACTTTTGGGAAATCTGAGGTCTTCTGCCAGCGTTCAGTAGGTTTTCTGTTGCATATATATTTTTAATTGTAATATCTTCTTCTTGGATCAATCCCTTGATCATTATGTAGTTTCCTTCCTTGTCTCTTGTAACATTCTTTATTTTAAAGTCTATATTATTTGATATGACTATTGCTACTCCAGCTTTCTTTTAATTTCCATTTGCATGGAATATCTTTTTCCATCCCCTCACTTTCAGTCTGTAGGTGTCACTAGGTCTGAAGTAGGTCTGTTGTAGACAGCATATATAGGGGTCTTGTTTTTGTATCCATTCATGAAGCCTTTGTCTTTTGGTTGGAGCATTTAATCCATTCACATTTAAGGTAATTATCAATATGTATGTTCCTATTACCATTTTCTTAATTGTTTTGGGTTTGTTTTTGTTGGTCCTTTTCTTCTCTTTTTTCCCCCCCTTAGAGAAGTTCCTTTAGCATTTGTTGTAGAGTTGGTTTGATGGTGCTGAATTCTCTTAGCTTTTGCTTGTCTGTAAAGCTTTTGATTTCTTCATTTAATCTGAATGCCATTGTGGCTGGGCAGAGTAATCTTGGTTGTAGGTTCTTCCCTTTCATCACTTGAAGTATATCATGCCACTCCCTTCTGGCTTGTAGAGTTTCTGCTGAGAAATCAGCTGTTAACTTTATGGAAGTTCCCTTGCATATTATTTGTCATGTTTCCCTTGTTGCTTTTAATAGATTTTCTTTGTCTTTAATTTTTGTCAGTTTGATTACTATGTGTCTTGGTGTGTTTCTCCTTGAGCTTATCCTGCCTGGGACTCTCTGAGCTTTCTGGATTTGGGTGGCTATTTCTTTTCCCATGTTAGGGATGTTTTTGACTATAATACATTCAAATATTTTCTCAGGTCCTTTCTCTCTCTCTTCTCATTCAGAGACCCCTATAAAGCGAATGCTAGTGAGCTTAATGTTGTCCCAGAGCTCTCTTAGGGTGCCTTCATTTCTTTTCATACTTTATTCTGTTCTGCAGCAGTGATTTCCACCATTCTGTCTTCCAGATCACTTATCCTTTCTTCTGCCTCAGTTATTCTGCTATTGATTCCATCTAGTGTATTTTTCATTTCAGTTATTGTATTGTTCGTCTCTGTTTGTTCTTTAATTCTTCTAGCTCTTTGTTCTTTAATTCTTCTAGGTCTTTATTAAATATTTCTTTTGTCTTATCAATCTTTGCCTCCATTCATTTTCCGTGGTCATGGATCATCTTCACTATCATTATTCTGAATCCTCTTTCTGGAATGTTGCCTATCTCCACTTCATTTAGTTGTTTTTCTCGTGTTTTATCTTGTTCCTTCATCTGGTACATAGCCCTCTGCATTTTCATCTTGTCTATCTTCCTGTGAATGTGGTGTTTGTTCCACAGGCTGCAGGATTGTAGTTCTTCTTGCTTCTGCTGTCTGTCCTCTGGTGGATGAGACTATCTAAGAGGCTTGTGTAAGTTTCCTGATGGGAGCGACTGTTGGTGGGTAGAGTTAGCTGTTGTTCTGGTGGGCACAGCTTGGTAAAATTTTAATCTGTTTGCCTGCTGAAGGGTGGGGCTGGGTCCCCTCCCTGTTGGCTTTTGGCCTGAGGTGACCCAACACTGGAGCCTACCCATCTTTTTGGTGGACCTAATGGTGGACTCTGAGAGGGCTAATGCCAAGGAGTACTTCCCAGAACTTCTTCCCCCAGTGTCCTTGTCCTTGTGGTGAGCCACAGCTGCCCCCTGCCTCTGCAGGAGATCCTCCAACACTAGCAGGTAGGTCTGATTCAGTCTGCTTTGAGGTCACTGTTCCTTCCCCCTGGGTCTTCATGTGCACACTATGTTGTGTGTGCCTTCCAAGAGTGAAGTCTCTTTTTCCCCATTCCTTTTGAAGTCCTGCCATCAAATACCACTAACCTTCAAAGTCTGATCCTCTAGGAATTCCTCCCTACATTGTCAGACCCCCAGGTTGGGAAGTCTAACATGGGCTCGGAACCTTCACTCCAGTGAGTGAACTTCTATGGAATAATTGTTCTCCAGTTTTTGAGTCACCCACACAGCAGTTATAGGATTTGATTTTATTGTGATTACATACCTCCTACCATCTCACTGTGGCTTCTCCTTTGCCTTTGGGTGTAGGATATCCTTTTTGGTGAGTCCCAATGTCTTCCTGTCAATGATTGTTCAGCAGTTAGTTGTGATTCCAGTGCTTTTGCAAGAGGGAGTGAGCGCATGTCTTTCTACTCTGCCATCTTGAACCAATCTCTCTTGTTTTAGTTTGCAATTCTCGTGTGACATATGATGTGGAGCATGTTTTCATATGCTTAATTGCCAACTGTATAACTTCTTTGGTTGAGGCATGTGTTCAGGTCTTTGGTCTATTTTTACTTGGGTTGTTCATTTTCTTATTTTTGAGTTTTATGAGTTCTTTTAATATTTTGGGTAACATTCCTTTACCAGATGTTTCTTTTGCAAATATTTTCCCTAGTATGTGGCCTGTCTTCTTATTCTCTTCTTGTCTCTTATTCTCTTATTCTTATCCTCTCAGTAATATTCTTTCATATTGATTGCATATTGAAATAATTGAATTAAATAAAATATATTACTAAAAGTATTTTTATTTTTTACCTTTGACTTTTCTTAATGTGGCTATCAAAAATATTTCAAGTTAATAAGTGACTGTTTTTTGTTATTCCAATTATATTCCTATTGGACAGAGTAGTCTTAGAATCTAACACTTGTCTTGAAAAAATCTTCCCCTTCACTGTGAAGCTTCTTGCAGAAAGCAATAATGTCAGGAATTCTGAGTTAAATAGTATAGTAATGAATTGAAGTGAACTGTGAAAATCTTTGAAAATAATTCACTGGAAAAAAGAGATTATTATATGTTACTACAGTCAAGTAAACTATCATGAAAAAGGAAACAGTTGCCCTAAGTCAATTCTACCAGCAAAAGTAAATGCTATTTTTTTATTCAAGGCTGAATATCTACTAGGATTCTGACCTCATACTAGGAAATAAATGTCAAACAATGCCTTAATTTCAAAACTCACGTGTCTATATTCTTTCTCAAAACACCTGGCCCATATGTATCTAACATCACTGCTCACCCCCTACATCAGACCCTCTTGGACTCTTCTGTTCTCAGCGCCTTGTCCTCGTGCTTTGCCTGAGCAGCCTTGAGCAGTCATGGAGGCCACAGAGGCCCAGAAACCCTGGCTGCTCCTGCTACTGGTAGACTGGAATGAAGAAACACACTGCAGCATATGGGATCTGGTTATCTGGGCAGCTGCCAGTGTTACAGGACACAGTCCAGAGCCATCAAGGGGGAAAGAGGGGGTCCTCTTGAATAGATCTTGATCAACAGGAAACATAAAATATCAAATATGCACAGATTCATCTCTCACTTTTACTTCTCTCCTCCAGTACAGCCATCTGGAGAGGTCCTGCAAAGCTTCATAGAACATAGGTCAGTACACTGGCCACCTCCCAGGTCCTGCATCCCTGACTAACATCCTGCTTCTGCAAATAACTGATTCCAAACATAGGATGTGAGTCCTAGGTGGGACAGAGAAGAAAAGCAGCAATAGGTTAATAGACTGTGTAAAAGTGGTTGGGGTCATGGATCAGAGGCCTCATGATATGGAGGTAATGTATGGAGTAAAGACAGAAAAAATATATTTCTCTAAATTAAAAAAAATAGTGTTTATCTCAAATTAAAAGATTTTTTAATTTACATGTGAAATAAAGGAGACTACCTTTCCAAGGGTTATTTCCAAATTCAGTTAGCTTTCCCAAGTCGAACTGAACTAATTTCTGTAAATACCAATTGACCCACTTTTTTACTATTATTTAGAAGTAAAATAAAGTTCCTCCAATAGAAATATTCTCTGACTTATTCTTAGGTCAGCTCCTACTAGTTGTGAATGTGACAGGAAAGCTAGCTCATTAGTGCTCTGTAGATGCTTGTGTGGGAAGTCTTAGCATCCTATTTTACTTTGCTATTTGACATTTTTCTCTCTAATGTGTAATCTATTGAGAGAAGCAAATCCTCAACTCATCCTGCTCAGTGGGAAGTAAAGAAATTGCTAATTATCTCTTCGTGAATCCATAAGTACTGTAAAATTTGGTTTGGGTGTTTTGTATACAGCATTAGTACACTAACACTCATTCTTCCACGTGTTGATCTAAAGGCTGAATGTCTACTGATACCAGCCTTTGTATTTGCACTAGGCATAAAAAATTGGAATACAGAGGAAAAGTTCCTTCAAATGTTTAGAAGTGGCTGGGAAACTTCTGGCACATTTTCATGGGAGCAAAGATAAAAGAAGCTTCTGAGG
Organism: Neophocaena asiaeorientalis asiaeorientalis; assembly: GCF_003031525.2. Classification (NCBI taxonomy): domain Eukaryota; kingdom Metazoa; phylum Chordata; class Mammalia; order Artiodactyla; family Phocoenidae; genus Neophocaena; species Neophocaena asiaeorientalis. Next base: position 374,040 of record NW_020185327.1, read on the forward strand.
AAAAAAAAAAGCTGGAGAAGAATATAATATACCCATATGGAGGGCCCCTTTCTAAAAGAAAAGTCAAAAATTGGCCATCCTTTGGGCTGAATTCAGCTCACAGACAGATTTTCTTCAGCTTATTCATTGTTTTTAATAAAGTGAATTAGTTGCCAAAATTTAAAAATTGGCAGGCTTCACATACAAATACAATCCATATTTCTGACTTCCAAACAGGAGGTTAATGGAGCAAACTGGTCCCTCGTTCCATGTGGCTTCTGTTGGCATTAGCAGAGGACCACGCTCTGGCTGGTTCACCCCTGTTCTCAACTGACCTGCTTCCCTTGTACATTTTAACTGCTTGTCACCTGAAGCCATTGATGTTTATGCTCTCTGTTAAGAATTTCTAAACTTATGGTTACCAGGAGCTAAGGGTGGGGGGAGGGATAAGTTGGGAGATTGGGATTGCATATACACACCACTATACATAAAATAGATAACCAGTAAGTACCTATTGTATAGCACACGGAACTCTACTCAATACTCAGTAATAATGGGGAAAGAGGCTACAAAAAGAGTTGAGATAGACAGATAGAGAGATAGATAGATAGATGGTAGATAGATGGACAGATATAAACACAGATATATATGTATAACCGATTCACTTTGCTGTACAGCAGAAACAAACACAACATTGTAAATCAACTGTACTCCAATAAAAAATAATAATAAATAAATAAGTTGCACCTGAGTTGTTAGTCATGTCTTTACCATTGGGAACTTCTAGGACAGTGGTTCTCATAATTGACTGCATTCTGGAGTCAACTACAGAACTTTAAACATTCTTATGTGTTACTTGAAAATGGCAGCCTAACTCCTGTGTATTCATTTTGTCTGAAATTGATGAAAGTGGCCATTCTCAGGTGTCCTCCAGAGGGCCTAGCACAGGGGTGGGTACCTATAGTTGTTTTTCTACAACTTGTTTGTGGATTGGGCCCCATGGCAGATTGTACTTTCTAAAGATGGTCTTCAGATATCTTCCAGTCCATATATTCTTAAAACTTGCCCTTCCTTTATAGAGAAATGAAGTTGACTTCTTTTGCCCTCAGGTCTGGGCTGGCTGGTGACTTGTTTGTAACCAATGGAATGTGATGGGAGTGACTCTGCTTTTGAGACAAGGAAATAAAGGTGATGTAACTTCCATCTTCTTCCCTGAGACTGTTACCTTTGGAGCCCTGAGACACCATGTAAGAAGTACAACTACCAGGAGACCACCTTGTGAGGAAGTGCAAACGAGTTGACACAGAGAGAGCACCTGGAGAAGAAAAAGAGAGAAGTAGGGTCAGCACAGCTGTCTCAGCCTATCGCAGTTCTGGCTCTAGCCATCACCTGATTGCCACTGATTGAGAGACCCTTAGCTGGAACTCCCAGGCCATGGAATCCCGGAACTATATATCAATAGCACTTTGAGTTATAATAATAAAATCATAGGTGTTGCTTTAAGCCACTAAGTTATGGTGTGATTTATTTATTTAGCAATAGTCAGTGAAACGCTTTTATTCCACTGATCATTCCTTGGATAGGGAAGGTCCTACTTAATCAGTGGTGTGCTGGTAAATGGTTAACAGCCAGCTGTCTGGACAGGAAAGCCCTGATTTGTAGTAGTGCTGGCTGATCACCTCGAGGTCTTTTCAAACTACCAGTGGGATACAATTCACAGTAGAGCTGGAAGGAGTTACCCAGTAGCACACCATTGTAGTTTTTCCACCACAGACTCTCAATAGATGTAAATACCCTCAAGAGCATAGAAAGCAGTAAATTGTAGAAAATAATTTTGATTGTTTATCTTTGTTTTTAATACAATTTACTTAATGTTAAATGTATACCACTTAGTATCTACTACTAGTTGTGTCTAACAACCAGCTCACCAAATTCCTGAGCAGTCAGATCTCCCCCCAGGACACCATTGTGCTTCCCCTTCTGTATCATTGTGTGTGCTTCTCAGCCATAAACACTACGGCTCAGGAGAACCATTTCAAATGACAGATAAGGTCTCTTTTGCACACATGTGTTTCACATCCAATCCATTACTCTCCCATTGTTTCACTGACCTTCAACAATCTGATTATCCATAATCAACATTGAAATCCATATCCCAGATCACTTTAGTAGGATTTATGAGTAGTATGTCTCACAGGTACCTCATATTCAGTTGAAGAAAAACTGGAGTTATCATCTTTCCCATCACCCCTTTTCTTCTTCAATCTTGCTTAATAACATCATAAGAGAGCTGGTCCCTGAGTATCCTTGAATTCCACCATCTCTCCCCACGGTCAGTCATCAGGAAATCCTGTTACTCCACTTCCTTCAGGTTTCTCAACTTTGTTTATTTCTCTCCATTTCAGATTTGACTATCATAGGTCAGGTATTGAGTCTTTCTTTTTTCTTTTTTTTAATCAAAATATAGTTGATTTACAATGTTGTGTTAGTTTCAGGTATACAGCAAAGTGATTCAGTTATACATATACATGTACCTATTCTTTTTCAAATTCTTTTCCAATTTAGCTTATTACAGAATACTGAGCAGAGTTCCATGTGCTGGACAGTAGGTCCTTGCTGTTTATTTTATATATAGTAGTGTGTACATGTTAATCCCAAACTCCTAATTTATCCCTCACCCCACTTTCCTCTTTGCTCACTACAAAAAAGTTCATTTTCTATGTCTGTGGGTCTATTTCTCTTTTGTAAATAAGTTCATTTGTGTCTTTCATTTTCAAATTCCACATATAAGGGATATCATATGACATACAATGGAATATTAGTCAGCCATAAAAAAGAATGAAATAATGCTATTTGCAGCAACTTGGGTGGACCTAGAAGTTATCATACTAAGTGAAGTAAGCCAGAGAAAGACAAACAAATATCATTTGATTCTTTCTTTATAGATGATTTCAATGGCTCCCCTAGCAGCCTCCCTACCTCTGGTCTTGAACTGTCCCTTCTTCACCCTGACCTCGGGGTTAATTTTTAATCATGCCATGTTTCTCTAGATTTTTCCCATTCTTTAAGGCTGTGAGAAGCAGTGGCACACATCATGAGCTTTCCTTCTGTGTGATTTCATTATCCAGTGAAGACAAACAGAGGAGTCCCAACTGAGGCACATGCAGGATTTATATACACATCTGCATTGATGCAGTGCCTTAACTCAGATTACATATGTAGTCTGACAAATAGTTTGAATTTTCCTTTAAACCTGTACATATCCTGCTTGTAGAATTTCACTACAGTTGAGGTAAATTGTTCATAGCTCATTTCAGAGATATTTCATCTTTGTATTTATATTCTTTAGCTAACCCAATCAGTGGAAGTTGAAATATATCTGAGAGATATTTGCTATTGTCTACAGATTGGTCTTAATTTTTCTCCTTCATTACACCCAGGGATAGAGCTGGAGTAATAGTTATTGGCACCTGATTTAATGTCTGGAGAAAAGTTTCCCTAGGGAGCTGTGTCACTTTGACCAAACTTAACAGGACCATCTGGGACTGATTTATGTGGACATCATATTGAAAAGAAAATCAGTTTATTTACCCAAACTGCACCTCTGAGCCATATTTTATTTAAGTGACAGCAGCTGCATAAGCAAAAATATATTGGATTTTTTATTAACCCTAATTCATATACTCAGTATTTTAATCTTAATCCTAAAGTACTTAGATTTAGCACAAGTTGCTAAAATGAATAAAATTCATTGGATCATAAAAGAAGATAGAAAAGTTAAATGATCTGAAATTCATTTTATACAAGACTTGTATTTTTCAATAAAGCTTCAGAAAACATGCCTATATTCTACAGGATAGAATATATTGCAATCACATTGGAGATTTCAATAATTTCTGATGTTCACAATGGATTATTTAGATGTTTATAGCAGAAGGGGAATGTTTTCCATCAAAATCTGCTGAAATATGTTTTCCATGGATATTTTTCTAATACAATCTTCATACAGTGGGCAAAAAGGAAAAAGCTTTAGAAAACAGTCTGTCTTAGAAAGAATAACAGATTTTACTGAAAGATCTTCATGTTCTCAATTCTCATATGGAGAGTTTTTCAGTTCTTTAAAATCTACCTCAATACAGACGGCAACACCTAAGAGTTGTCTTCACTTTCTGGTGCCTGCCTACTGAATGCTATTCTGTACTTGTCAGCCATGACCAAATGTTGTCAGTCTCCTCTTTATCAAAGGCACAAATGCCACTTGCAAGGATTTACCACTTCACTGTAAAAAGAAAAGATGGCATTTCCACACAACTGTCATGGAACTTCTTGGTATGCCACTTTGTTTTGATCATTTCCCATATAGATTGTGATGGATCCTGAGTTTAGGGTAGAAAACAAATTAGGATGAATTATTATAGGGTGTTATTTAGATTCTCATGGTGTGCCACTTTACCAAGAACACTGATGTATTCATTCACTACCCATCTATGTTTTCATGAAACATTTATTTAAATAGTGGTTGAAAGTAACTGAACACTTACTGTGTGCCAGGCCCAGTGCTCAGCATTTCATATACTATATTAGTATTGTTTTTTATCAGCCACACCATGTGGCTTGTGAGATCTTAGTTTCCTTACCAGGGATTAAACCCTGGCCTCAGCAGTGAAGTGCCGAGTCCTAACCACTAGACCACCAGGGAATTCTCTCAGCATTTCATATATTTACTAATATATACATATTATATATAACATATATATTCCCCTAAAAACTGTAGGAGGCATAGATACTATGGTTATGCATTGAAATTTATTTAATACCATTTTTGGAAAGAGGTTTATGTTAATTCAAAGAAGGGTAACATCTCATTTATCAACCAGCAAAATGTTGTTGCATGATCTTACAGCTCCTAAATGTCAATATTGATCCCCTACCTAGTATTCACTTATTCGTTCTAGTTAAAAGTCAGTCAGATATAATATATCTCATTTTGAAATAACAGTGTACAGGAGCAATGGATTAGAAAGAACAGAGACCCGAACTCCAGTGCCAACTCTGTCACCCACTGTGTGATCCTGCGTGGATGGATTCATCTCTTTTATTCAACTTCTTTGCATGTAAAATGGTTAGATATATACTGAAAAGATTGGTCACAGATTTAAAAGGTAATGATTTGTAATTGGCTGACACCTAGTGAGTTCTTAAGAGATATTTGTTCTCGGAACTATTCTGTCCTGGCAATAACTTTTTCTTACATTTGAGGTTAATTAAACTTAATATTCTGTATGAAAAAGTACATAAAGACTTTTTTCAAAGACATTTTTACATTTTTTCAATCTGTAGTTGCAAAGTAGAAAGAATGTTAGACTTGAATCCAAGAGTCTTGGGTTTGGGTCTTAAATGGACCAAACACTAACTGAGGTAGAGTCATTTAACTGCTCTGAACTAGCTTCGTTGTCTGTAAAAATGTACATATAAGAAGCCCTTTTCCTTACAAATATATCATTAATTACCCTGTAGTCAAGACCACTGAAAAAAACTCTTTGGATCTCAATATAGTGATATTTGTGAAATGCCTTTGTGTCACAATTGTCACAGACATTTTTTTAAACATCTTTATTGGAGTATAATTGTTTTACAGTGGTGTGTTAGTTTCTGTTCTATAACAAAGTGAATCAAATATACATATACATATATACCCATATCTCCTCCTTCTTGCATCTCCCTCCCACCCTCCCTATCCCACCTCTCTGGGTGGTCACAAAGCACTGAGCTGATCTCCCTGTGCTATGTGGCTGCTTCCCATTAGCTATCTATTTTATATTTGGTTGTGTATATATTTCCACGCCACTTTCTCACTTCGTACCAGCTTACCCTTTCCCCTCCCCATGTCCTCAAGACCATTCTCTATGTTTGTGTCTTTATTCCTGTCCTGACCCTAGGTCCTTCAAAATCTTTTATTTATTTATACATTTATTTTAGATTCCATATATAGGTACTAGCATATGATATTTGGTTTCCTCTTTCTGACTTACTTCACTCTTTAGGACAGACTCTAGGTCCATCCACCTCAGTACAAATAATATAATTTCGTTTCTTTTTATGGTTGAGTAATATTCCATTGTATATATGTGCCACATTTTCTTTATCCTTTCATCTGTTGAGGGACACTTAGTATTTTTCCATGTCCTGGCTATTGTAAATAGAGCTGCAATGAACACTGTGGTACATGACTCTTTTCGAATTACGGTTTTCTCAGGGTATATGCCCAGTAGTGGGATTGCTAGGTCGTACTGTAGTTATATTTTTAGTTTTTAAGGAAACTCCAGACTTCTCCACAGTGTCTGTATCAATTTACATTCTCACCAACAGTGCAAGAGGGTTCCCTTTTCTCCACACCGTGTCCAACATTTATTGTTTGTAGATTTTTAAATGATAGCCATTCTGACTGCTATGAGGTGATACCTCATTGTAGTTTTGGTTTGCATTTCTCTAATGATTAGTAATGTTGAGCATTCTTTCATGTGTTTGTTGGCAATCTATATATCTTCTTTGGAGAAATGTCTATTTAAGTCTTTTGACCATTTTTGGATTGAGTTATTTGTTTTTTTTGATATTGAGTTGCATGAGCTGCTTGTAAATTTTGGAGATTAAATCTTTTGTTATTTGCTTCATTTGCAAATATTTCTCCCATTCTGAGGGTTGTCTTATTGTCTTGTGTATGTTTTCCTATGCTGCACAAAAGCTTCTAAGTTTCATTAAGTCCCATTTGTTTATTTTGGTTTTATCTCCATTTCTCTAAGAGGTGGGTCAGAAAGGATCTTGCTGTGATTTATGACATAGAGTGTTTTGCCTATGTTTTCCTCTAAGAGTTTTGTAGTGTCTGGCCTTATATGTAGGGCTTTAATCCATTTTGAGTTTATTTTTGTGTATGGTGTTAGGGAGTGTTCTAACTTCATTCTTTTACATGTAGCTGTCCAGTTTTCCCAGCACCACTTATTGAAGAGGCTGTCTTTTCTCCATTGTATATTCTTGCCTACTTTATCAAAAATAAGGTGACCATGTGTGAGTGAGTTTATCTGTGGGTTTTCAATCCTGTTCCATTGATCTATATTTCTGTTTTTTTGCCAGTACCATACTGCCTTGATTACTGTAGCTTTGTAGTATAGTTTGAAGTCCAGGAGCCTGATTCCTCCAGCTCCATTTTTCTTTCTCAATATTGCTTAGACTATTTAGGGTCTTTTGTGTTTCCATACAAATTGTGGAATTTTTTGTTTTAGTTCTGTGAAAAATGCCATCGGTAGTTTGATAGGCATTGCATTGAATCTCTATATTGCTTTGTGTAGTATAGTCATTTTCACAATGTTGATTCCCCCAATCCAAGAACATGGTATATCTCTCCATTTATTTGTATCATCTTTAATTCTTTCATCAGTATCTTACAGATTTCAGCATAAAGGTCTTTTGTCTCCTTAGGTAGCTTTATACCTAGGTATTTTATTCTTTTGGCTGCAATGGTAAATGGGAGTGTTTCCTTAATTTCTCTTTCAGATATTTCATCATTAGTGTATAGGAATGCAAGAGATTTCTGTGCATTAAATTTGTATCGTGCTACTTTACGAAATTCATTGATCAGCTCTAGTAGTTTTCTGGTAGCCTCTTTCAGATTCTCTGTGCATAGCATCATGTGATCTGCAAACAGTGACAACTTTACTTCTTTTTTTCTAATTTGGATTCCTTTTATTTCTTTTTCTTCTCTGATTGCTGTGGATAAAACTTCCAAGACTATGTATAATAATAGTGGTGAGAGTGGACAACCTTGTCTTGTTCCTCATCTTAGAGGAAATGGTTTCAGTTTTTCACCATTGAGAATGATGTTGGCTTTAGGTTGTAATATATGGCCTATATTATGTTGAAGTAAGTTCCCTCTATGCCTACATTCTGGAGGTTTTATGATAAATGGGTGTTGAATTTTGTCAAAAGCTTTTTCTGCATCTATTGAGATGATCATATGGTTTTTCCCCTCAATTTGTTAATATGGTTTATCACGTTGAGGAATCCTTGCATCCCTGAGATAAATCTCACTTGATCGTGTTGTATGACCCTTTAAATGTGCCATTGGATTCTGTTTCCTAGAAGTTTGTTGAGTGTTTTTGCAACTATGTTAAACAGTGATATTGGCCTGTAGTTTTCTTTCTTTGTGACATCTTTGTCTAGTTTTGAAACCAAAGTGATAGTTGCCTCATAGAATGAGTTTGGGACTATTCCTCCTTCTGCTATATTTTGGAAGAGTTTGAGAAGGATAGGTGATAGCTCTTCTCTCAATGTTTGATAGAATTTGCCTGTGAAGCTATGTGGTCCTGGGCTTTTTTTTTTTAATGCAGTATGCGGGCCTCTCACTGCTGCAGCCTCTCCAGTTGCGGAGCACAGGCCCCGGACGCACAGGCCCAGTGGCCATGGCTCACGGACCCAGCCGCTGCGTGGCATGCAGGATGCTCCCGGACCGGGGCACAGACCCATGTCCCCTGCATCGGCAGGCGGACTCCCAACCACTGCGCCACCAGGGAAGCCCTGGAAGATTTTTAATCACAGTGTCAATTTCATCGCTTGTGATTGGTCTGTTTATATTTTCTGTTTCTTCTTGGTTCAGTCACTGAAGGTTGTGCTTTTCTAAGAATTTGTCCATTTCTTCCAGGTTGTCCATTTTATTGGCATATAGTTGCTTGCAGTAATAATCTCTCATGATCCTTTTTATTTCTGCAGGGTCAGTTTTTACTTCTCCTTTTTCATTTCTAACTCTATTGATTTGAGTCTTCTCCCTTTTTTGTTGTTGAGTCTGGCTAGTGGTTTATCTTCTCTAAGAACCAGCTTTAACTTTATTGATTTTTGCTACTGTTTCCTTCATTTCTTTTTCATTTATTTCTGATCTGATCTTTAGGATTTCTTTCCTTCTGCTAACTTTAGGGGTTTTTTTTTTTGTTCTTTCTTCCCTAACTGCTTTAGGTGTAAGGTTATGTTGTTTATTTGAGATGCTTCTTGTTTCTTTAGGTAGGATTTTATTGCTATAAACTTCCCTCTTAGAACTGCTTTTGCTGCATCCCCTAGGTTTTGGGTGGTCGTGTTTTCATTGTCATTTGTTTCTAGGGATTTTTTGATTTCCTCTTTGATTTCTTCAGTGATCTCTTGGTAATTTACTAGTGTATTGTTTAGCCTCCATGTGTTTGTATTTTTTACAGATTTTTTCCTGTAATTGATATCTATCTCATAGCATTGTGGTTGGAAAAGATATTTGATACCATTTCAATTTTCTTAAATTTACCAAGGATTAATTTGTGATCCAAGATATGATCTATCCTGGAAATGTTCCATGAACACTTGAGAAGAAAGTATATTCTTTTGTTTTAGGATGGAATGTCCTAAAAATATCAATAAAGTTCCCTTGCTTAACATATCATTTAAAGCTTGTGTATCCTTATTTATTTTCATTTTGGATGATCTGTCCTTGGTGAAAATGGGGTTTAAAGTTCCCTACTTTGATTGTGTTACTGCCGATTTTCCCTTTTATGGTTGTTAGCATTTGCCATATATATTGAGGTGCTCCTATGTTGGGTGTATAAATATTTACAATTTTTATATCTTCTTTATGGATTGATCCCTTGATCATTATGTAGTATCCTTCTTTGTCTCTTGTAATAATCTTTATTTTAAAGTCAATTTTGTCTGATATGAGAATAGCTACCCCAGCTTTCTTTTGATTTCCACTTGCATGGAATATCTTTTTCCATCCCCTCACTTTCAGTCTCTCTGTGTCCCTAAATCTGAAGTGTGTCTCCTGTAGACAGCATATGTATAGGTCCTGTTTCTGTATCCATTCAGACAGTCTATGTATTTTGGTTGGAACACTTAATCCATTTATATTTAAGGTAGTTATTGATACGTATGTTCTTATTACCATTTTCTTAACTTTAAGGGGTTTGTTATTGCAGGTCTTTTCCTTCTCTTGTATTTCCTGCCTGGAGAAGTTCCTTTAGCATTTGTTGTAATGCTGGTTTGGTGTTGCTGAATTCTCTTAGCTTTTGCTTGTCTGTAAAGCTTTTAATTTCTCTTTTGAATCTGAATGAGATCCTTGCTGGGTAGACTAATCTTGGTTGTAGGTTTTTCCCTTTCATCACTTTAAATATGTCCTCTCACCCCCTTCTCTCTCACAGAGTTTCTGCTGAAAGATCTGCTGTTAACCATATGGGGATTTCCTTGTATGTTTTTTGCTGCTTTTCCCTTGCTGCTTTTAATATTTTTTCTTTGTGTTTACTTTTTGATAGTTTGATTAATATGTGTCTTGGCATGTTTCTCCTTGGATTTATCCTGTATGGGACTCTGTGTGCTTCCTGGGCTTGACTAACTATTTCCTGTCCCGTATTTGGGAAGTTTTCAACTATAATCTCCTCAAATATTTTCTCAGTCCTTTTCTTTTTCTCTTCTTTTCTGGGACACTTATAATTTGACCTTTAGTTCATTTAATGTTGCCCCAGAGGTCTCTGAGACTGTCCAAAATTCTTTTAATTCTTTTTTCTTTATTCTGCTCTGCAGGAGTTAGTTCCAGTATTTTACCTTTCAGGTCACTTATCCGTTCTTCTGCCTCAGTTATTCTGCTATTGCTTCCTTCTAGAGGATTTTAAATTTCATTTATTGTGGTGTTCATCATTGTTTGTTTGCTCTTTCACTCTTCTAGGTCCTTATTAAACATTTCTTATATTTTCTTCATTCAATTCCCAGATTTTGGATCATCTTTACTATCATTACTCTGAATTCTTTTTTAGGTAGACTGCCTATTTCCTCTTCATTTGTTTGATGGTGGGTTTTTGCTTTGCTCCTTCATCTGCTGTGTGTTTCTCTGTCTTCTCATTTTGCTTAACTTAATGTGTTTGAGATCTCCTTTGAGCAGGCTGCAGGTTCATAGTTCCCATCATTTTTGGTGTCTGCCCCCAGTGGCTAAGGTTGTTTCAGTGAGTTTTGTAGGCTTCCTTGTGTGGGGGACCTGTGTCTGTGTTCTGGTGGATGAGGCTGGATATTTTCTTTCTGGTGGGCAGGACCACGTCCGGTGGTGTGTATTTGGTTTTCTGTGACCTGATTATGATTTTAGGCAGCCCCTCTGCTTATGGGCAGGTTTGTGTTCCTCTCTTGCTAGTTGTTTTGCATAGGGTGTCCAGCACTGTAGCCTGCTGGTCATTGAGTGGATCTGGGTCTAAGCATTGAGATGGAGATCTCTGGGAGAGCTTTTACTGTTTGATATTATGTGGTGCTGGGAGGTCTCTGGTGGACCAATGTCCTGAACTCGGCGCTCCCACCTCAGAAGCACAGGCTTGACACCTGACTGGAGCACCAAAACACTGTAAGCCACATGGCTCAATAGAAAAGGGAGAAAAAAGAAAGAAAGAAAAAAATAAATAAAAAGTTATTAAAATAAAAAATATTATTTAAAAAAATTAAGTAATGAATAAAAAGGAAGAGTACAACCAAACCAAAAAACAAATCTACCAGTGATAACAAGCACTAGAAACTATACTAAAAAAATAACCCTAAAAAAAACGCACAGCCCCTGGGGTTCAGCTTTAGATTTGGCCCTGCCTCTGCATATAGGTCGCCTGAGGGCATCTGTTCCCTGCTCAGACAGGACGAGATTAAGGAAGCAGCTGATCAGGGGGCTCTGGCTCACTCAGGCTGGGGGAAGGGAGGGGTACAGAATGTGGGGCAACCCTGCAGTGGCAGAGGCTGGTGTGATGTTGCAACAGTCTGAGGCACACCATGTGTTCTCCCCGGATGTTGTCCCTGGATCACGGGACCCTGGCAATGGCGAGCTGCACAGGCTCCTAGGAAGGGAGGTGTGGGTAGGGATCTGTGCTTGCACATAGGCTTCTTGGTGGCTGCAGCAGCAGCGTTAATGTCTCATGCCCATCTCTGGGGTCTGTGCTGATAGTCACAGCTCACGCCCATCTCTGGAGCTCATTTAGGTGGTGCTCTGAATCCCCTCTCCACCTTGTCACACTGAAACAATGGTCTCTTGCCTCTTAGGCAGATCCAGACATTTTTCCGGGCTCCCTCCTGGCTAGCTGTGGCGCACTAGCCCGCTTCAGGCTGTGTTCACGCCACCAACCCCAGTCCTCTCCCGGAATCTGACCTCCAAAGCCAGAGCCTCAGCTCCCAGCTCCCACCTACCTTGGCGGGTGAGTAGACAAGCCTTTCAGGCTGGTGAGTGCTGGTCTGCACCGATCCTCTGTGCGGGAATCTCTCCACTTTACCCTCTGCACCCCTGTTGCTGAGCTCTCCTCTGTGGCTCTGAAGCTTCCCCCACCCCCCACCCAGCTCCCATCTCCACCAGTGAAGGGGCTTCCTAGTGTATGGAAACTTTTCCTCCTTCACAGCTCCCTCCCACTGGTGCAGGTCCCATCCCTATTCTTTTGTCTCTGTTTTTTCTTTTTTTCTTTTGCCCTCCCCAGGTATGTGGGGAGTTTCTTGCCTTTTGGGAAGTCTGAGTTCTTCTGCCAGCATTCAGTAGGTGTTCTGTAGGAGTTGTTCCACATATAGATGTATTTCTGATGTATTTGTGGGGAGGAAGGTGATCTCCACGTCTTACTCTTCTGCCATCTTGAAGGTCTCTCCATCACTGGCATTTTAAGCATCTTTTTTTTTTTAATTCGATGGTTGACTACAACAGTTTCTGATCATTAGCAACAAGACCCAAGCCAAGACCAATCAAGGTTATCCTAAAACAGCCAAGTCAACAAGGTGGATTTAAACTCTTAAAAATATAATAAATGCCTGTTGTTATGTTTTTAAGACTGAAACCATTTGTTACACAATAGCTTACTGATATATTGTACTTTAAATTCTGGCCCATCTCCTACTGATTCTCGGCAGAGTTCTCTAATTCTCCTGGTTCAAAGTATTTTCTTCTTCTTTTAAATGTCTATGGCATACAACATTTCCACCATTAATTGACAGTCAATACCTTGGAGCGCTTGCATATATTTTTATATCTCTAATCTGGTAGCACTTGCCTAGTTTAAGAATATCTAGTCCTCTTTCAATCCATAGTTCCTAACTCAAGTCCTTATGCAGCTCAGGGAATATATAAGTATTTATTCCTTTGATTAATACACTCTTTTCAACCCCATCTGATTTTTTAAAATAAAATGGCATTATATTCATTCTACAGCACTAGTTCTCAACAATTCTGACTTAATTAAATTAGGGTGAGTCCTGGGCATTGGTATTTCAAAAGTTTTCCAGGAGATTATAATATATATCCAGGATTAAGAATTACAGCGTTCAGCTTGGCTCTGAGTGGATTAAGTCTTTAGAGCACTTTTTTTAAAGGCAAAGGGGACTTCCCTGGCAGTCCAGTGGTTAAGGCTCTGCACTTCCATTGCATGGGATGCAGATTTGATCCCTAGTTGGGGAACTAAGGTCCCACATGCCTAGCAGCCAAAAAGAGCCATTTATCCAGCCATGTTCACTTACTCCAGCTAGTAATCGTTGACTACCCCTTACAAATCTGCTCAGTCTTTTTGTTTATTAACATCCTCCTGCCCCAGCCAGTTCCCCTGTTTCACTCCTGCTCCCAAGCAGAGCTATATGAACTCCTTGTTACTCTTTATACTTTAAATGCAAACAAATCCTTTAAAACCAGATTGATTCAGCAGAGAGGAAGAGATAGCACCGAGTGGTATGTTGGTATTTTTATAACTTCTAAGTGAACAATCCATTTTAAATGATTAATTCCATTACACTGCAATTTATGTCTAGTGCCAGCTAATGAAATAAATTAGTTTTAACATCAATTCAACACTCTTCCTTTTCTCACATGCTCTCATTAACTTCATCCTGAATGTTTTACTACAACAATTTCTCTGCCACGCCAGCTGCACCATTACTGGACTTTTCTTATTGATTACTGAAAAGTCAGATGTAAGAAAGACAATTGAGCAGGGAGTTGGTTACTATGATCAGTTTACAGTCTAGGGGTGAAAATGTCATCAACAATGTATTTATTCTCTTGCCTATTTATTTTCTAGAGGAAATGGTATATTTCTGACCCTATGTATATTAAGAGGCTCTGATAGATATGTAGGTTCTACAACAGTTTTCAGGAATGATTTATTGATTTATTCCATTAAATAATAATGTTACAAATGTTGCAGTACATTTCTGTTTTTATAGTGCTTTCTCATCCACTACTTTGAATCTTCATGGAAAACCTAAAAAATCAGAAAAGTAGACATTTAAGCCACATTCTATTAATGAAGAAACTATAAGTCAGAAGGCTTATGCAAGTGACCTTAGGCTCCTTAGTGGCAGTTAGAACCAGACTTTTCCTTTTCCCCATTATCCTTCAAAGTCAAGAATCATAAGTTAAGAAGGTGGGTTTGGAGAATCTGACTGGTAAGTTGTGTAGTAAGGAAAGACAATTCTGTGTAGAAAAGAGCTATATCCTACACACTCTTAAATGTTAGAATGGAAAAATTGACCCTAAACACTCCACTGAATGACCACAGTATCAGAAATGCCAACATATAGGGTACACGTTGTCTGACATCTCAAGCAATGTTTTGAATACATAATCCATTTCCTTTCATGGAGACTCCATTTAAATCCAATTGACCCCAGATGCAACACATCATATTAAATTAATGTATCTATAAACTCATTTAACAAGCCCCCCAGTAAAAGCCAGTGAGACTGTGGTCTAGAATGAATACATTTTGATAGTCAGGTGAGGGGTGGATTCAAAGACCCTTTAGGAGAGAAGAGCCAGAGGGATATTGAAATGAGCATCCTTGGAGTTGGTATTCAGAGAAGCAGGATGGAAAGAAGGTGATGTACCAAGCACTTAGAAGAGGATGTGGAGCCAGTGTTTCCTGTTCCATTATTTTGCAGAGGGTCATGTCTCAATAGCATGGAGTAATGTAAAGGATGTCAACCTTGCAACCAGAGAGGCAAAATTCCTTTCATCATTGTACCAGCTGAGAGATATTGAAAAGTTGTTTCATATTTCTGAGTCTCTGTGTCATCATTTCAGAAAAATATGTTACCATTGATGAAATGAACTAAGAGATTTAAAACTTCCCCAAAATATAATGTGCACTCAAAAAATGTTTTCTCCCTTCATCTCTTCCCCCTAATAACTATTACAATCCCCAAAACTTCTAAGTTTTAAAATATTTATCTTTGTAGTGGTTAAAAGTTCAGAATATGCAGTTTTATATACAAAGGGGCAAATTTTGTCTTTATCACTTACAACGGTAATCTTGGACAAGCAATTTAATCACACGATTTAAGGAATGTCTGACTTCCTTATTTATAAAATAGTACATACTTCATATTGTTATAGTAAAGAATACATGAGGAAATATAGGAAAGGTCTCAGTGCATGGCTTACAGTAAGCCCTCAGTAAGCCCTCCTCATTCCCTGCATTATTTTATACTATCTGCAGGATCTTGACCTTCACTCTATCTCCCTCACAAGCCTCTCCTTAGCAGTGTGCTAGTCACCACCTGTGGACAACCTAGGTTTGGCTGGTGTCCCTTTTTTGAGGCAGAGTACATTTGTCTCTGTCTGCTAGCATCACTTTCCCTCAATTTCCCCTGGATGGACACACTGGCCACCTACTGACTGAAGCACAGCTGTATCTTCCCACTGAGCATCTTTGCTCCAGGCAAGCTCAGCCAGGTGCTTTTAGGCTTTTGGCGTGTTTCTAGGTAA
Source organism: Neophocaena asiaeorientalis asiaeorientalis (assembly GCF_003031525.2). Lineage (NCBI taxonomy): Eukaryota > Metazoa > Chordata > Mammalia > Artiodactyla > Phocoenidae > Neophocaena > Neophocaena asiaeorientalis. The sequence continues at coordinate 389,776 of NW_020185327.1, forward strand.
TGGCTACCCACATAGCAGTTTGCAAGTTGAAGGTGCATGCTTCATCGTTCTGTGATTTGCATATGTAAGATGAACTGGCTTATTTCAGCTTTAAAAGTATTGTGATGGTCATATTTTAAAGTGAAAAGAATTCGACTTGAAATATAATATTGATATTTTTCTCTTTGGTGTGTATTCTCAAATGGAATATCTGTTATTTAGATATTCATGATTGAGATAGAATCAGCATGTGAAAACTGTTCAAAGTCAGATAATATATTGGAATATATTGGATCTGTTTTATTTTAAAGTCCAGATGATTAAAACAAAAAGATGTTTAGCTATTCAATTTTTAAGCTAAACCAATTTGGAGGAGTCTGGCAAAATTGCAGGTAGCAGGTTTTATTGCTAACATTCTAATAGTCAATCAATCCCTTGATGACAATGGTTTTCTTGTCTCCTACCTGCATTTTGTTCTGGTTTCAAGCACACTTCAGCCTATTAAGTGTTTGGAAATTTTCAATACTCATTCACCACATCTTAAATTTTTAGAAAACTCTTGTCTCACATCAATTTAAAAAGGTTTAGATCTTTGATCCTATTCCTGGATTCCTGGAGGAACTGGAGTTTAGAGACTGAATTAGAGGAAAGAGTAGACGGTTCACCTCTCTGCTCCTTTCCTTGCTCACTCTTTGACCTTGGGTGCATTGTGGAATCTCCCTGAAGCATAGATCCCTCCAACAGCTGACTCTGAGTTTGGGTAGGACACAGTATATGGGAGCTAGCCTTCATATGAGGCCCTTGGAAAACACAAGAGAGAAGAGACCATAATATATGCTTGTTTGGGGGTGGGGAGGGATTCTTGGTCCTCAGCCTCTTCTCTCAGTATTTAGCAATAACCCCAAAGAAATAATTTGTCACTAAATAATATTACAAAAGTTAACTAGTTGCCTTTACATTCTCCTGGAGTAAGAGTTACTAAACATGTTCACACTGATTTTTCATTAAGCCAGAAGTTCAGGTGTGTTTGATAAATAAAGTTATTTTATGTTTGAAAGCTGTCATGATGTCTAAATCATGAAAGTCCTAGAGGGAAAATAATAAAAGGGAACCTTAATGCTAAAATATAAACTACTGACCTGAACCTACAGGTTGAACTTAGTCATTTTAATTTGTATTTCAATTACTTCTCATTCTTCTCATCAATAGAGAAAAAATAAGTGGTTTATAGGAGAGTTACCTCTATCCACATCACAGAGACAATGCTACCCAATGCTATTTTCCCCTATTTCAAATCTCTCAAACACACATTATCTCATTGAATTCTTTTTTTAAAATTTATTTTTTGAAACATAGTTGATTTACAAGGTTGTGTTACTTTTTGCTGTACAACAAAGTGATCCAGTTACATACACACACACACACACACACACACACACACATATATATACACACATTCTTTTTCATATTCTTTTCTATTATGGTTTATCACAGGATATTGAATAGAGTTCCCTGTGCTCTACAGTAGGACCTTGTTGTTTATCCATTCTCTATATGATAGTTTGCATCTGCTAATCCCAAACTCCCAATCCATCCCGCCCCCACCTCCCCTTGGCAACCATAGGTCTGTTCTCTACACCTGTGTATCTCATTGAATTCTCATAACACACTTGAGGGTTCCTACACAGGGTTTGGGATAGATGAGGAAACTGAGACTCAGGAAGGCCAAGAGACCTTCATAAGGTCAGAGAATTATGCAGTGACTGGCTTTGGGCTAGAGCTAGGGTTTTGATTTGCCAAAGAGCTGCAGTTAACACATGTGAACTCAGCATAAATTGGACTGATCCCATGATCACCCTGGCCAGAAAACACGTCCCCTGAGTCGCTGCTTGGATCTTTTTATTATCAACAGTCATTAGAAGACCAGCCAGACATTGGGAGCCATCCAGGCAGGGACGGGTGAATAAGAGGAAGTACAAAGGACACACGACAGATGTGACCTGGAGCTGTCAGGATAGCAGGCTGGGAAGATGGAAGAGGACCACTTATCAGGACGCTTATCTCCCAGAAAAGTTGGAAGAAGCACAGTGGGAAAGGATGCACAGGACCCCAGGGACACTGACCTGGGCTACGGCAGCACAGGCAAGCCAGGACCGGCAGCAACAGACTGAAGTCCTCCTGACACTGAGTCCGTGAATCCTGCAGGTCCCAGTGCCCAGGATTCTGCACCACTGCAGACCTCATGCCCACTGACTTAACCTCTGCTTCCAGACACCAGCTGGTCTGCAGAGACAAGGCATTAATTAGAATAACTGGGTCAAATCATCACAGAGAATTAATGATTCACCAGCCTCCCCCTGAGCACCATGGTGTGTCTAACAAAGAGGGCAACTCCTAGAATCGCCACAGACAATAAACCTTCCTGAACTTCTGCAACACTGCACGTGTCCAGGGGACAGTTCATCTGGAGTAAAACAACTTTCCCTGTTCCAGTTTTGGCTGATCTGGTCAATAAAGACACTTGTTTAACTGATTTTTTTTTTTTTCAGATAAGATCTTGGATGTTAGATGGCATGACAGCACGAAAGCATTACACACACCATTACTGCAATTGAACCACACACAAATGTTCTCTTCCTCAAAAGAAAGACGGAAAAAGAAAAAAAAATACTACAGTGTTCCTTTTCCTTCACTCTTGTTCCAGAACTACAGGGAGGATTCTGGTATTTTGACAGACATTATATTCTTTTTTTTTTTTTTTGCGGTACGCGGGCCTCTCACTGCTGTGGCCTCTCCCGTTGCGGAGCACAGGCTCCGGACGCGCAGGCTCAGCGGCCATTTTTCACGGGCCCAGCCACTCCGCGGCATATGGGGATCCTCCCAGACCGGGACACGAACCTGCGTCCCCTGCATTGGCAGGCGGACTCTCAACCACTGTGCCACCAGGGAAGCTCAACAGACATTATATTCTGATGTGTGGTTATATTTCCTTCACCAGAAAGCAGTGGGTGCAAAACAGTGAGAATACGAAACTCATACCTGTGATACTGACACCATGCTAGGTATGTTTTACTTGTTTTTAATTTTTTTATAAGCAATTATGGGAATATAGTTGATTTACAATGTTGTGTTACTTTCAGGTGTACAGCAAAGAGAATCATTTATACATATACATATATCCACTCTTTTTTAGATCATTTTCTCATATAGGCCATTACAGATTATTGAGTATAATTCCCTGTGCTGTACAGTAGGTCCTTATTAGTGATCTATTTATATACACTAGTGTGTATATCTGGTCAGAATGACCATTGTCAAAAAGTCTACAAACAATAAATGCTGGAGAGGGTGTGGAGAAAAGGGAACCCTCCTGCACTGTTGGCGGGAATGTAAATTGGTGCAGCCACTTTGGAGAAAAGTATAGAGCTTCCTTAAAAAAATAAAAATAGAACTACCATATGGCCCAGCAATCCCACTCCTGGGCATATATCCAGAGAAAACCAAAATTCGAAAAGATACATGCACCCCAAACCCAAATTCAAAAAGATACATGCACCCCAATGTTCATTGCAGCGCTATTTTTTTATTTTTATTTTTTTTGCGGTACTCGGGCCTCTCACTGTTGTGGCCTCTCCCGTTGCAGAGCACAGGCTCCGGATGTGCAGGCTCAGCGGCCATGGCTCACGGGCCCAGCCACTCCGCGGCATGTGGGATCCTCCCAGATGGGGGCACGAACCCGCTTCCCCTGCATCGGCAGGCGGACTCTCAACCACTGTGCCACCAGGGAATCCCAGCGCTATTTTTTTTTAATACAATAATCGTATAAAGTAAATATTATCTCCAGATGATGTAAGAGAAAAGTCAGCATAGGATCCGTTATGCACCTTGCCTGTAGTTATACAGAGAGGGAATGACAGAACTGGAGTCAAAGGAGCCTAACTTCACAGCCTATGTACTTTCCAATGTGAATACACATATCCATCTTACTAGCTCCGTCTTGTTAAGAACTGACAGCCCATGGCACCTCTGCTCTGAGATATTTGCCTAAAAATTAAAGGCTGATTAGTTATGAACTGAGACATGCAGTAAAACATTCAATATTCTGCATTTGGAAGAAGGTAAAATTCCCACCTCAAATTCTTCCTGCCTTCTGAATTCTGGAAAGTCAAAACACTCCGAGTTGCTGACTTTCAATCCAGAAAATTAATTCTGAAGAAACAAACAAGAAACCCCTATTTTTTCCAGATGTGTACAGTGTCATCAATTGCATCCCAGACCGACATCTGTCAACAAGGTTGGAAGTCCAGTGTAGAAAAAAGAGCTTCCAGAAAACATCAGGTCAGTAGGGCCGTGCCTGTGGCCTTTTCAGTGTCAGCAAATAACCCACATTTGTAAGGTGGTGATAAAGTCATCTAAAAGGCACTGAAAAAGGCTGGCATAGATTACATTCTTCATGAGGGTGAGCCCATGGCTATGATCTAGCCAACACAGGTGCGTGAAAAGCTAGTTAAAAAATAACTTCAAGTTCCTAATGGCTTTGGGGAAATAGCATAATTACTCATCACACTGTTTACCCTCAAATTCCAATGATTTTGAGACCCGATGATGACACCCATGCATTCTTATATTTCAGGCTAGAAGAACTAGCATTATACACATTTTCTCATTTAAATCCCATAATAAAGTTATAAAGTAGATAATATTTATTCCCCTTATGAAGAAAAAAAAGGAAAGAAAAATTGAGTTTTGCAGAGATTAGACAATACCAGGAAGGCCACAATTAAAACTATTAAAATTGAGATTCACAATTGGCTTTCATGGTAGAATTTCAGGCACTTGAAAATCACTGAGCGTGTGTGTATGTTTGCGTATGTACGTGTCTGTGCACGTGTATATATAAACACACTTTGAAGACTGGAGTGATTTGAGTGCTTTTTAAATCACACCACATTACTATGAGTAACCTCCTAGCTATTATCTTGAAATGTGTTTTTTCTTAAGTGTAATTGATAGTGAGATTATAAAACTTTAAGGGGGCCTGGAGATCATATTAGCCAAGGCCCTTATTTTATAAAGAAGGACTCAAAGCCCCCAGGGTAGTGCTGAATTACTCATGACCCACATTCATCAAATCGAATGTGTTCCAAGCTCAGTGTTTATCCTGCTTTTAATACACTGCCTCATAGATGGCAAAGCATTCTCACACACACACACACACACACACACACACACACACACCCACGTGGACATGTGCGTGCGCACGTGCCAGTGAAAGAAAAGCTATTTTTCACCCCAGATTACGTTTCCTTTTACTGAAATCTCCACTGATTCTTCTCCCTGAATGCCCAGGTATTCACTCCATTAGCATCTTCACCGGGGAAAAAGAAAAGATGATCAGAAACAGAAAGTGGCAGAAAAGCCAGGAAAACTCCCACTCCTGCCTGCAGCTTTGAATGCCTACTACAATCTCCTTCACTTTCTTTCCTTATTCCCCAGGACTCCTCGTTAAGAAAAACACTCATTGCTCGCCTCTTGCAGGCACTGAGGGATCCTGGCCCTCGCGGAGCATCCCGCAGGCACTGTGAGACGCAGGCCCTCTCCCTGGGAGGGATGGAGGGAGAGGGGATGCCCAGCGGAAACTTCCACTACCCCCTTTCTTTTCTTCTGTCTTCAGAAGGAGAAATGGAGTCAGGGAGGAATTCAGTGACAATTCAACCAAACACAAAGGCAGTCACAATGTAGCAGCTGCCACAAGAAGATGGAATGAAGAGTGGTGCATCGTGTGGGGACCCCTCCTCTGCCCCGCCCAACAGCAACGCAGCCGGCATCTGGATCATCCTTCCCTCGCAACAGCCTCTTTGAGAAGCCACGCTTTGTGTGCAGCGCTTTGCAGAATTAGAGAAAGCAAAAGTCCACGGGCCGATGCCCCTCTCACCCTGGCGTTTGTGGAGCTGGCGGTTTTTGCTGCCGCTGGCGGGTCAGGATTTGTCTCTGAACTGCAGCCAGGGGTGGACGGAGTGCTAGGTCCCTGAGGTGAAAGTTTTGTTAAAGCTGCTGGTTCATTTTGACTGAGGCTCGGGGCTCAGCCTTACCCAGTCAGGAAAATCTAGATCGCTTTGCAGGCCCACTGAGTCCCTTTCAGAGCCGAAGTCCTCCCCGGGACCAGGGGTTTGACCGTAGTTCAGGAACAGAGAGGACGTCAGCCTGGGTCTTCCTCGGACACTATGGAGCACAGGCATCCTTGACTAAGTTACTTCTCCCCTCTGGCGCTCAATTTCCAGCTGTGTTAAATGAATATTTGATCAAAAGAAGCATTTTTAGATATGAACCCCCATCTCCAAAGATAAATTGATAGGAAAACCCTATACGTGGAACAAACACAAACTACTCTGGTTGAAGCAGCAGGAAGACAGGCTGGGTGCTGATGAGGAAGAGCCCTTAGAATCATGGCAGAAATGAAGAAGATGTTCAGAAAATGTGCCATATTATCTCTTCCCTCATTTTATGTTAGACTTACCCTAACATTTGGAAAACAGTAATTTGAAATATAACTCTTGATTCTTGAAGCTGCCCATCAAAAATATATATATGTTATGTAAAATACCCAGCAGTCACCTCTATCCAAAATTTGAATACATTTTTCTTCATAGCTCTTACTGTTATCTGACATCATACTGTGATTTTATTTGCTCATGTGTTTATTGTACGTGTCTCGCATTAGATTCACTCTCCATGGGGATCTGGATTCCATCTGCTTTGCTAGTCACTATGTTTCTAGCACTTACAATAATGCCTGGCACATAATAAATATGTATTGAATATATACCTGGATTTCCCAGAATTTGATTGGAATTCTTCTTTGCCCCCCTCACTTGTATATATACACGGTCAACGTAAATTCTGAGCAGTGAGAGAAGCTCCCTTGCCTCTCTCAAAGGGTCATTTTCTTTGAGGGATTAAAAAAAGTGAGATTTTTAAAATTTTTCCTAACAATACCAATTCTACACATTTTGTTGTACTCAAAAATAATCATCCTCTTCATCAAAATTTTAAAAACTCAAGAAGGAATCTGGGCACAGGATCCAGTAGAAAGGCTGACAAAGGCAGAGCAGTAGCAACTGACTGGCTGGCTCCTCATTGGCCTAGGGTGGGCATGAGCATGAATCATCCATGGATGAACGGAATCCAGGGAGGATACACCTCTGTAATCGGCAGCAAAGAGCAGGAAGCCACAGCTTTCAGCTTTCTGAGAGCTTTGCTTGCCTCCAAGTAGAGTCTGACAATTTGGAAAAGTATAAGTTACTGGATTATTAACACAACTCTCCAAAAAGTTCTGGGTGCTCTGAGATTTCTTTCCCCTCCCAGGGGTGATGCTGGTCTTCCCCCTGGAAGGGGCGTTGTGCCATAGAATGAGGCTAGGCTTGCCTTAGAGCTGTGTTCAGTCCCAGTTCAGTGCTACTACAGTTGTGCTGGGTACTTCTGCAAAATATTAAACCTCATCTGAAAGCAGGCGTAGCTCCCTGGTAGGAGTTTGGATCATTGGAAATGATGTTTACAAGGTAACCAGAGCGTTATTGTTTCCCACCAACTATTACCATTACCATAGTTGATGTCAATTTAGGAGGTACGATTTATATAGTAATTTCAACCAACATAAATAGGTGTTCCACATGATCACAAGGCAACATAAACCAAGGATGAAATGTAAACCTTGTAAAAATGTAATATAGCTATATAGATGTCATTGCCCACAATATATAAGGTAAGAAAAATATATTTTCTCTCTCTATCCCCTTCCTTCCTTCTTTCCTTTTTCTTCTTTTCAAATTGACAGGAAACATCCTTTCCCATTTTTCTCATGATTCAATTCGCAAATATTTATGATGTCTCAATATATGACCAATAATGTTAACACATTTCAAATTTGTTTCAGATGTATTTTAAATAATGAAAATATGCCCAAGTGAAAAGTTTTCACTTATAATAATTTTAAGATAGCAGCTGAATCACAAGGTATAACTCACAATCCTTTGGTAGTATTTTTACTTTCTCTCTAAGAAGGCGATACGCTTAGTGGCTAAAATCTTGGGACCTGGGGAAGACCAGAACTGTTAACTTAAAAGCAGTGTGAATTTGGGCATGTTAATAATCTTTCAAAATTCGGTCTAACTGTAAAATTGTTCTAATAGTTTCTATCTCTTGGAGATGTTATAAAAATGAAATTAAATAATCCATGCAAATCATTTAATATAGAGCTTGACATAAGCCTTCAAGAATACTTATTGATGTTATTATTATTACTTTATTGTGGTTGTTCTATTTTTATCATTAAATACTACAAAGGACATGTTGAATAAACAATTATATCTTTAAAAAAAATCTGGCAAATCATCTCACACCAGTCAGAATGGCCATCATCAAAAAATCTAGAAACAATAAATGCTGGAGAGGGTGTGGAGAAAAGGGAATCCTCTTGCACTGCTGGTGGGAATGTGAATTGGTTCAGCCACTATGGAGAACAGTATGGAGGTTCCTTAAAAAACTACAAATAGAATTACCATATGACCCAGCAATCCCACTACTGGGCATATACCCTGAGAAAACCAAAATTCAAAAAGAGTCATGTACCAAAATGTTCATTGCAGCTCTATTTACAATAGCCCGGAGATGGAAACAACCTAAGCACCCATCATCGGATGAATGGATAAAGAAGATGTGGCACATATATACAATGGAATATCACTCAGCCATAAAAAGAAATGAAATTGAGCTATTTGTAATGAGATGGATAGACCTAGAGTCTGTCATTCAGAGTGAAGTAAGTCCGAAAGAAAAAGACAAATACCGTATGCTAACACATATATATGGAATCTAAAAAAAAAAAAAAAGACCCTGGGGACAAAAAAAAAAAAAAAGACCCTGGGGACAAAAAAAAAAAAAAAGACCCTGGGGACAAAAAAAAAAAAAAAGACCCTGGGGACAAAAAAAAAAAAAAAGACCCTGGGGACAAAAAAAAAAAAAAAGACCCTGGGGACAAAAAAAAAAAAAAAGACCCTGGGGACAAAAAAAAAAAAAAAGACCCTGGGGACAAAAAAAAAAAAAAAGACCCTGGGGACAAAAAAAAAAAAAAAGACCCTGGGGACAAAAAAAAAAAAAAAGACCCTGGGGACAAAAAAAAAAAAAAAGACCCTGGGGACAAAAAAAAAAAAAAAGACCCTGGGGACAAAAAAAAAAAAAAAGACCCTGGGGACAAAAAAAAAAAAAAATAGAAACTGGGGAAAAAAAAAAAAAAAAAAAAAAAGATGGATTCCAGCGAGAAGGGCCCTGGGAGGTTGGTAGGACATATTGACTGGCATCTCCTCCCTCCTTTTGAGCTTTCCCGAATTCTTCTGGTTAGTGGTAGCTTGTTAGTTCCACGTTCCTTACGAGGACCTCCTGTTGTAAGATAACTCACGCAAGTGGTCACTATCATGCCTGGGCAGAGCAGACAGCTTTGGTTAGTGGTTCGCCTAACAGGTGGAGTGGGAAGTAATCCCACCCAGCAGGTATACAGTATAGGTGTTAAGTACACACACTATAAAAACCAATAGGCTTGGCTTCAGGGCTCACCTCAGCTATTGATGAACTTTCTCTGATGAACGGCCCAGCTCAGCCATTTATGGATGTTACCTAACACCATTAAGCTTCAGTGGCTTCACCCATAAAATGAAGCTAATTCCACCAACCTCACAGGGTTATTGGAGAGATTAAATGAAAAAAAGAAAAAGATGTAAAGTGCTTAGCACAATAACAGAGCTGGGGCTAAAAATTTGATCTCTTTCCTGGAAGATGATACTTGTTCCAAAGTTGATAGGATTAGCATCAGAGGGAATGGGGTACAGTATTTCTCCAGGAAAATGATACATTTTTGGAAATAGTAGATATTTAACAAAAGCTGAATAGAAGATAAATATTAATACTAAATATCACAGACATTTCTAGTATGGATATGAAAAACAGTCCATTTTTTCTCACAAGATCATGATCCTTGTGGTGGGTTTGGTTGTTTTGTTGGTGGGGGTGGAGGGTTTTCTTGTTCGTTTGTTTATTTCGGTTGTTTGGTTTGTTTATCTGCTTATTTGGGTTTTCTGGTTTGTTTTGTTTTGTTCTATAAAAGTTTTATCTATCCAAAGCAGCAAGATTTAACATTTCACTTACTCTACCTTGCATTTCAGGCTCTGCTGAAGAACCCTTGAAACAAATTAGAGTCACAGTAACAGAAAATATAACCATAGTGACAAAAGCAAATATCCAGAGGCACTGGCAGTAATGGCTCTGGTTGCTAGTTGCTAGAAGTCCCTCATTTTCTGACTTTTCTAGTCTGTCCTGTTGGCACCGTCCTCCCAGGACTCCAGTGGAGAGAACATCAGCCACAGTCCCTACTGCTAAATTGAAACTCATTCTATTCTGCTGCTTTACTAAACTGCCAAAGGACATTTCACATTTGGAAGATGGACTCTCCATTCCTGGAAAATTCCCAAATTCCCTGACCCTTGTATATGTTTGTCTCTCCATAAAGGATCTGGCATTCCTTTTTGTTTATTCTCAAGAAAAGCCTGAAGTTTATGTTCTTGATATCACTTTCCTCAATCCAGATGCCTCTGTCTGCAGGAAAAATACTTCCCTTCAATGCACAACTAGCAATAGCCAATTTCTCACCCCAGGAGGCAAGTGTTACCCTGGCAGGCCCTTCTGGCACAATACGGCAAAAAGAATATTTAACGGTTGTTTTTTGGGGGTTTTGTTTGTTTGTTTTCTATCTCAGAGTCAGGGTTTTTCACTGAAAAGGATCCCTTTTGGATCATTGGCAGAACAAACCAGTGTGGGAATAGCACTCCCAACTCCAGAGTCCAAAGCAAAAATGAGTCTACACCTTCATCTGTCATCTTTCAAAACTTTGTTCCATAACTGACTTGAATAATTTTTGAACAGAGGAGACACATTTCCCAAAAAGAAGGAACACCAGTTTTCAGAGACTGCACTCAAAATCCACATTTAGGTGAGAACACAAAACACACACAATAATTTTACCTGACTCTGCAGGGACACCATCTTGTAAATAAACTCAATTTGCATGACTAATGAAAATACTTAACCTCTTGGTTTCAAGCAGTTTTCTCATGCATTTGCATAACTAAAGTAACCCCCTACTGTGGCTCTTTTTCTGGACAAAAGGAAGATGCATTCCGAAGAAGACAAATACTCCTGTGTCCCCTCGGCAACCACCAATGACAGAGCTTCAGCAAACATCAGATATAGTCCTAATGAACACCTCATCCATTTTATTTTATCTCAAAACCAGTAACCCTTGCTGTCCTATAACCATTACTGATACAAGATAAAGTTGAAATTCATTCAGCAATTCAAGCATTTATTGAGAACTGTAACCATTTTCTAATCCAGAGAGAGAAACATAGATATACATGTCAGAGATTTTGGCGTTGGGGGCTCACAGGGTATAAGAGCAAATAAAAGAGGCACACAAGGCTTCCCTGGTGGCGCAGTGGTTGAGAGTCCGCCTGCCGATGCAGGGGACACGGGTTCGTTCCCCGGTCCAGGAAGATCCCACATGCCACGGAGTGGCTGGAAAAAAGCACACAAATAACAGCAATTCAAAGTAAGAAGCAATTGCCACAGTAGATATTAAAAAAAACTCTGAATGTTTAGAGGAGAAATAAATTACCATGTTTGGAAAATCAGACAATCTTCAAGAACAGGGGCTGTTTGAATTGGGCTTTGAAGCACTGAATAGACTTATAGGCATCTTGATAGAAAATGTAGGTGAATATTCCTGGTGGAAAATCAAACATGATCAAAGTTATGAAGAGTGGAGAACATATAAAATGAACAGTATATACTAAATTAGCTTGTCAGTTACTGGTAAAGATTCAATGAATAACAGAAGTTAAAAAAAAAAAACCTCCAGTATCTTATTTGAACACTCAAATGTCATTTAATTGCCTGTACAGAAATAATTTCATTTTTTATCCATCAGTGCCTACAAAAGAAAGGCAGGTATTAATACCCCTACTTTTCTGAGGAGGCAACTGAGAGCAGAGAAATCAGATGACTTGTCTAAAATCACAAGTTATAAGCTTATCCTGACAATTCACTGATTTAATTCATATAGAGCTCTGAGCAGAGGACATGATACTTAGTCAGTGCTCAGAAGATGGTGGCAACTATTGAAATTGTTAGTAGTGAGCAACCCCAGAAATTGGTAATTCAAAATCCATCTAAAGGCTAGGATCTTCCCATAAATGTATGCTATTTCTGATTCAATAAATACATATTTGAACTAAATGTTAAATTCCAAGACCTAATTGAAGTACTTCATCAATGCAGAGCTTCTCTTAAATGAAACTGGACCTAAGGGATGCATTACAAAGTGAGAAAATAGTTAAAATTAGTATTGGGAGTGGACTTCTCTTTAATAAAGACACAAGCTCCTCCTTGATGAAGGTCCAGGCAGGTGAAAAATACCAGAGTGAAGTTAAGAGCTACAATAAGGATGATCCCCTGGAAGGTCTGGGGACAGGTGGAGTGGACATTCAGCCTCCATGTGCTCTGTGTGATGGGTGATCCTGCAGGCTACTGTGTTAGTTTCACCTGCTTGGGATGATGGATGACTTCCCTTTAAGCTTTAGCGTTCTCAAATCCTAGGTGTCACACGTTACTGGTTTCTGAATTTGTATCCAAAATTTGTGTTTAGGAAATGTTTTATATTAGATGTATGGGAGACAATGCTTGCAATCAATCACAATTTTGTGAATGATATTTACCCATTTTTGTATTATGGTCAGGCACTATATATACATATGTCACTGATTAAATAAAAAGGAGGATTCTAGTCCTAGGTGAGTTCTTCCAGGCTTGAAATTTCAATGATCTGTGAAAGTATGCAAATCGTTCCTCATTTTTCCCTGAACAAAGATTAAATTAGTATGTATTGTAAATAACACCTCACAGAGCAAAACCAGGCTGAACAAATAGCTACATTTGGAAATAGAAACTAGAGATGATGAAATGAAATGCAGCATGAAAAAATGCTAAGAAACACAGCCAAGAAGAACATAAAAGAGCAAATCAGCAACATTTATAATACATTAAGGGAAATGAAAGAAAATCATGAGACCATTTGGGCATATTGGCCTAAAGAATCGAGATGGTTGCGTTCCTCTAGGCCTGCTCTTACAGTATTTGGAATCATGCAGTATAAAGTGTGCAGGACCAGGATTAAAGAGACATAGGTGTTGGTTTATGACCTGTCTCTAACTACTTGTGAGTGATGGCAGTTCTCTCCTGGCATCAGTTTCCTCATCTGTAGAATGGGAAAACTACACTCACCTTTCAGGTTTCTATGAGAATGTTATCTATGTAAAGATACTTTGTAATTTGTAAATTGCATTATGAATTTCAGTCATATGAATTTCGGTCATTAAAATTATCATGTTATTTTATATAGAAAGGTATGTGATGCAATGTTATTATTGTATAACATACTACTCATTTTTCAGGTAAAGAAATTAAAACTCAGTAAGGTTACAGTCATAAAGTAAATATAACAAGTACAGTTTAATGATTGCTTAGTGAACTCCAGGTACTGTGTCCCTTTATTCTTTGTATAATTTTTACAATTATTCTACAAGGTGGATTTTCTTATCTCTATATTACAAATGAAGAAAATGAGGCTTAAAAAAAAAAAAAAAAAAGAAAGAAAATGAGGCTTGAAGAAGTAATTTTGCCAAAATCAAACAGTTTGTAAATGGTGAAGATGAGATTTAAAACCTGTACATCTATTCTAAGGTTTATATTATTAGCCATTATATTTCAATGCAGCAACATCAATAATTAAGTGTCTTACTACATGCCGGAAACTATACCAGCCAAAAAAAGGCAGTGTGTGTTGGCTGGAGGGTGGGGGGAGATACAAGTCAGAAAGGGTTTCACTGTGCTCATATATAATGCTGCACAAAGAGAATATCATTGACTAAGCACAGATTCTGGACCCCAAACTAGGAGCCCCTACCTGGCAGCCATAGAAAGCAACTTGAAGTCAAGAGGCTAACAAGAAGTTAAAACCGAAGTCCTTAGAACACCAGAGATCAAAATCAGGAAAACCAGGTTTAGTCATCAAAGTCAAAGAGCTGATATAAATTTAGAAATAAAACATTCTGTCAGAAATCACTGTAACAAAACAATTATAATGAATATATTAAAGGAGCTAATGGAAAGTATGGATAACATGGGTAAAGAAGTGGGGAATTTCAGCAGAGAGACGGAAACAATAAAAAAGAGAGATGAAAATATTAGAAGTGAAAAATATAATAAAAGGAGAATTCATTTGTTGGAGTTAGCAGTAGACCAAACAGAGCAGAGAAGTTCAATGAACTTGAAAACACTTCTATAGGAACTATCAAAACTGAAACACAAGGATAAAAATGGGTGAAATAAAATAGACACAGTATTAAAGATCTGAGATATAATATCAAATATGTAACATATGTGTCATTGGAATTTCAGAAGGAAAGGGAGTAGAGAATGAGGCAGAAGAAATATTTGAAGAGATAATAAATAACCAAGAACTTTCTGATCTAAACATAAGCAAAATGGTAAACTAGGCAGTTCCATCCTCTCATCTCACCACAGAAACACTGGAGAATAAGCAGAAATTGTCAGAACACCGGAATACAGTCAAAAAGTTGGCAGTAACCAAATACTGAGTCAAGAAAAAGTCACTTCAAAATGGTAGGTATTTTTGTGACAATTTTATTTTCCCTTGCATCACCACCACTGCCCACCCCTGGTGCAGAAATGGACTTGGTCTCGAAGTAATGGTGGCCTGAATTCACAATGTGGTATCCTTTCTATGACTCTGGAGGAAAAAGAAAAAGTATCATGAAAAAATATCATGTATGTCAGTTCTAACTTGTCTGGGGTTACCTGAAAAACTGATGCAAGGTGTTCATCTCTGTTTCATCTAACTCAGAACTCATGCTGGAAAAGCAACAAGCTTTGGTTGAAAATACTGCAAGACAAACTAACAGCCCTCAAGATGTTTGTGGCAAAAGTTTAGAGTCAAAGCATAAAATAGACTGCATGAAGTCTGGAGCAAAAGCTGGAAGAGCTTTTTTAGAAAATTAAGACATTCAGAAGTAGTCAAGTATTCTGGGGAGTTTAGAAACCACACGTATAACCAGGGCAAGATGACTGCAGGCTGAAAAGACTGAGCTTTCACCTGGTGAGGATGCCTCAAGTCAGTACAAACTTGGCTAAGTGTTCAAGAAGGGCACCAGTGTAGAGTCAATCTTCAGACTTGGAGAGATCAGTTTTCTATCTCTCTCTCATTTTAGTTTTTTCTTTTGTTTGTTTGTTTTTCTGCTCATTTTCTTTGTTTTTTGTTCTTTTAGGATCAGTGAAATAATTTTTTTTGAAAAAGATAAAAAGATTGGCAAATCTTAAAAAGAAAGAAAGGAGACAAGACACAAATAACTAAAATCAGAAATAAAAGTAGGGACATTGCTACCAACCTTACAAAAATAAAAAAGTTTATAAAATAATACTATGAACAATTGTATACCAACAAATTTTATAACCTAGATGAAATGGACAAATCCTACGAACACACAGATTGGATAAGCTGATTCACGATGAAGTAGAAAATCTCAACAGACCTATAACAAATAAAGAGACTGAATCTGTAATTAAAAACCTCCCAACAAAGGAAGTCTAGGTGCAGGTGGCTTCACTACTAAGTTCTATCAAACATTTAAGGAATAATTAACAAAAATCCTTCTCTAATTCATAAAAAGTAGATGAGATAACTCCTCCTTATTCATTCTATGAGGCAAACTGATAACAAAGCCAGATAAAAATATTGTAAGAAAATTACAGTCCAATACCCCATATGAATATAAACAAAATATCAACACTAGCAAATCGACTCCAGAAGCATATTAAAAAGACCAAGTGAAATTCATCTCAGAAAAGCAGGGGTGGTTCAATATAATAAAATCAATCACTGTAATATATCACATTAATAGTACAAAGAAAAAAAAACTACTATTTCAATTTAGGCAAAACAGACATTTGAAAAATCCAAAACCTTTCATAATAAAAGCACTTAGAAATGTATGAATAGAAGGAAACTCCCTCAACATGACAATGGGTATTTATGAAAAAACCACAGCTAGCATCATATTCAATACTGAAAGACATAAAACTTTTCTTAATATGAGGAATAAGACAAGGATTCACACTTTCACCACTGTTATTCAATACAGTATTACAAGTTCTAGCCAGAGCAGTTAGGAAGGAAAAAAAAATGAAAGGCATTCCAATTGGAAAGAAAGAGCTGAAACTATCTCTATTCACAAATGATATGATCTCATATATATAGAAAATTCAGAAAATTAACAAGAAAGCTACTAGAGCTAATAAATAAATTCAGCAAACTTGCAAGGTATAAGATCAACACAAAATTCAGTGATGTTTCTATATATCTACAATGAGCAATCTGAAATTAAAAAGAAATTAAGAAAACACTTCCATTTATAATACCATTAAAAACTATCCAAGAGTAAATTTAACCAAGGAGATGAAAGATGTGTATACTAAAAACTTTTTAAAATGTTGCTGAAAGAAATTTAAAATGAGCTAAATAAATGGAAAGACATCCCATGTTAATGAATAGTAGGATTCAATATTTGTTAAGATATTAATACTACCCAAGGTGTTCACAGATTCAATGCAATCCTTATCAAAATTCCAAAATTCACTTTGCAGAAACAAAACAGTCAATCTTCAAATTTATTTTCAAAGGGAATTGCAATGGACCCTGAATAGCTAAAACAATCTTGAAAAAGATGAACAAAACTGGAGGTTCACACTTCCCAATCTCAAAACTTACTACAAGTCTACATTAACCAAAAGAGTGTAGTACTGGCATAAGGATGGACATATAGACCTATCTAATAGAATTTATAGTCCAGAAATAAGCCCATATATATATACGACCAATTAATTATTTTGACAAAGATATCAAGTCCATACAACAAGAAGAGTCTCTTCAATAAAAGGCACTAGCACATGAAAAAGAAAAATGAAGTTGGACCCTTATCTCATACCATATACAAAATTAACTCAAACTGGATCAATGACCTAAACATAAGAGCTAAAATTATAAAACTCTTAGAAGAAAACATAGGGATAAATCTTCATGGTCTTGGATTTGGCAATTAATTCTTAGATATGACACCAAAAGTATGAGGAATAAAAAAAGAAATACAGATAAATTGGATGTCATCAAAATTAGCTTTTCTTTGTGCTTCAAAGGACATTATCAAGAAAATAAAAAGACAACCTATGGGAGCTGAATAGAAGATAATACATGCAAACTATATATCTGTAAAAAAAAGAATAATATCAAGAATTTAGAAAAAACTCCTACAACTCAAAAACAAAGACAACCAATCCAATTTAAAAATAAGAACAGTACTTGAATAGGTGTTTCTCCAAAGAAGATTTACAAATGCCTTATAAGCACATGAAAAAAGATGTTAAAATCATTAATCATTAGGGAAATGCAAATCAAAACTACAATGAAATACCAATTCAAATCTACTAGGATGACTGTAATTTTAAAAAGAGAATAAAAGAAAAAACCTGACAATATTGGCAAGGATGTAGAGAAATTGGGACCCTTATGCATTGCTGGTGAGAATGTAAACTGGTACAGCTACTGTGGAAAAAAGTTCAGTGGTTCCTCCAAAATGTAAATGTAGAATTATCAAATGACTCAGCAATTCCACTCTTAGGTATATATTATAATGAATTAAAAACAAGGACCCAAATACTGTATGCCAGTATTTATTGCTACACTATTCACAATAGCACAAAGGGAGAAACAACCCGTGTCAGTCAACAAATGAATGGATAAACAAAACGTGGTATATATACACAATGAAATATTATTCAGCTATAAAAAGTAATGAACTTGAGCTAAAACATAGATGAACCTTGAAAACATGCTAAGTGTAAAAGCCACATAGAAAAGGACAAATACAGTAAGATTTGACGTATATAAAACATCCAGAATCAGCAAATTCATAGAGGCAGAAAGTAGATTAAAGTGTGAAACAGCAATATTCAACTGGACATCAAGCAATGATGGACAGTGATCCTGACAGAAAGAAAACAACAGAAATGAGTCCTAAGATTTGGTAACTACAAAGCGTTGTCAGGAGAAAATTAAGGGTACCTAAATAAATGCAGAGATATACCATTTTCATGAATCAAAAGTATATAATACTGTTAAATGTCAATTCTCCTCAAATTAATCTACAAATTCAACACTGTCCCAATAAAAATGATATAGGTTTTTACTGTAGATAGTGCCAAGCTAATTATAAAATTTATATAGAAAATAAAGGAACTAAAAAAAAAGAAACTTAAGGGAAAAAAATGTTTGGGAACTAATGCTACCTAGTTTCAAGACTCATAGTAACCAAGACAGTGTGCATTCAAGTATTTGTAGACAAATAGATCAGTGAAATAGAACAGAGATTGCAGAAAGACTCACACATATAGCATCACTGATTTTCAATGAAGACACAAAGGCTATTTAGTGGAGACAGTATGGTCTTTTTAACAAATGATGTTAGAACAATTAGATATCTATATGTAAAAAAGAAAGAAAAAGCAAAAATAAATCATACAAATAAAACTCTAATACATTCTTTGTACCATATAGAAAAACACTCAAATTGAGTCATAAGTCTTTTAAAAATAAAAACTAAAAAAAAACACTAGAAGAAAACATGAGGAAAAATATTTGTGGCCTTGAATTAGGCAAAAATATTTTAGATATGATACCAAAAGCCCAATCTGTAAAAGAACAAATTGTTAAACTGGAATTTATCAAAATTAAAAACTCATGCTCTTTGAAATAGAGATAATAAAAGACAACTCAAATACTGGTAGACAATATTAGCCATATAGATGATAAAGAACTTATATCCAGAATTACCTGAAAACAACAAACCTAATTTTCTTAAAAAATGCGAAAGATTTTAATAGACTCTTCTGCTCATCAAAAGGAATCATTAAGATAGTTAATAGTCATACACATACTCAGAAAATAGTTTTAAATACATATATCTGACAAAACATTAATATCTAGGATATACAAAGATGTCTATCTTATGCACAATAAAATGAATATCCAATAAAAATGGCTGAAAATACTTGAACATCTCACAAAAGAAGATATATGAATAGACAATAACCACAAGAAAAGGTCCAGAATATCAGTGATCACCAGAGGAATGCAAATTATAATGCTCGTGAGACACCATTTCATATCCGCTCAAATGCCACCCCTGCTCTTCATAAAAAGATTACTTACCAAGCCAAATGCCAGTGAGACTGTGGAGCAACCAGAACACTATGATACGGCTGGCGAAAATCTGAAATAATAAAAACCATTTTGGCAGTTGTTCATAGAGTCAAACATATACCTACCCTATGACTCAGCATTTCTACTCCTAGGTATTTCTCTAAAGGAAATAGAAACATATGTCCACAAAGACTTCTATGAGATTAATAGCAGCTTTATTCACAATAGCCAAAACTGGAAATGACCCCAAGCATTCATAGCAGGAGTATGAGCCAACATATTGCACTATTATATATCCATTAGATGGAAAATCACTTAACGATAAAAATTTCTTAACTAATGATGCATGCAAGACCATGAATATACAAGACGCAGACATTATGCGGACTGAAAAGGGGCCAATAAATGAGACCTCATATGTTATAATCCTATTTAAAACTGAATTTCTAGACTAGGAAACATTAACTGATAGTAGAAGGGGTTGCCTGGGAAAGGATTGATGGGAAAGAGACGAAAGGACATGTCTGTTGATGATGGAAAATATTCTAGATGTTGACTTAGGTGGTGGTAACATAGATGTACGCTATTGTAAAAATTAATTAATCTGAGCACTAAATATCCATTTTGTGATATGTAAATTATACCTCAACAAAAATGAATAAAAAAGAGAGATGCAGATAAGTATTTGCTAGTTTTATAGTAGTGTTGATCAGAGCAATTATTTCTTATCTCCACTGGTAAAAAGTAAAGTTGAGAACTGCTTTGAGATGCACTATGACATGAGCAGGAATCAACCTTTAATGCTGTAAACCAATGATATTTTGAAATTGTTTGTTCCTAAGGCATAACCAAGCAGAAGATGATTAATAAACTGATCAAGTCTTTCTTGTTCTAAGGCAAATTGCCTTCCTATTTCTGCCATTTTGAGATCTCACCATCTTTAAATGTTTAAAGTATGAAATGTATCAATTACTTATAATGTCTTTTTTTTTTTTTTTTAACTTGTGTACTGTATTGTTCTTTCTAGTGAAACTATAAAATTCTGCACAGGGAAGACCAAGTGACAGGAAGTGTGGAAATTGATATTAGAGGCTGGAAATATGGCATTCAATGGCTTATGCTTTTTAAAAAATAATAACTTGTAAGAGTGATCATGGCTATAAATGGCATTTTTTTTTAATATTTGGTGGGGGCGCGTGGGCACCAATTTCTTTCTTTTCTGGATTACTGAAGATTAGAAAAAGAAAGAAGTTTCCCTACATATAATCCCTTCTCCTAACCTTCTTCACTCCCAGGAAAATGTTGAGAGTTAAGATTGGGAGAAGAGAAGGGATTTAAAACTAGCATATACACTGAATATTATGTACTTGGCATTTGCAAGATACTTTGCGTATATTATGTCATTTAATCTCAATTAATCTTCATTTAAACCTACAAATTAGGTGTTGTCTTGCCTGTTTTGGAGGTGAAGAAACTGGGGCTCATGAGTTAAATAACTTTCCTGTTTTTCAAATACTACACTTTAAGAGCTCAAACTCAGGTGAGTGATGATGAATCGCGTCATGCCATGTTTCCTGTCCTTATTTTCCCCAGAACCATTGCCAGGAGCTCTCTTGCCTGAGTTATGGCAGCCTTCTGACCCCCAAACTACAGTCCTAGGAACAGGAAGAAAAAGTGTGACTTGATTTGTGGTCAAGACAATATATCAGATTGTTTAATTGCTTCTTCATTATTTAGCTCTCAGAAACACCCTCTATTAATCACCTGAGAGTTAATCATACTAAATTTCATCCATTGAAAGCAGAAGCCATTAGTCTGAAAGCCAACAGCAAAGACAGAGCATGCAAGAAGCAATCATTACCTTCGGTGTGGGCCAACATTTACCCAGCTGCCTTTGGAAGGAAGTGGCAAAGAGGAGTAAGAAATTTTATTTGTTTGCCAAAGAAAACAAAGAGTAAAAAGGGAAAATGATACTCTGGTGAAGTTTTTTAAAAACTGTTCTTCTGAAATTGCTAATCACCTGAGTTTGTCGTGGCCCACCAAAGAATAAAAAGACATCAGATGTGATCTGCAAGCTATAAATAGATGGATTATCATGAATAAGAAACTCTAGGGGATGAATGAGTAAAAAATGAAAACGAAGATAGAAGACAACCCAGTTTTCCTCTTATTCGGCAGCATTAGAGGGACAAGAATTACATTTCTGAGGAGAAGATTTACATTGATTTTTAAAAACATTTCATCCAATGTTATAAGATGTATAATAGTATATCACTCAAACCTATCCCTACCCCTTCCTTCAAAAATCTAATTGATTTTGAAAGAGTTAAGAGTACTTCTTTAGAATACTGTTAATAAATATATTTAGGCAACCTTAAAAAGAGCAATTCTATACACAATTAGCAAATGCCATTCTTGGTTTCTCCATTACCTAGTAGTCTGTGCAGAGTTATGTGAGGGGCTCCAGAACACCCTTCACTTACAAGAAATCTATTTCACAGAATGTTATCAAACTATAAGCTTCTACCACTCAAGCCACAGTTTTAATGTGCGCTATTAATCTTTAGAATATACTTTAGAGCTGGGTTTTTCAAAGTCTGATACTGGAACCCACTGATGCTGAATTTTGTGGAAGTGGAATCCAAGGATTTGTATGAATAAAATCATACCAAGTTTCCCTGACGATTCATGGGTACACTAATGTCTGAGAATAACTACTTACACCTTCAATATCTTCATTTTTATCCATCATATTCAGCTTAGCTTGTGTGATTTCTTTTCAGGATCTTTCCTCAAAAATGCTCTAAGTGATGTGCTCCAGCAAAAAAAGATGGAGCTCAGTAAAGGGAGAAAAGGAAACAATCATTTTTTCCCCAATATTTCAACTTTTCCTGGTTATTCCCATGCTGCTTGTCTATAAAGATGTTCTGACTTAGCCTTATACATAGTTATATAATGAAAGAAAATGGAAATTTAGGAGGATAAATATTTATTGAGCTTTTATATAATGTATCAAAAATTTACACATTATCTTATTTAATCTTATCAACGATTGTGTATATGTTCTTCCCCTAAAGAAGTAATCTGAAGATCAGCTAGGTTACCTATTTTGCCTAAATTCATGTTGAACTTTAATTCCGCCATTTTTAATTAACAAATTCTCATGTCTTGGCAGGCATACCTTCTCATTATTTTATAAAGATATAATCTCCGCCCCCAGGGAGGTACTGAAGACATTCAGAATACCTAACATTGGTAACAGCTTCATGCATGCTCATCAATGGAAAGACACACAAGAGTAATATTCATATCAGCTTTGTTACGTTGCCATTTGAAGTTATGGGATGAATTCTTGAGTGTGGTGATGCCATGCCAAACCAGGTCATTGAAAGAGGAGAAGTTGGTAAGCGTGGTGACCACAGGACTTGTCACTTAGCACAAGTCCCAGGCCTACCTGCCCTTGGCAGGTGGGCAGCACAGCATGTCAAATAGCTTCACTATTCAGATTCCACTATTTTCATTTTTAAAAAATTAAATTGGAATGTAAGATCCCTCCTCTTTCAGATTGGTTTTCTAGTAGCGTCTGTTACTTTTCTCTGGATTCCTCTAGACTCCATTCTTTCTATTGGAGAATAGACTGTACAGCGTCTTTCTGATTTCAGGAAGAAGGTCCCTGACTTCTAAACATCCAATTGTCCCCTTAGGTACCACCAATGCCAACCCCTTACTAAACAACACATAGCCTTTATTGTACAAATAATCTTTTGAAGCAAGTTTGTTACTTATGTATTATTGAATCCCCAAAGCACAGAACAGAGTCTGGACCCTAGTAAGTACTTGCTCTATATGTGCTGTTTACCATTCATGCAATAGATATGTATTAAGAATCTTGATATCAGGAGCAATTGGTGTCCGTGGGGGCACAGAGATGAACAGGCAAGACAGATATCAAGGTGAGAATGTGGACATCTATATAACCAGGTCATGATTAAAAGGATCCCCTGGAGTACTTGTGAAATGTGAAATGCACATTTCCAGACCCACTTCATCTGACTCTTCCTTGGACCAACCTGAATGAGGCAATCAAGTTAATTCTTGCATCAGACTAGACTGGGACATAGGGTAGAATTTTGAATGTTAACAAATGGAAAGAGGGGAATCAAAAGAAGAGTTGGAGACAGCTGCCCTTTAACCAGGCAATTGCTCAGAAATATTCTCCACTTATTTTCCTTCCTGATATTCCAATTCATGAAACATTCATCCCTAAGATAAGAGGTGGAATCTTGTTCCAGCCTGTCAATTTTTTAAAATTGTATTTATTTTTTATTTACTTCTGGCTGCATTGGGTCTTTGTTGCTACGCTCGGTCTTTCTCGAGTTGCGGCGAGCGGGGGCTACTCTTCATTGCGGTGCGTGGGCTTCTCATTGCAGTGGCTTCTCTTGTTATGGAGCATGGGCTCTTGGTGCGTGAGCTTCAATAGTTGTAGCACGCAAGCTCAGTAGTTGTGGCTCGTGGGCTCTAGAGCTCAGGCTCAGTAGTTGTTGTGCACGGGCTTCATTGCTCCACAGCATGTGGAATCTTCTTGGACCAGGGCTTGAACCTGTGTCCCCTGCATTGGCTCCACCAGAGGAGCCCTCGCCTGTCAATTTTGACAACCTTGACAATCATCAGATGGCCCTCTCTAGTGCAGTCGCTCAATGTCTGGCTCCACTCAGAACTCTGAATGCTGTATTGTTGCTGGAGTCTCCTGATACTTCAAATGAGATATGTCTTCCAGGAGACCTACCAGATGTTCTAATGATGATTCCTTATAAGACAGAAGAGAGGCCAGTTCAGGAAAGAATAGCAAAGAAAGCAGATGATGGCAGGCTTCATCTTAGGGTCCAAACCCTGATAGCTGGGCCAGCTTGGAGTCACATATCAGGGGAAAAAGATTTTAACTACATCCATTATATTCAATAAGGAAAAAAATATTAGGTATGTATTTATGTTGACCCATTTTAGGGGAAGATCCAGGTAAAGATGTTCCTGAAGAAAGGGAAATTGTGTTAAGAGAGAAGAGGGCAAGGATGGAGAAAGAAAGATAGAGAGAGACTTTCCACCAAGTGTTCCTGTTCAGTGAGAGTAGCCAAAACAAGGCCTTGCCTCTGCCACACACGATGAAATGACCTGTAAATAAGTGCAAGTTTTTGAACTGTTAGTTCAAGGAGAATAATTATGATGTAAACTAATTCTTTCCCACAACTGTAAATAAAGCCAGTCTCTTTACAGATGCACTCCCATCTTCAAGATGCAGTCATGTGCAGCAGTCAAGTGAAGGCAATCTCTCAGATGTGGAATCCCATTTTGACTGCAGGCATGTAATCAACTTCACCAGGCACTCAGGAAACAAAATCAGGAGACTCTCTTTCTCTCCTTTTCCCTTCCTAGACCTAGTACTTTCTTCTCTCAGATGATAACTTCCTGCTTTCATCTATATAAAGACAGTATTACAGGTTTTGCAAGTACTTACAAGTATTCCAGCTCTGATTCTCCTCTACTTCCATCTCCTGGGCAACTAACAGACCCAATCCATCTCTGTTCAAATTCTGTTTTGACCCAAATCTTTGGTCCTTACTCCAAGAAACATTAGAATAAGTATCAGAAATGAGAGAGAAGCAATAAAAATAAATATTCCACTTTGATCTGTCCATTTTGAATATTTTGTGGTGCAAACAGAGAACAGGAGAGAAAGAAGTTGATCTCTTCAAAGCAACATTCTAAACAGTGTATGACAGCCAATTACTGAATTTAGCTGGGACTTTCACACTTTTACTTCAAATGAGAATTTTTAAAAAGCAGCATGCCTATCCATAGGTAACTTTTTGCTGCAAATGTTTAACCATTAGAAGAAAAAGAATAAGATTATAATGGAATTACACAAATCACTGTACTGCCTTTACCGAAACCATCTGGTCTAGGTGTTATTAAGTACTGTGATTGTGTCGACATATATTAAACCACTTAACTTAAAATAATCTAGGGATTTCCACTGCAGTCCACCAGTTAAGACTTTGCCTTCCAATGCAGAGGTGTGGGTTCAATCCCTGGTTGGGGAGCTAAGGTTCCACATACCTCACAGCCAAAAAACCAAAACATAATACAGAAACAATATTGTAACAAATTCAATAAAGACTTTTAAAAAAGGTCCACATCAAAAAAATATTAAAAAAAATAATAATCTAAAAGCCACTGGTTGGGTGTATTAAATATTTGAAAAAGTACCTAGGTGAATATCAGGAAGAGATCATTTACATTGAAGCAGAGACAAAATAATGAAATGATAGCTTTACCAAAAATCTATTTTGGAAGATCTTTCTTTAAGAAAATAATTGATTATCACTTTGTAGTAGAAGTTAAAATCTTTGAAACAATAATGAAGGGAAGACAAAAGATGGATAAATAGTACTCCATGAGAAAATGAGAAGAGAAAAGAAGGAGGGATGGAGAAGGAAAAAGGGAGAAAACAGAATCCAGGACATGTTCTGAAGCTGTGGATAAAATGGCATGCAAAATTTTCCCCAGTGGGATTCTCAAAGGACTCTAAAGAACAGGGTCTCTCAACCATTTAGTGGATTTTGGTTATGTTCTATGAGAACACCACTTCCACTCTCTCCTCTTAACCATGTTTCTAGTAAGAGTGGCAAAATACAAATGCCTGTGAATGGGAACCTTTTGCCCATATTATTAAACAGGCTGAATTTTACATCTGGGTTTACTAGCACAAAACTCAAAACATCACAAAAAGAGGGGAATAACATCAATTAATAAATTAAACTTTGCAGAAACCAGATTACAATCCAAAACTCACCATGAAAACACAATTCGCTCCTCACTCCACCTCCCACACATACTTTGGTTGTTATGAAAAACCGTCAAACAAGAAAACAAAACATGGGGAAAAACCACTGACTACTGAATGTTAAAATATATTAATATTGCTCTGAAGGGCTGAGAGGTACCAGAAGTCATCTGGGTTATGCTGTTTTGAATCTGACCCAAGTAGACATAATTTAAACTCTTTATATGCTCTTGATCTAGCTACAGGCACTGGCTCCTGGCACCTAAGGCCCCTGACTGAACACTTCCCATAGATTTATGAACTAGGGTGGAGAGTCTTGCATGGGCAAAACCATGCCTTGTCTGGCAAGATGCTTAACGCTTGACCTAAGCCTGAAATGATTTCCTGAATAAGAAGATACATGTGGACCCTAATATACCACACATGATCCTGACCTTGACTTTGAGAGAAATATTGGTAAAGACAGTTAAGGACACAGATACGTGTACCCATAGATATAAAAGTAACTTCCTCAAGTGGTTTCATTCCATATTTATTGAGTGCTGTGCACCAAACACTGAAGCAGGTTTATGAAGTTAAATGTTTGAGAAGCTATTTTAACTAGATGACAATCTAGAGAAAACATAGCTTTAGTGTCACCTTCATTTTATAAGTATTTATGTTATCTGCCTAAAATTCGAATGGTAAAACTGAAACTCAAAACTTTACCTCTCTGACCATAAAGTCTACAATCTTTCCATTATTCTACACTTTCCATGTTTCATACATACAGTAGTTTGTAGGACATTTTCAATCTTTTCCTTAATCAGAGTTGTTTCTCAAGTCCATTTGGGTTGCACATCTGTAGTCTGTATATGCACATTAATCCATAAATTGTAGCAATTCTCATCTTAGTGCAGAAAAAGGCAAATGATGCTTTGATGTTTTCAAAGGCGGCATGATAAATGAAAAGCAAACTTGGCCTTTAGAGTTAGACTTGGATTTGTGTCCACATCCTGCTACTTCATAACTGAGTGTCTCCTTGAATGTGTCACTGGACTTCTCTTAGCCTGTTTCCTTTTTTGTAAATGGGACTTAAAGTACTTATTCTTCATGCGGGTAAACATTTCACATGGATGTATTATAATTTGTTACCAACATTTTGATGGAGACGTTTGGATGGGAGACATTTTAATTCGGCCTAAATAAAGCCAATTAAAAAAAAAACTGATCAGGGTACACAGAGGGTTTATTTGTTTACTTATTTGCCCATGAGCAGTATTTGATTCTGTCCACTAGCGTGACTTGGTGGCACTTTAACCTCCTCTGATTCCCTAGATGGTAAACCTTGCTTCCTGCCTGCACTGCCCAAAGGCACAGTCTTTCTTTCTCTGAATTACTCCCCTGCCTGGATTTAACACTTTTATTGTCTGAGCCTGCTGTGTCAGCCAAGTGCCTTCCCATATCCTCCGCTCTCTGGGTTTCACTTTCCCATAGGATATAACTTGTGAGCCAACCCTGGCTATATCATCTGGTACTTCTTGATGCTGAATTAGAGCTGCAGGTTGTATCTACTTGGACTTTATTCCTCACAAATAAACATTGCCAAGGAACTGCAATTCAAAAGTTTGCTCCATTTCTCTAATGCATTTGCAAAAATAAGCTCCTGTGTTTTTACATCCAAAAAAGAGGGGACATATGTATACACATGGCTGATTCACTTTGCCATACAGCAGAAACTTACACAGCAGTGTAAAACAACTATACCCCAATAAAAAAATAATAAAAAAATAAAATAAGCTCCTATGTTCTTTAATAAATAGCCAAAAACTTTAGTTCATGGATATTTCTTTGCATAAAAACTAAACATGCACAAAAACATAACAGTTTGGAAATCAAAAGACACTCGTTTATTTGTCAGTCAGTCTGGACAATTTTCATCCAGGAATATTCATTCTATATTGCCACATTTTACTAGTCCCTACTGATCAGATGAAAAAGACGTTTAACTAACAAACTTCTTGGGTTGTCTCTAATCATTGGTTAATACTTTCTCTCCAATGAAACACGTTAGAAATGTTATTTTATTCATAGTGACATTTAGATATTCCTGATTACTTTAATGTCTGACATAAAGAATTTATTTTTGTCTAATACAGCATAAAACATCTGGATGAAAGCTTAGCATTTAAGTAAATTAGCTCTATATTTTTAATTATCCTCATGCTTGACATCATATGGAGCAAACATCCAGATGTGTCACTGGAGATTTCAGTTTTCAACCAGGTGTTTTAGTATCTACCAGACATTTTTCAGATGAAAAAAAAAAGATTTTTTTAACTTTTCTTAATAAACGACATTTTCTCAGCTTTTGAGGTTATAATTGATTGATTCTGTACTCAACAGAAAACCCAATTTCCTTGAAGTTTGTTTAAAAAAAAAATTCACCCTCTTTTCACTGTACCTTTTCTTTCCTAACCGTGATAATGACTCTTACCAACTGATGTAATAGGAAAATTCCCTCAGTTGTGTGTTGCAAAGAAATTGACTTAGGAAGATGGCTGCTACATAGAAATGTAGTCTACTTTACATTTGGTAGTGTACCAGATGTAAAATAGATAGCTAGTGGGAAGCAGCCACATAGCACAGGGAGATCAGCTCTGTGCTTTGTAACCACCTAAAGGGGTGGGATAGGGAGGGTGCGAGGGAGACGCAAGAAGAAGGGGATATGGGGATATATGTATAAGTATAGCTGATTCACTTTTTGATACAGCAGAAACTAACACCATTGTAAAGCAATTATACTCCAATAAAGATGTTAAAAAAATAATATCCATAAAAAAATAAATAAATAAGAAGTGTAGTCTAGGGCTTCCCTGGTGGCTCAGTGGTTGAGAGTCCGCCTGCCGATGCAGGGAACACGGGTTCGTGCCCCAGTCCAGGAAGATCCCACATGCCGCAGAGCGGCTGGGCCCATGAGCCATAGCTGCTGGGCCTGCGCGTCCGGAGCCTGTGCTCCGCAACGGGAGAGGCCACACAGTGAGAGGCCCACGTACCACAAAAAAATAAAATAAAATAAGTGTAGTCTAAATCATTTCAGAACATATTTCTTCACAATGCTGAGTATTCAAAACAAATATTTATTGGGAATCTACTCAGTTCAAGGTTCAGTGACAAAAAGGGAGGAACTTCTACAAGTAGGTAGCATCTTTTCTCTCCATCACTGAATTTAAAAGACAGCCATAAGTTTAACTGATGACCAAAGGACTGTCTTCACATCATGATCCTTTAGTTGCAAAGACATAAAACAATTCAAATTGACCCCAAAATTAGCATTCGTTGGAGAGATTTACTGAAATATCAAGATAATATGGGGCAGAAATTTCAGCTGTGTCTAGTGAGAACTGAAGCTTCCTGGTTGTCTCCTTCCCCATTTCTCTTTTCTTTGTGGAGGTACAAGTTTCCTCTTGACCTGCACATGTCTTGTCAAATCTGCTCAATCTCAGTTCCTCAGAATGACTTTTCCTGAGTCTCTAAGCCACCCTCCCGTAACCTACCTGTATTGGCAGCTTTCACTCTAGTTTCTATCAACTATACTTATTTATTTCTATATGATGTTGCAACCCAATCAATATATCCAACCCACTTTCCTAAGAAAGATTGTCTAAAAGGCTCAGTGCCTGCTGTGCATTATTTCCACTCTCTGTGAGGTTCCCAACCTGGGGCAAGCAGTCATGACCAAAGGATTGGGTTTATATGGTACAGATATAGGAAGCCTCCAAGAATATACAAGGTGGAAGAAACTTTTAAGAAAGGGGCATGATTGGACAGTCAATAATAGATAGATTCCCCCTCCCCAAAATATTTTAACAAAGAGGGACAAGCTTAAGTACAAACTTAGAGACCAAATATCCAAAACTTCTCTTTTACATTTAGGAAAAAGGACTTGCAAGAAGAAATAACTATAAGTCAATTTAATTACTATCTTTGCTTAATATGTGTTACTTACAGATTAAATAAAATATAAAGTATATTAAATATAATACATAGATTGTGAGTATAATCATAAACCCCCTTCTATTCACATAACTTAGTTTCCTGAATCTGTTTTTCAATACTGTATTTTGGAAAGAGAATTGTTAGCTTTATCCAATGCAAAGAGCTGGTCCACATAATCAAACATCCAACTGTGACCAAGAGTTAATATTCCCTAAATTCTGTATTATTTTTAACATAACCTGCATTAAACAAGACTAAGGTCAGGATAAAGAAAATATTAGCCTATGAGACCAAGAGTCAGGCCTCACTTTTGTCCTGCTAGTATTGACTTGAGCAAGTCAGTTACTTCTCTAAATTTTAGTTTCCTCATCCATCATGGTTAATGATTAATGGCTGGTTTATTTCAGCTGCATTGAAACATCTCCCGTCAAATCAACTCCTTCAAAATGGTGAACACAAAATACAATATATCCAATGTGTGTATTCAATAATGTATTTGAAAGTGTGTCCCAAATGACTCCATACAGCACAAATGTCCTAGGCTAGTTACTTAGCGGCCAAACTCTATTGAAGAGTAATCATTATTAACCCCATTTGAACAGCAGGAAACTGATACTCAGAAAGGCCCAGTAATATGTCCCAGAAAAACATTCAACTATGAAATGATAAAACATGAAATTAAATGCAGATTTGGCCAACACCAAAGACTGCAGTTTTTCGCCTGCCATGTTGCCTCTGAAAACATCTTAAGCTTGTCTTATCCACCTTATTCCAGACTGAGAAAAGTATTAGTCTAATATCAGGTAGAAGACAAAAAGCAATTTATTTGCTATCCCTGTGGGTGAAATAATCTCAGAGAATCAGCCAGAACAATGTTGTTTGTAAATGTTGATTAGATTTCCTTCTATTGATTTATATGAGAAATGTCCCTTGTGCCAAAGGAACCACATTTTATCACCATTAAATACCTTTTTTTCCATTTATAAGATTTTAACTAAAAGAGTAGGGCAAAATAAATGCAGGCATAAAATAAATTTTCTTTTCAGCAAGCAGGCCAAGTTCAATAAATAATAATCAAAGTATATACTCAGAGTTCCTACATCCAATCATTTTTATTTATAGTTTCAGCCATAAGTGAATGATTAGATGATAAATTACTTGGTGCATCCTGATGTTCATTCCTAAAAAATAACTACTTAACAAGAGAGAAAGAGAGATAGAAAAGCCACTTAGATTAAAATAACCAGACGGTGGCCATTCTTAAATCTGAAAAATTATAAAGATCAATGTTTTTCTTATGGTTTTCTTTTAACTTACTTATGACAAGAATGAATGTCCTTGTTCTTCATTCCATTAATATTGCTAGAATACTGGTGTTAGCCCTTATGTTAACATGTTTAGAAACTATACAGAGAGCTTCCAAACATAATCTATAGTGGGTAAGAAGTAGCAAGCAAAATTTCATTTACTGTTGAGAATATAATCTTTTTTCAATAATGTTTAAGACAGGATTTGGTACCTATAAACATCTAGAAAAATCATTTGTGACCAGTTAACTAATGCTAATGAGCAGGCATGGGAGACCTGCCTTGCTGAATAGAACTGAATGACGCTGAGCTCAAGGCCATCTGAGATTCAGAAAACCTGTATAGTGATTGAAGAAAAGCCATAGTTTTTTTATTTTTTTAATTGGAGTATAGTTGATTGACAATGTTGTGTTAGTTTCAGGTGCACAGCAAAGTGAATCAGCTATACATATATATATATCCATTCTTTTTCAGATTCTTTTCCAAGTGTATGGAGTAGAGTTCCCTGTGCTATATACACACACAGTTAGTTATCTATTTTATATATAATAGTGTGTATATGTCAATCCCAATCTTCCAATTTACCTCTCTCCCCCTTACCTCCTGGTAACCATAACTTTGTTTTCTACATCTGTGATTCTATTTCTGCTTTGCAGATAAGTTCATTTGTACCCTTTTTTTAGATTCCACATAAAAGCAATATCATATGATATTTGTCTTTCTCTGTCTGACTTATTTCACTTAGTATTATAATCTCTAAGTCCATCCTTGTTGCTGCAAATGGCATTATTTCATTCTTTGAAAAGCCATAGTTTAAAGCTAGAAATCAGTTATGAAAGAGGAAGGAAGACCAAAGCCTGAAATTTGAGAAAGAATAATGATTTAGGAAGTTGGGGGTACAGGTAGTACAAGTCAGAGGTATGATGTGTTGAAACAACAGTTCAAAACAAAGAACATAAATGAAAAGATGGAAGTACAATTTTCCTTTAACATCAGACCAAGTGTATTACACTCTTGGGATGGGGGTAGCTTATAGGAATACTATGGGAAAAGACAAACTGTGAGACAATATTTATTTATCAAACATTTGCGCATTACAAATGTTGAGAGAGAAAGAAAATCCTACTTCATTGCTCACCACTTGTGTCCTTACAGCTGCCAGCCATGGTGGGGGGGGGGGGGGGTCAGCATTTTCTGATACCTATTAATAACCCCTGGCTCTTAGTACTTTTTGGCAGCAATGCAAGCTGGTAATATTATTTCCTTTTCTGAAGAAGGAAACTAATGCCAATTTAGTGAGGAAACTCAGAGTCATGGGCTCTAAGCATGATATGTTTTTATTTGTCCCAATGTATACCACCAACTGCTTTATGTCAGTCTTCTGTCATCAGGAGTAGCAGGGTCCCCTAACGAACTTCATCCTGAGTTCACACAGTTATGACTTTTTTCAATTATTAACAGAGTTCTTGCATCTTAAGGCTCACTGTTGTTCACTTACAAACTTCCATCTCACTTCTCATTCAAAATCCCTAGATATACCAAGCCTGTAACTCTAGCTGCTTGGCATGGAGGGAGGAGGGTCTGCTTTTCCACACCCCTCCTCCTTTTCTTCATCTCCTAGCATCCTGGTGTGGAACATAGGCTGCAGAGAGGATAGAGAAATTCTTACCTCCTGGCCCGAGGTGCTGGCAAACTCCTCTCCCTTTCTGCAGTAGCACTGTCTATCTCTTGGGGTACAAGCATTTGTGTTTATTGTCCTCTTCATGACAGTCCATCAGCAAAGAACATCCAACATCTCCCTGTGCACACCTCAGCCCCTTATTGTTAGTTTCATGCAGAAACCGATGCCATGGACACCAGCAAAACAGCTCAAGCCTCCAACCCAACTCCTTCCCATAGCATACAACGACCACATCAAACAATGGGCTTGCAGGCTTTTCACCCAACTCTCACACCTTGACTCCTAGCCCCACCTTTTCTCCACACACCAGGAGCAGGCATTCGGATGGTCTAGTGGCTCAGAATACTCCAGTAAGAGACTAACGAGGGCCCATTAGAATCATGAGCTTGTCATGTTTCCACTCTGGTATGCTAATTTCAAGAATCACTGCAAAGAAGGGACACACAAAGAAAAACGATATGCAAAAACTAAATCCTTGTTTTCTTAGAATGGCTGCTTACAAATCATATTTTTCAAATATTATGTGAAAAATAGTAATTTACATATGAAATATCACATTGAAGTATATGAGGTCAGTGTGGGCTTAAGGCAGGGTTATTGATTGTAGGAAGTGGGAATTATGTTGACCCTTGAAAGATAGGGTGGTGTATAGATAGTGAAAAACAGGAAAAGGGTATTGTGTATAGGGATTGGATATTTGGGGGAAGATATCAGAGGGATAAGTGCCTACTATGAATTTATTTGGGAAAGAATAGACAGCTCTAGCCAGAGAAAATTTTGGAAGTTATTTTTAAGCCCTGATCCTTATTAAAAACACAGTAGGAAGATAAAAGTAAATAGTACACTTCAGGAAGTGGTTTCCATTGATTTCCATTAAAGACTTAAAAACTGTCAGGCATTTAAGTATAACATTTGACCTGATCAAGGACAATTGTCAGCTATTACTTCCAAAAAGTTAATTAAAAAAATAAAATTGAACTATTTGCATATTCATATATTAAATGACATGCTATTGGTTAGAATTAACTCTGTAATACAGTTGCCATAAATTATTTATTTCTAGGATCCTTCTTTTAAAATTAAAGTACAACAAAAGTCAATATGGACATCATTTCAGCTGATATGATACAAAGGTTTGGTTTAAGAAGAACAATATGAAAACCTAAATTATCATTATATTCTGTTATTGTGCTGTTTTGATAAAGATTTCTCAGCATCGAAGATCAGGGGAAAAGAAGACACTATCACCACCAATGAGAACCAGATTTCCTTAATGTCATGGCTGACGATATTTATCACTTGAATTGTTGACAACGAACATTTCCAGTCTCAAGTCAAAAACTTTGGAATCACCCTTGAGTCTTTCTCTCATACTCCACCTCTGATCCATCTGCAAGTCCTCTCAGCTCTACCTTCAAAATATATCCAGTCTCTTACCATTTTTCACCACCATGGACCAAGCTGTCATCACTCCATATAGGGTTTATTGCAGTCTCCAGGACTGGGAGCTCTGACAGCCTTTGCTCAGCTGTAGCATTGGCCATGTCCCCGCCATGCTGGTTCTGTGGTGTCTATTGGCCATGGTTCCCTTTTCCTGCCTTGTATCTAAGCCTGGTTAGCTAGCAATTTCTACAGTTTCAGTAACTTGTTTGTAGATTAAACAAACTGTAGTCAATTTCTGTTATTGCTTGCTTTTCTTTTATTTCTTTCTATGAAGTATCCTATTTGATGAAAATACTGTGTGTATGTGTGTGTGTTTATAGGTATACAACTCCATATAAAATATTAAAATTAGAAAATGCTAAAATGATTAGTATATACTAGAATATAAAATTCATGAAAGCAGAACTTTATCAGCTGATGTCTCTGTTGTACCAGGTATTCAATAAATACTTGTAGAATGAAGGAGTGAACGAATGAATCTTTGTTTGAATATCTGGATGCACATATCTTGTGTTAAACTTTTCCACAATTGGTGGATTTATACCCAAAGAGAAATTTCACGTAAACTGCATAATCATGTTTTAAATAGCTTCATGGCTGTCTGCCTTAAAATATCCCAGAATCATGCAAGAACTTGACATTACTAAGGATGTCTTGCAGAATCACACTGCTAGCTCGTAATGCCTGAGGAAAATGCCAATGTCCTCCACCTGGTCAACCCTCCAGCCTCCCCTTCCCCCCCCCGCCCCCCCC